>NC_133898.1:103885477-104189688 GCF_964199755.1 Larus michahellis
GATCAAATCCCAGGTTTCCACACTGAAGCAGCCTGATACCACAACTGTCTTGGATTATTTTTGTGCAGCAGGATTGTTCTTGCTGAAGAGAAATATCAGAGGAAAAGCTTAGAACAGCTTCCCCAATTAGGGAAGCTCACAGCAGTCCCACAACCTGTCCAAACCAGGAACAGAAATACTGGCATTTCTTGTTAGATTCCAAGATGGACGGCTCAATTCCAGAGTGCCCCATTCATAAAAGGTGACCATTCCACACTGCCTGCAATCCATTAAATATATAAGTCTATATACTCATATATATATGTTTGGTTTCAGTGACCAGTACGTTACTTTCACAGATCTTGTAGTATTTTATTTTGCTGATACAGATCATGGTAGTGATATTATACATGCTGTAAACGGGGAGGCTGAAAGGATGAATTGATTCAGGAATGGCAGGCCTGCTGTGTTACCTTTCACCATGATTTCTAGAATGGTGTCATTTGCACTCAACAGGGACTGCAAGTCTTGACCTTTCATCTGAAATCCTTAAAGCAGCTCCTTAGCTGCAGAGAGAACCATGCATCACTACTAACCTGGAAAGCAGAAGCCTAGTATTCACATGACCACTGCAGGGAGTATCGTAACTCCCTCAGTAATACCATCAAGAAGTATACTGGGAATCAGATGAGCAAATAATAGTAGGTTCAAAGTATTTTTGCAAAGATTTCACACAGAGGCTTGCAGAACAACAACAAACGGAGTTTTCAAAAACCATCAAGCCTGAACCTGGCTAGCTACCTGCAACCAGTATGGGTTGTCTGTAAGTTTTCATAACATTTGGACTAAACCAGAGGGACATGTTCTGATCTTCCAGTTAATAAAGAGACATGATACAAAACTACCAGTTAGGAAGCTGATCACCGGTTTTGCAGATAAACTGTTTAGAGGAAGAAAAGTGGAGGCTTGGGAGCCCAGAAAGAAGAGGGTGAAGATTCTGGAAGCTGAGGATGATCCTGGAGATCAGAGATGCATGGAGATGAATGCAGAGGAATGCTCTGAGACCACAGCTTGTAATGCCTGGGACTGTTAACCGCATGCAGCCACAAAGGAGGTATTGACGTGACTTTCTGCTCCATTCTCCCAGACAAGCAGCGGTTCCCTTGCTGGGAAGGAAAGTTGAAACCTCAGTAAATACAACAACAGGGTGGGGAGCAAGTGATGGACTGTGTGAGATAATCAAGCAGGGGTATAGTTCTAATCTCCCTGATCCTTAAAAAAAACACAAACAGAAAAAGCCCTCAAACCAAACCAGTACCCAGATCCGCTACAGGCTGTCATTTACTCTCACCTGTGACACCATCACACATATTTGTTAATGATGCAACTGCTCCGTACGCTGTCTTTCATTAA
The DNA here is from genome assembly GCF_964199755.1 of Larus michahellis. Lineage (NCBI taxonomy): Eukaryota > Metazoa > Chordata > Aves > Charadriiformes > Laridae > Larus > Larus michahellis. The sequence continues at coordinate 103,886,870 of NC_133898.1, forward strand.
GCGGACGTGAGACTTCCACTCATTGTCAGAGTCCTCATTTGATCTGGGGTTAACAGGAGGTCTAACAGACTTGAAGTGTACCATTTGAGTGAATGTCAACTGGGAAAGCAACTGCATCAGGCTTTGAAAGACTGACAAACCATCCACCCCTACTAACCGTTCACTGAACTAAAGGAAAAACAACAATTCTGACACTCAGCAACTATCCCCAGCATCAGAGAAGACTCTAAAAAGCCACAGTTTGGACTGAAGGATCCTGAACTGTAATTAGTCATGCAAATGTTACTGGAACATGCAAATGTAGCAACGAGGAGTGGTAGCAATAAAATCTGTTTGAGATCTTGGAGACAGATGTGAACCAATCAATCTTCCTCCTCCTACTGAATATCTCAAAGACAGTCTGCTGTAAATGGTTCTGAAAATCCAGCCACAGCCAATTTCTTTTTTATTTGTTTTCATTATTATTAGTTTTCGGGTGGAGGGTGGCTTGTTTTGAGTTTGGTTTGGTTTAACACTAGGAGTGGCCTCTGCAGAGCCCTGTACCCCAACTGCACTTAAACAGTCAGCACAAAATTTGTGAACAGCAGTGTCCATTTCCAGGGAAAGCAAACACTGATGGAGACAGTTTTTCTTAAGTCACTTTTGATTAGAAAATTTAAGACTCCTAATAAGTCCCAATCCTACTTTACAAGGGGAAAAAAAGAACAAGACACACACACACACAAAACCTAAAACCCAATTAAAATCAAGTAAGGAACTGTTAAATGCAGACACTGCCCCACTGTGCAAATTCACCGAAGAAATAACCTCTACTAAATCCCACCCACACAGAGCAAGGCAGCTAAAAGAGTAAATCCCCACCAATCTTTCCAATGATTAGCAGGATAAAAATCTCAGAGCAGCATCAATTTTTTGATGCATATAAAAAGGAAAAAAGCCAAAGTAAAGTACCTCTGGTGCCTGACAGATATATGGAAGACAGTCAAATGCTTATTTATATGAACCAGGAGAAAAGAAGAAAAAAAAACCACACAAAATGTAAAAAACATTCCTAGGAATAAGTCTGAGTATTTCAAGAATTTGTCAAGAAGGACTATGACTGAACAATAAACATTTTAAAACTATTCTCCTTTAATTTGTATCTTAATTATTCCTTCTAAGAGAGACTACTTTAAGTGGAATTTTCACATTCTTTTTTATCTAGTGCAACACTCTGTTGATGCCTGACAAGCAATGGTGACACTCCACATGAACTGAAGATGACAACTTAAAGCAGGTTTTTTTCTATTGACCTAAAGCAGGTTTCAGGCACTTAATATACACAACTTTTTGCTGAACTTGTGTCTCAGCTTAACCCTAACCCCTACGTCTTCCTCCACTGAAGATGATGGCATCCTTTTATAGTCTTAACCTCTTGCTAGAGCAAGCAATGGGAGTCACAGTGCTTTCGTATACATGTATTTCTGTGTTGTCCTTGCTACGTAAGATAGGTTTTCAATTTAATGTTACCTTTTAAAAAACTGCTGAAAATCTCTGCTTAATTTCACTAGGCATTTCGTGTCTTTTCGTTGTTTACGGGAAGTTAGCACAATGGATGATCAAGAATGTATGTTTTTTAGAAGTTACTGCAAGAATAAAAATAAATTCCCTAAAATATTGCTAGATTCATTTAAACATTTTTTATCCCAGTGCAGTAAAATTAAGTAAAACAAAATTCTGCATTGTACCTGCGTTACATATAGTAATAAACCAACTCATAATATTAAACAATAAAAGGCAATGACAATAATCAACACATCAGTGGGAGCACTGGAGCCAGAAAGCCAAGATTCTGATTTAAACCTTTTGCAAGAAGAAATACTTCACAATACATACTGACAAATGGCACACAGCATTCCTACACAAAGAGAAAATAAAATTGAAAAGCAGCGCCTTATAAATGAAAGCACCAAACAAAATACTCCTTACCTGGGTTATTCCACTGGGAGGGATCTTGTATGACTGAAGCTTCTGCTTCAATAGCTCAGGATCACTGTGGCGGAATGGGCAACCTGACAGTAAAAAACAAGCAAGCTCACAAACAAGGCTGTTTACCCAGGAGTTAGCGTAGTAAGGCACTCAAGAGACCAGCTAAGCTGTTCCTAATTGTCTAACTGCTTATTAATAAGAAAGTTAATTGCCCATGTGTACAATTGCTTTTTTCATTTTTTAATTTTTTTTTTTTAATAATTACTCCACTGCACAGTTATCAGGGCACCACAGGCTCAAGAGTTACATAAAATATCCCAACATGAACAGGCCACAATTCTCATTCACTGACAGGAAAAGAGTTTTATTTAGTTCCTTACTAGAAATGATAGCGCTAGTACACTTAATAGCTGTGAAAAAGACAACAGGAAAAGACAAGTAATGAGAGCCAAATGGTCTTTAAAGCATAGTCCTTTATAAAAATATTACTTCAGAAATACCTTAGAAAGTTCCACCACCTTAAGTAAGAGTGTGGGGGTTTTGTCCCAGAATTAGTTTTGACACAACTGAATGAACGACTTAGTACTAGAATAACAATGGTGAAGCCAGTGCATGTTTTCCATGGTTTGTTGCACAGAGGTAGGAGGTTTTAAAGTAGCTTAGCAAACTTCAGAACTTGTACAATTGAATTCATATTTCAAAACACCTCTAATCAGTCACTTTTTAAAGCATCTATACATTTACAGTCTCCTTGCAGTGCATGACACAATGTATATAAACCCAGAAGCTATCAAATGCAATCTAAAGAGGACACTGTAAGATCACTGTGGCCTTAAAACTGAATACATAATTTAAGAGACTACAGGAGGAAGTAACTTCTCTAGCTAAAGGTTTCCACTGTTTTTAAACTTTTTTTTTTTTTTTTGAAGGAACTCACCATGATAATCCCCTTGGCTTGGTGGATTGGACATGATAATCTTCATGCAGCTGTATGGGGTATAATCAGTTCTCTTTCCTTCTTTCCCATAGCTGTGGCGAATGCTGTAAGCATATCCTTTGTCAAACTAAATAAAAACAAAAGAATAAATTGTTACATACTATGCCAGTGATTCTATCTGCTCTGCGAATAGAAAATATTGGATAACAAAATAAATCTTTCAAACATATTCAAACTGAGAAAAACAAAAATGGAGTTGCTTGCTGTCAGATTTGACTTTTACATTACATGAACTTGTATATGCACATATACGTGTTTTACAGACACATCACAAGAGAAGCGTGTAACTGCATTGATTTAAGGTCTTTTCAGCTGATGCAGTAATCACTTTAAAGATAAGATGATTTAAAGATCAAAATTTTGAACCCCATCATGTTAGTAAATGGAAAAAAAAATAGTAATTTAAAATCTTTCATAAATTTCCATAAACTGATTGCTTTATCAGGGCAAAAAATAGAAATACAGATTTCTTTACTCAGGTTCACGTTCTTGTTCTCCCAAAGGATAATGCTTCACCTACAGTTTGTTTCGGCAGTGAAGTTCAATTCATTAGATTCTAAAATGGAGTATACTTTGCTTGTACAGAAGAGAAAGATTTTAGCAAATCTCTTTTGTCTACTGATAGACTACCAACACCTCCAATAAAATGAAATATTCTAAAGTAATATAGACGTAAACATTTATCTTGGCAGCCAAATACAGCACTATCAACGTATCATTTTAGATAAATCCTGTGGAGAATATTCAAAGACGTGAGTTCACGCTGTTTTATATGTGGCAATAGGTGACAAAATCTGTAGTAGAATCAGATAATTTAACATACAGATTCTGTTAAGTTGCATTAGCTACTCCAAGACATGAAGGAACATTTGTTCAAATTTGTTCAAATACCATACTTCAAGCAAATAAGAATGAAGCACTGTATTTATAATTACACATCCTCAATCTCTCTTCTGCTCAGAAAAGCTATGACAATACATAAAAGAAATGCTCTTGCTCAATTCAAAATTTTAGCATTAACCTTATGTAAAGTTCTGTGTCTGAATATAAACAACTCACTTAAGAATTTATGTTTCCTTCTCAAAAACCACTTTAAAATATTTTTTACTCTGGCATTTTACTAATATAAGACAATATAATATACTGAGCAAAATCATTCAAGCATATAACTGGTAACACTACTACTTCAAGGATACTCTCATTTCTACAGATAAAAGTAGTTCCCTGTTTGGCCTGTGGACTTCCAAATAGTAATTCAGAATATTCATATACCTATGAAATACCTTGGCCTGCTAAAATATGTCTAAAATGAAATATAAAAATAAGTATACTTTTCTTCATATAAAACACTTTAACATTTTTTGAAATATATAAATAATTGAAAATCTATAACATAATATGCACATACGTAATAAATGTGTATAACAATATACACAACCCTTGAGAATAAAATCTTAAATTGCACCTAATTCTAGAAGAGTGAAGAAGAAACTTCTCTATCAAGATGCTGGTCATAATCAAGTCAATGTATCAAGAAGAGTAATATTCAGCTCTCCTTCCAAATGAGTTTTAAGACATCCAAAGCTCTGAGCAAACATTGACTAATTAATCCTTATTGTGCATTTGACAAAGTGACTTTACTCTATTTTAAAAGGTTGAAAAAAGGGGGGCAGGAGGGGGAGAAAAGAAAGCAAAACCACACAGCACTGTGTTTGCCAGCATAGCCACAGGCAGGATGCAGCACGTAGGTATACTTCTATCTAGTCAACCCTTTTGCCCAACCGAGAAAAGAATTAGGTGGTTCAATAGTAAATGAATGCTATTTTTGCCACCAACAGAGTTGGGCTTACCAACTCTTCATTAGAAAGCAGAGTAAGTCTGTATGAGGATCTGCTCTAGGTGTGTGCAGGTACTCAGGAAGGGCCGGGGGAACAGGTTACCTCCCCTGAGCAGGGCAAACAGCAGCTGCTGGCCGAGTCCTGCTGCTGCTCCTGCAGCAGTGTATGTACTCCTGAAAAACAGCAAACATAAAACATAAAGATGTACCCAACCTCTGAGTGAACCTATTAAACTGAAGAGGGAGCCTGTGATCCTATAGCCACCTATTCTTCCACCCAGCTCTGGAACCTTTCATCCTTTTTTGCAAAAGATGAACGAAAGCATATTTCATTTGCTTAACAAAGGATACTTGAGCAAGCGGTTAAATTAGATTCAATTAGTTTTTTGTAAGGGAAAAGCAAATCTTGAATGCTTCAGGATGTATTGCTTAGTTTGCCAGAAAATTAACACCCCTCTTTAACAGTTCTGTATAGGAAAATCTTGAGCGGTACTTTTCACATCACTTGCCTTAATTCCCACAGAAATTACTTTTACTACCTAACTCATTATTTTATGCTGAGAAGCAGCTCTTGCAGTAAATAGAAACAACAGCTACATAATAACACAGCATGGCCTTGGGACAGGTTGGATATTTTCTCTTTGCTTTCCTGTAATCCTGTTTGGATCTCAGAGTTTTCGCAGTGGCAGATGGCAAAGAACACAGCTACGTGGTGCAAGTTGGCACGCGCGCAGTTGCACGCTTCACTAAGAGCTCTCTCATCCTTGTGATTCAGCATTTCTTATCATTGATCAAGGAAACGGGATTTTAGCAGGGCCAATATCCAACAGGCTCCGTGGTCATCCTCAGTGGGAAGAAACCATGAATTGTGACACTTGATTTCAGAAAACACATCCTGCAGAAGAGCCATCTCTGTACCTGGGGGATGAACTCAATGATCAGACTCGCTCGTTCCCAATACTGTAACTCTAGGATGTGCCCAAAGAAAAATCCCCCTCAGGAGCAATCCCTTTTGCCAGCAAAAGCACCAAGGTATAATTAGACATGTTTGAAATGTGCAGAAATGAGAAGGCAGAGGTAGAGAACTGTCGCCTCTGATTTATTCTAACCCCCAAAACTGAAGTGGTAGGATTTTCACAGTTCCTTGAACAAAATAAAACAAATTATGCGCAGCACACATCATGCATGTAGGTGTTTGCAGGGTCATTCTAGCTGCTTGTAAATTGCTTGGCTTTAAACTATTCCAGCCTGTAAAACTACTATTACAGTATATTGTAACTGCAATCTCCCATAAGGTCATTATGGCAAAACACTGTAAAAGGTGAAAACTCAAATGAATTGATTTGAAAAAACGCTTTTTTGGTGATGGCCCTGTAAGAACCTTCAAGGTTTTTACTGAAGCCTGGTATGAACTTGCTCGACAATAAAGATGCTGCACGAGTGGGTGCGTTTACCTTGTATTCTGCCTGACAGCTTCCATTGAGACAAAGGCAACTCAGGAATACAAAGGCAAAAAAATTATTCTATTACCATGGAAAAACTGGATATGCACATACATCCCACCATAGTCTGTGCTAACTGTCAATGGAAACTTGGTGCCAAAGTTACCATAGAACAGCAATGTTAAAGCAACACCATTATACTATTGGGAATCTACATCTACTGGGTCCCCTACTGTTGGTAATACTTGAGAGCAGGAATTCTCTGCAACTTTTTAACAGTATGGCCCACATCTCAACTAGCTCAGCTATTTTCCTCTATTTAGCTCTCTGAGCTTTCCAAAATCTGCAAGGCATTTGTAATTTGTGTGCTGGATGGACGGGCCATGGCTTTAGTGAGGGAGAACGGGATCAAGAAATATGTCTCGTTTAAGCAATGAACTGGTTCATGCTGAAGGCAAGAAGCTGAGGCAAAGACAACCCTTTAACAACATTTCTGTGAAAATTTGTCATTTTCATGTTGGAATGTGCAAATCTTGGGATTAGCAGCAGTGTGAATTTTTGTTTTAAAAGACTGCAAGTCAACTGTCTGAGCTTTAACTTGATCCCCGAAGATATAAAGTTTTTTGAGGACTTCTCTTTCCTCTGGGCATGGCTGCAGGATGCACGTGATGCCCGGTTTTAAGGGCACTGCTGATGACAAGTGGGTAGTTTTGAGTTTTTATGCATCAGTATTTGCTGTAATGAACCAAGGTGTCCAATGTATGGTACTGACTGTACTAATGATGATCCTGGGCATCCCAGAACAGGTGACACTGAGGCTTTCTTAGACGACTTCTCCCTATAAGAAGCTAAGCTCTTAGCACTGATTAGTGGGACTAAAACAATAGAGTCCAAAGCCAGAATCAAAGAGGTTGCGGGACAATTGACTGGGTATAGATAAGTGTACATTAACAAGGAACTTGTATTTCGCTTTTATGTGGTATATTCACATGAGTATCAGACTAATGCAGATTAACTCGCCTTATAACTGTTAGTTGACACACATACCATATTAAACAGCCTTCACGAGAAGACAGGCAAGTTGTACATCAAGGTGTAAGTAAGGTATATATAAAAAGGTATAAAAAAAAAAGCTATAAATTTGCAACTGCTATTGCCTAATACCAGGCTACTCTGTTCCAGATAGGAATTTAAGGAAATGCTATTTTCAATAAATCCTGATCACATAAATGCACACAAGATCTTTGGATATGGAATGAGGATGTACATCACATGGACCGCTTGGCAGGTATATGTTCTTCTTTGAAGAAAAGCTTTCATCAAACACAGCAGGGAAGGATGGGTTATGTGTGCCAAATAATTATCACTTCAATACAACTGAATACACTCTCAAAAGAGAACAATAACAAACGGCATACCCAACCCATTCCAGCCACCGCAGAATAAGTAACATGTCATCACTGAGAAGTTACTTTCCTTATATCACTTGTCATATTTGCAGATTAGTATCTAGAAATAGAACTAGGTCGTCCCTAAATTTTGTTACCAATTCTGATATTCAGCATGCATATTAGGATGGAAAATAATTTGCTGACAGGTCTTCCAAGCCCTGCATGCTCAAGTTTAAACTTCCGCAAAACTTTCATGTTTCAGTTTAACTACTTTTAAATACTCATGTAAGCTTTTATGCATCTGTTCCTTACAGCACTGTGAGATTTATTTATTTAAAGTCTAACAACTAAGCAAAACGACTGCAGTAATTTTGTCTAGCTTCTTGGCTGACCACCAGATTAATTCCAACTCTGCAGAATTCAAAGTAGTAATGGTTTAACACCTTTTTTTAAACAGACATTGGTTAGTTTCCTGTCTAAAATTGTTGAGCCTGTATAGATAACAGCTTCAAATTCAAAATTTATCGCACAAACTTGTGTATGTTCTGAAATAATTGGTCCACTTTTTCATCCATTTCCTAGGCAGTCGCTCGTATCATTACTGTTGATACTGCTTAGTTGGCATACCTGTTTCCAAGCAACTTTTTTTTTTATTTTTTTAAACTGCTTCTCCATCTGCCAACGACAAAAAGTTTCAACTTATTCTAGATTCTCAACCTGTAGCATGATTTCCATGCCTTAAGATACAGATCAGAGACATCAGCTAAAATTGAGCTGGAAAATTCTAACATGTTGTGCAGCAGTCGTTACAGACCAATTCACATCAAGTACAAAAAACTTCTTCCCCTCCGATTTCAGGTTTTCCAAACCACATGAGGCAAGGACTCTTTTGCCGTGGAGATGGCTCCATCTACCACAAGGAAATAAGAAAAATTTTGATCGGTCGAATTCCTTGTATACGACCCACATGAGTGTAGACTATGTGGCTGATGAACTAGCTTGGGCTACCCCAGACCACTCATGCAAAAATATGACAAAGTAGGTTTTTATTTGCAGTAGTCTAAGCTTGTCTTAACATAACTTACCCAAATATACAATTTATGTACACTATTTCTCCACACATTTACATGGACCGAGACTTTGAACCGGGAAAAGTACAAAATAAACCATAGCAGGCTGTCTTCTGTTTTAAGACACTGCATCAAATTATCAGCAAAACACATCTAAAAGCCATCTCCTATAACAACATGATTTTTCTTAGGCACACGCTTGGTCACCTCTGAAAGATTTCAATAGCGACTTCAAGACATTGCAATATTTCTTTAGGTATCTAAGTTAGCAATACTTTTTTTTTAGTCTGTTAATGTTTCACATATATTGTATTGAAAAAAAATCAGATACAGAAGATGCATTTCAAAACATATGGTTAAAGAAGAGAAATTTCAATTCAGATCTGATTGTTTGGAGCAAACAATGAAGGAGTTGCTTTCAAACAAACTGAAGCTTCTGAACAAGCAACTGGCACAAGGAAGACTGTTCTTTCGAAGAGTGCCACTAAAACAAACTTTCCATGGGTATAACAGCTTGTGGAGGTCATAAAGGCAAACACTACTTTGAAAACTACTTTAAACAACAATTAAGAGCATGTAAAATTGTGACTTCATTTTAATGCTCACCAGTAAGAGAAGGAAAAAAACCCCTAAGTTATTTTTATTCTACTTGATTCATTTCTACTTTTGGTAAACTGAAATGTCTTCGTGATTACAGAATTATACAGCAGTCTTTGTTTAAAGATTGTTTTTACAAAACATGGTATTATTCCCTTAGCACAATATCCTATCTTCTTGGTATAATATCACCTATACAGAGCATTTTTCTTTGATAAAAAGATAGATATATCTGAAAGAAATAAATCCTTTCCATATTACACTGCACCGAATTCCTAATTCTTTATGGGATTACAATGCCTAAGTCATTTCACGTAGTACTCCACTAATTATATTAGTCATTTTCACTAATATTGTTAATATTTCTAAAAATTAAAACTTAGTGAAAGATGAAAATGCTATGCATCTGTGAATATTGCTGCTCTGATATCCCAAAGAATCATTAATTCTCCTAAATATTTGCTTAACCTACTGCAAAATTTTCGGTGAGTAACACTACCAAAAAAAGAAAAGTCTGAGAGAAAGAATAGCCGTTTTAAGGCAAAAATCAGTTTGTGGGCCACAATTTCACCCATATCAGAATTCCACTAACTAATACCCAATGTTATTGAAAATATTGAAAGCTTCATGACGGAAGTTCAGAGTGTTACCGAACACAGAGGTGTAAATTCCTTGATATTTGAAATGAAGCAACTATACAAAGAAATAATCATGTTTATAACTCTTGATCAGAATTTATAAGGAAATTGGAAATTATTGCAAGAAAATAAATATTTTAGATGTAATTAACACTAAGCAGGTGATGAGAACTTCTGCTGTTTTAAATACAAAAAAATATTAAATCTTATTTTAAACAAGAATTAAAGAGCTGCATTAAAACGGCAATATTTGACAGCACCATGAGTGATACCATGCTTTTCTTAAGTATCTACAAAAATACGTTGGCACTTTCCTCCAAGTAACAAATGAACACTCAACAAACCTGACTACTGTAAACATGCTTTATTTTCAACAGATTTCTGCAGACCATTCTCTACAGTTTTAAGGAACTCTTAAAAAAAGTCTTTCTAATATCAGAGAACAATCTTGAATCCTTTACTAAATATCCGTTCCATAACAAACTCATTTAGAAAGTTTAATATGAGATTAAAAAAAAATAATTATCCAATAATCAATTTCTAAACCAAGGAATCTCACTCAGTTAGGAAAAGACCCCACACCACACTTCTGGTACTCCGTGAACTACAAGCACACCAAGGCCTTTCAGATTTTTCTGCTCTGTTTTTCAATCAGTGTTCCTCACATTTCAAAATTCAGAGAAGTTAACTGATATAACTTGGAAGTGTATCTTTCAGCAGAAGGTAAGCAGTAAATTAACAGGGTTATTCATTTCATCAGAAGTGGCAGAGAATAAGAGTCCCCAAAACATTCAATGTCAAAGAAGGACACAGAAAACACTATCACTGAAAGAGATCTAAGAGTGTTAACAGACTGCAAAGGAGACAGAAATTTGGCACGTGGCACAATAAAAAACTAGTAAGGAAGTTAAACAGAAGTAGAATAGGAACTAACTGTGTGCATTCATAGGAATAAGATTTAGGTCCAGACATCTAAATCCAGATGTCTCCCAATATTGTCAGTGGAGGTCAATGCAATCAGAGGAGCCTGGGGAGCAATTCAATTTACCCTAATGTAGGCACCTAGAGGCTCATTAAATAAATCATTCTCTAGACACTATTGACTGTATAGGCTAGATCTCTATTGATCATAATGGCAGCTTAGGATCCCAGTTGAAAAAATACGTGTACCAAGGAGAAAAAAATTCAGTAAGTCTGTATGAGAATTGGGAGAAATCCATATTTTTTTATATATATATATATATATACATATATATATATATATATATATACACACACACACACACCCCTGCAGCACATATTACAGGTTTTCAGATAAGGTGGATGAGGACTGGCCAGGTACCCCTGCAAAGTCCAAAACCTAAACTCCTACTGCTTTTCCAAGCTCTATCAATACTCTAAACAAGAGTGCTCTCATACGATGCTCTATAGTTTTGTTTGAGCACAGTGAACATGTAATGGATTTGCAGCCTCACGTAGCTCACGATCGATTATACTGTAGCATGTACTGTAACCTAGATCAGCATGTACGATAAAAAAAATAAACATTAGGGAAGAAATGGAAAAGAAAACTGATGCCAGCATGGAGACACGTCACTTTGTGAAGAATCCTGAAATGTATCTAACTGGACTCTGGTTATAAGACAAATCAGCAATAAAATGCAGGACTGGGATGCACACCGACAGAGGGTTTATTCTCACTAGCCCATCACAGCATCTTAAAGCCGTGAATGAGAAGACAGAGGCACTCTCCAGACTAGATCATCCAACAGGCCAAAGTGGCAGCCAAATGGACTTCAGAAGAGTTAGAGAGGAGAGCCTGTCGGCTCCAGCTTGTACTCTAGATATTTGTGACATCTTTTGCTTCATGGAAAATAGTCCCACGTGGATATTAGACAGAAAATTGTTATCATTTAACTCAATGGTCTAGCATGGCAGGCTCCTTCATTCTAGTAATAATAATTTTCCTTACAAGGAAGGAGAAAGAGCATACCAGAAAGCAAAGCTATCCAAGCAGCTATACTACAAATTGGAAATTTAGCAGAGTACGACAACTCCCAGGTCACCGGGATAGCAGAAGAGAAACTCACAAATGAGAGAAGGTCTGAGGAAAAATCGTCTCAGGCGTTTCAGGCAATCAAAATCAGCAGGTCCTGCCTCATTTTGAACAGGACTCTTGGCATTAAAACAACAGACATGCGTTCAGCCACAGCACCAGAAATGAGTCCAGAGGAACTGTGCAATTGACCTGTTCTTGAAGAGTGCCGCTGCTGGCACAGGCTGCAACTCACCCATGCTAGGGTGTTCCCAGTTTCAAAGACCTCTACAGGATAGTGGAATTAATCCAAGAAAGTCTGGTTCATTATCCAGTATTCCAACTCTACTTAGTACATCTTCCAGAAAAAGATCTGAGCAAGTTCACCGCAACAGTTGCAAGTTCTCTGTCTACCCATTGTTTCCAAAGAGCAACCATCTCCTGACACAGTGGAAGATGTCCTGTGCTCACCGAATTGTTCATATTTTACAATCTGGTTGAACTATGCAGCATTCCCTAAGCATGCAATCTTTGAAGCAAGAACTGTAAGGTTTTGCACACCTTTTGGACTACTTAAACCACAGAAGTATTCTTCCCTTTTAAAAGCATGTATCTTGCATAGAGAGTTCACCTGAGTAAGCTCCCCACCTTGAGTGATTAGATATCATTGAATTACTTCATTAATTTATTACTGCATCCCCTCACAAGCATCCCTGCGGTGTAGCAACATTATTAGGAATCCTTTATAGATTGTTATTCCTCAATCTATACACTGATCAGAATGACATCGGAAGCCAAGTTCAGCATTAGATGACAAAAGGCACACGAGAAGCAAGGCAAGCTAAAAAAACCAAAGGCAGGCCTTCTTCATTGATCATGAGATGAGACCAAGTGGTAAACTGCTGTTACCATCAGGTTATAACAGTTGACCAGCAAAGCAGTCCCCATTCATTAGAAATTTATGACCGGCCCAATCTTATCTGTAATGAGAGACAGAAAAGTCCAAGAGACTCCATTTTACCCTAAGCCTCAGATTTGGAGAAGCAGCAGCATCTCCCAAAGAGATCCAGTGACTTGGGCTGGAGAATATCCCTTCAACCAAGCCAAGTGACAACGCTACCAAAATGTGACAAATCTATGGCAAAAATCTTGCCTTTTACTGAGATATGGTCATAACAGAAGGATATTAAGTGCACCATCACATATGTCTGAAGATACCAGCAAATCCACAGTATAAGTGCAGATTTAAAAAAAAAAAATTTCTAGATAAATTGATCATTGGAAAAAAATCAAATAATTCTTAAAATAAAACTACAAGGAGCCTGAATATCCTCAGAGTGATAAGTATTCTTTATGTCCGCTGATTGATAAGTATTCCTTACGTCTGCTCTTGAAATACGTAGACTTAACTGTTTTGATACAGTCATAGAAGAATAACAAAAACAAGGGATTAAAACACAAAGCCATACATGGAGATTTGGTGTTCATCAACCCTTTTGAACAGAGTAAACTAGATATCAGAGATCTCCAAACACCACAGTTTGGCTTAAAAATGATGGCATTCTCTCTGCAAAAACTCTGCTGTAAGAACAGGTATTTTCCTTATTAACAGCATTATAAAAGACAAAATCACATTTCAAGATGATGATCAAAGGAAAGAGAAGTGCAGAAAAACAGATATTAGCCCTTGCTGTCATAATAAGGAGAACTGCTTATATATAAAGATCCTTTTATATTGTACCTTATGCACAGACTGCCCTGTAATCAAGACGTATTTGAACTGTAGACTGCAAGTATGACACTAGTCTATGCGCAATCAACGACAGGAGAAAGCTTTTTTGAAAACACTAAAAGAGTAAACACTAAACCTAGAAGACTATTTTCCCATCTTTATTTTTTTATTATTATTTTTGTTTTGTTTTACTTTGTTAATTCATCATTGATTAAAAGATGACTTGACTGCGGGGAAAACACAAACAGAAAAATAAAGCAGCTCTACTGCCAGACTGGCCTGAACTGTCTCAGGTGAGTAACATACACCCCAGGTTTTTTGCGCCTGCTGTAAGGTTCTAAAAAGAGGGAAATAACTCTGGTAACAAAACACAAGAAAGAGTCTAACTACTGTAACTCATCTCAAAAAAACCAATCTTTCTTTTCTTGCCAGTTTCACTGGCATTGCCCAGTTCTCATGCCCCAAACCCAACTCCATTAAAGAGATAAATTAGAAAAAGAAACAAAAATTGGAATGTAAACAACACAACTTGCCATAAAGACCACTAGCTTCTGCCACCCCTCAAGGTGGGGGGCGGGAGGTATTTGATGGACATATTGCGTTTTGTTTTTCTCCTTGTGTGAATGGACTTAAGAGACACAAGGAACAGGAAAAGCTCAGAGCACACCACATTATGCAAAATTCAGTTTCACAGCTAAATAGCACTGTATGTTTCAATATAAAAGCACAACTTAACCTTCTTTCAATAAGTAGTAACCTCTATAATGTTGAAATAGTTAAGCCCCATCATAGTAATTTAACTTTCCTAAATCAATATATTAAATTTCTGAAACATAAATTGTACATAGCACAAATAATGTATAAAAGAGCTGTCCTGTCTTTATTCATGAGATTCAATAGATTTCAAAGACATGCAGCAGAATGTTAAATCAATTCCGAAAGTAAAAACATATTTTTCTTTACATCGTGCCTTTGTGGTATATCAGCAGCACGAACATTTGATACAACATGCTGCTTTTCTGGATGACTGAATATGAAATATAGCCACAATTTGCTGTCTGAATATAGACAGATGGAATATGACAGCTATATGATGTTACAACAATTACATGAACATTATCAAAAGAGAAGGCACAGTATACAGGATTCTGGGTTTTGTTTTGGAACTCAGTTTATACGATTAGAGGAAATCTGAACATTTAATAAAATAATTTTAAATTATTCTTTCAAACAATTATATCAAAATTACTAAACTATTCTATCAAAACTTTCCTGTTCAAAAACCACAGGAACACAACTGGAAGAGACCTGCTGTGTCATTGTTTGTCCTGGAAGCTAATAAAAAGATACAGATGAATAGACTTGTATCACAAAAACTGTTAAACTCTGCCTCAGAAGGGGTTACCCTTATTGGGGTAAATAGCCAAAGAGCTTAAATACGTTACTGGTGGTGTCTTTTTCAGAAAATGGCTATAAAGAGAGAGCTGTATGGTTAGAAGGTATTCGACAGAGTCTGCTAAAGACCGTATTTAGTGACTCTCAGATACTTCACAATTGCTGAACTTAGAAATCTGGCAAACAGATAGACAAATCCATCTATAACTTTTCTTAAAATGTCACAGACTTACTTGCTGCTGCTGTGATGGCTAATAAAACAAAAACCTCTTCTGACAAGTACACAGACTTTCTACAGAGATAGTAAAGTGCAAGTCTGACAAGTGGTTCAAGACTACAATAAGAATCTTAGAAAATCAAAGGTCTGGCTTTAACAGCCCTTTTTTTTTTTTTTTCACACAATTCTAAAAAGATACTACAGCGTGGAAAGAAAACGTGTCTTGCTGAGAATAAAACACATCGTAAGAGACCAGATTCGGACCTAAATTATTTTAGTACTGGAAAGATATTTATTGCTTTCATTCTTGTCAGTACAAGAACCTTATCACTAACCTGCTCCTACACTATATTACTAAATACAGATTTCAGTGCCTAATATGTAATAACTACGAAAACTGATCTTATTTCTTTTTATGGTAGCTAGTACAGTTAAAAACCTAAAATTAAGCCAGCACTGTAATTAAAGTCCTGGAAGAGAGATTCTGTAGCTAGAGCTCTTCTCTGTCTCTAAGACATGCCGCAGGCTGAAAGCCCATCCAAAATTTTCCAGTATAATCTAAGTCAGATGATGAAAACTGAAAATCAAAAGTAAGGACAGATACATTATTAACAGGTTAAAAAAAAAAGGGTGAACAAATTAAAGTACTTTAAAGTGAATAATTATAGGAAAATGCCACCGTAACTTTGGCTTCACAACAAAGACTTGAAAATTCCAGTTTTAAAAGAACATAATTGAGAAATCTGGTAGCAACTGAAAAAAGGATTGTGTTTGGAGTGAAAGAGCACACATTTTTACCACAGCACTTATTACTGTGATTCCTAAAATATTTATGTGCCCACACAATAACGTCCAAGTACATCATAGTCTAAAATTATTTTATGTTTTCTAGTACATCATCATCAGTTGTGGTCTATTAGAATAACACACATGAAACAAAAATATGGTGAAAAATAGTGTTTTTAGACCAACTCCATTTAATTTAAGAAATACTGCTTTAAGATTTTGAATCTTATTACATAAAAAATAGCACTTTTTTTGATTTTACACATTTTTTTAAGAAATTAAGTTTCTGTAACAATAATACTGTCTTCTGAAAAACAGAAGTTAAAATATAAAATGAAAAATAGTGAAACAGATGCTTGTCAATATTCAATAAGCTTAGATAACTGTAAGATGCACTGATGTATGCTGATTAGTGATTTAAAGCCTGAGAAAAGAAAGTTTCAGAGAGAAATACACAGAAACATGACTGAGTTTAATATGCATCTACCTCAGCTACGAGGCATAATTAAAACTACATCACTCTCTTAAATCTACATAATTATGTCCCAAAGACACTTTCTCAATTGTATCCTTGACTTCACTGATAAACCTGTAAGGAGCTCGTGTTTAAAAGGTCAGGCAATATTGTTTTAAAGTAAAGTACATCCCTACAAGTAAAAGGGTATAAAAGTAAGGTTTTCGTTTGGTTTTATTCCTTCTAGTGCTCAGAACTCCAGATATGGCAGGCAAAACAAAATTCTAACACACACTGAAAGAAAACAGTACCAAGTGAAGTTGCAGCTTATTCCCCCGCCAAAGGTATGGGGAATTGATGCAGCATCTACCACTGGGGGGGGAAAAGTGATCGCGGCTAATTTTGGAAATGCCAATAACTCCATTAATTGATACTAAAAAGCATCATTAATTTGGGGTGAGGGTTTGTGTGTGTGATCTTTTTACCAGTGAATTTACCTGTAAATTTCAATACCATTTAACTAGTTGAATTCAATACCACAACATTATGCACCACTTACCATCTGTTACTATTCTTACTCCAATTTTTAACACTTATGAATATAGTTAAATCACGTGCAGGCTATATATAAATCTATACACACTATATATATAGATATTCATTTATTTTTATTTATATAAAGTTGTAAGTTAATATTACCTTTTCAGTGATGATTACTGTCACGGTTCTGTTTTACCTCAAACCGGGACAATTACATACATTGCATATGGGCAGAAACGGTGAAAGAGTGATTAGTTTCATCTTATTTTGCTAAATAAGTGGTAGGACATCTCTACCATGTATCACAAAGAATATCTAATCTTATATTCACATCTGATTTCTCATCATCTGACTTCTTATATGCCAACTGGAGCTATGATGTGCTTCATTAACTTGCTTAATTTGGAAAAAAAAAAGTAAAATGGACTATGAGAGAGCGAGCCACAGAACACATATCTGTACTCTTCATTTAACAAAGAGGTCAGAGCAGCAACACCTACAAATTTGCGCACATTTATATGAGCATTGTGAACAATGTAGATGTTGCTGCAAGTTTGCAGCAAACTCAGGATTTCCTGTTTGTCAGGAAAGTAGAAATAATGTCAACTGCTTTGCAAAACTTGTATTATTAATTATATCATACAGTAATGTCCATAAATACAACATGGCATGTTATTTTCATCACAGCAATTCCATACTACTATTTTAACTAAGCCGTAATAAAAACCATCATCTGATGCAAACAACTTAAAACTATTTTGATTTGACCTCACGATGCTTAATTAAACAGGAAGCAAACAGCTATCTCTAGCTCCAACTAGATGAGCTAATTTTCTGCAGTCTTTCCAGAATGATTGTGTCCACAACACTAAACAAAAGTAACATGAACACCACTGACAGTGACATCCCTCTAGCCATGGGCCAGGGTTGTATATTTATAAGCATTGCTGATATTCTTTATATTTGATAGAGTCAGTGAGGAATCTTATCCCAGCTCCTTCCAATGACTTATCAGAATTTAACAGGACCCCGCACAAGTTATTCACATTTGATCATACTTCTTGGAATACAATCAAATGCAACTCCTGTGAGCGTGCTTTCTCAGTCCTCTCACTTCCAGAATCCATTACAGATCTCTTTCCTACTCCTTTGGTCAACAGGTATACAAAAATTGAAGAGAATAAACCATGTGTCAGTAACATGCCAAGTGTACTCATCTGGGTGTTTCAAAATTCTGAAGTGCTCCACAAGAGAAGAGAACAGAATGCTAGCAAGCGTAAAGGAATATGCACAGGACACGAAGGACACAAAGGACAAACTCCCATCTATAAAACACAACTTTAAATAAAAATGATAATATATGATAGTAAGAATCTTGCATGGACTTAACATACTTACTGTGATACGCTTGTTACCAAAAATAACCCAATTTTATCAGCAATTGAAGCTTGCTTCCATTCAGCTAAGGAAGGATACTATGATTCCTTGGACTAAATTCCATGGCCAGACCACATTTTGCAAGAAATTCCTACTTTTCAAGCTCAGCTCTAACTGTTCTTATGGAACCAAATGGGGAATAATAATAGCTGTTCACAACATAAGCCCTCGGGGTTCTCCATTATTTGGGTCCAGCTCCTCACTCCTTCTTATTAGCAAATTGCCATAGCCAAAGGAAAGAAAACAAAATCCTTTTCCAGCTACAACCAGCAAGAAAGTTGAACTAATTCATCTTAACTCAGTTGCAACAACGATAATCCATGCATTTATGGTTTCAAGTCATGCTTTTAATTCTCATGCCTAGTTGTGTAAATTTTAACTATAGAACAAATTCATTCAAAAACCCTCTTCTGCATATTGTTTATTAAAATATAAAGCAAACTCCAGACCATCCTCTTCAGCCAAGATCTCGCAGCGATCTCTCTTCACATGAACATCACCTTCAACAACAGTTATGTCCCATTTGAACAATGCACCTGTTAACCTCTTGCCTTCAATTTACATGCAAAAAAAAAAAACCCTAAGGAAGCTATATGAAAGGAGTAGATCTCCTGATGATTGATTCACTGCCATAAAGCTGATTTCTGGAAACTAACACGACTATGGAGTTCAGATCACTGTGGCAAAGGCTGTTCAGCTCCTAACAACTGGCATCTTGGTTGAGTCACTTCAAAGTTTTGCACAAATACTCTGATTTCATAGACCCAGCTGTTCAGAGGAATGGCGCAAAGGACTATACTATACTAAAAAAAAAAAACCACACACAAAAACAACCACCCACCACACCCCAAACCAAAACCACATAAAAGAACTCAGGAATAGCGAAATCTGAAAGTCTTTTTCTTCAGCCTTTAGGGTTGAAATTCAGATTAAATATTAATTTTTACTTCAAGCCTATATGCCTAGGATGCACTTGGACCACCTACTGTCTTGAAACTCCCATAACAATTGCACATAACTGGTTTTTTCTTCAAACTTGCATTTAAAGAAAGGTTTAACGTAAATCCAATAGTAAGTTTGGGAATCAGAGTCATGTAAATGAAAATGCATTTTCATATTTCTTCTGACAATTAAATCACTTTTAGCTTGCTATTAAAGCAACTTCAAGAGCTAACTTTGTAGAATACAAAGAAGATTTGGAAACATATCATAGAAGTATTTTGACTTTCTTTATGCTCAGTTACACTAGGTAAGCATAGCCATTCAACATATAATAACGTTATGAATAGAATGTGATTTTGCCAATACAGAATAAAAATTATTCACTCAAAATCTTTAAAATTCACTTGTTCTATCTCACTACAATCAGAACATGAAATGATAATTTCCAAATAATTAAAGAGAAATACAGATAGTAAGTGGTTCCACTGAAGCTAATTTTTACAATCACTGGTGGAAGGAAAAAAAATTCTATTTCATTTTATGATGTTTAACACAAAAGTACAATTTAATCAAGGACTTGACTGTCTAGTCCCCTGATAACCAATGAAAGCAAGGGCAATACACTTTACTCCATTAATGCTTTGTTACCATGACATACTCTTCCACTTCCACAGATTTCAGGGGGATAAGATTTTACAGGTAATATATGCTGCACTTTTATTACATTTTTTTTATATCCTAGAAGAGAGCAAACATTTTCTTAAAGTTCTATAGTAGCCTTTATACATCTCAGGAGAATCCAAGCCTAGCCATCTATTTGCATTACAGTACTACTGATGTACAATTAAAACAAGATCAGATTTTAATCTGTATAGAAGAATTTCAATTATATTTATATCTTTATCTCTTAGATGTTAAGTATTGTGGCTTGCTGTTCAACATGTCACTCTAGGCTGCAGATATGGAAAGTTTAAATAATTCAAGAATAAAAGTAGAATGACATTCAATTAGAGAATTATATTTAAAAATGTGACAGAATAAAGATCATTTTCTGATTTATGAATCAAACTATGTTTCCAAAACAGTAGGGATTATTACCGAGTATATATAAGGGGGCAAGTAAAAAAAGAATGTAGCTGCAACTCAACCCCCAGATCTCAAACAAATGAGAAAGTAAAATATCAAAACCAAATGTAACAAACTGAGCAATAAAGAAAATATTCCTGGGGATTTAAGGAGGTGTTAAAGAACTACCACATCATCCATGCATTATAAATTGAACTGGGGATAGTTGTGCATGCTTAAAAGCAGATTATCAAGTGCCTATTTCTATCTTCATTTAAATACACTGGAGTTTTTTTATAATAGAATTGTATAGACCTACAACGCATTATAGCATAAGGACTTCTAATTTACCTCTATCCTTTTTATTTGTTTATTCATTATGCTCTTGTCTCCCTCTAGTGGCTGGCCCTCACAAAAATTTACTTCTACCTGTATTCAGACCCAGATGGAGAATCACAGGAAAATTCAGGCTGGAAAGGACCTCAGGAGGTCTCTAGTCCAAGCTCCCCCTCACAGAATTTCTCTTTGGCCCTGGAAGAAACAGTCACCACCAGCTGTTTGCAATCAAGGTAAAGCATCACTCCTGGATCCAGATTCAAGGACCTCCTAAGATCATCTAGAAAACAGGTGGAAGAGCCAGGAAAATCAAATCACTGGAACTATCTCATTGGGATGTATCTTCATCGAAAATTTCATCGCTTCATATAACAGAGTAGGAGATGTATTCCTTTGAATATTGATGCAGATGGCAAGTTGTCTGTCCTCAGTTTCATACATGATCATCATGTGTGGAAGAAACATCTAGATTATATTAATCAACTGAAGCTCAAAAGCTTTACTGTGAAAGGTTTTCTTCTTTACCAATCACAGACTCTGAGCAAGGTTAAGTCTGAGTAAACTTCCCTCTCCCTTCTCTCAGGAAAATGTCTCTCATGAGGACCTTCACTAGTGGAAAGGGATGAAGAGACATACCTCGGACAGGAGACTTTGACAACTAGAAAACGACCTGCTCGTTGCCACTTGTGACCAACTTCTACAGAAAACAAAAACCCATATGAGACTGCAGTAAAATAATCTGTAAAATTAAGTCAGGAAGAACAAGAGGCTTCACTAGCCTGAATGCCACCACATCGCCCAGGAAAGTCCTAGAGCGCAGGGCTAAAGACCATGTCTCATTCTCAGTAAGTCACAAGGACAAGAAAGCTGTTCTGACATTGGGATAATCTTGTAAATATAGTAATACTTAAGTTTTGGAGGTTTATTGAACAAGCAAATAAATAAAAACCCAAACTATTGCACAATTTTCAGATGTATTTCAGTGGCATATGCAACAATAATAAAAATCAGTGCAATATCAAACAGCATTATCAACGGAATTACTATTCAACACAGAAGCTTGCAACTAGCAACTGTTTCTTCTGTAAAAAGTGGTAAATAATCAGAGTACTAGAAGAGAGCATTTCGTACCACTGTGCACCAAATACTGCTAAGGAAAAGAATATATATCACAAGCATATATGTAGCAAAGGAAAGCAAAATGTGACAGGTTGCCTTAAAGTCATCCATCTGCACCAAAACCTTGATTCCAGGCTATTAGCTAAAGAAGTAACTGAATAATGCCTTAAAGAAACTGATCCAGCTTTCATCTTTCTTTTGTTCTCAACACTGCATTATCTTTCAAGTCTCCGATTTCACATTCACAGATTAACCACACAAATAGATCTGAAAACAGTAACAGCCAAGTAACATTCTCCACTAAAAGAGGATTTGCTTTGTAACTATCAGAGGATTTTTACAACTGAACTGTAATTATTTAATTGATCTCGACTCATTTTATTACTTCCTTTTTTCAAGTATTTTAAAAGCATACTGGAGTTACTCCCCTCTTTTTGGAGCCGGGGGGGGATGTGTGTGTGTATTCCATAAGAACAGGATGTGCAAGTATCTATGGGAATTAATATCTGTTTAGAGTAAGATTGCATTTTATAGAAAAAACAAACCAGCTTTAAAATAACACTGAGGTTATGAAGCCAACTGGCATAACTATTCAGTCAGAAGTAACACATCTACCACCATTTGACAGTTGATCCTATCATCTGAACAACAATAATTTACCATTAGGCGCTCTTAGCCTACCAATTTGCAGAGTAATTTTAATTACCGTGCCTAAAGAAAAAAATGTTTGATTTTGCACTCTGCATTTTTCTCTGTTGTAAACATGCCAGCACTTGATCATTCCCCTCTCCCAACAGAGCATCTCTACCGGTTTCAGTGCTTTCTTGCTAGGCACTACTAAATTATTTTTTTTTCCACGGAATTCATGGTTTCACACTTCATTTACAATATACTTTACAGATTCCTCTCTGAAGGTAAAATATTGTGTCTTACAAACTCTTCTACTGTATTTTTATCCGTGAGCCCTGGGGTATATCCACATCAGTGATTCAGAGCACAGGAGGAGTTCTTTTTGCTGCAAATTTTCCTCGTGCCTATGCTTAGCTTGGTGGTAGGCACTCCAGTACACCGCTGCTCTGTTACAGGTAACTTCCTTCCTGCTGAACACCGAAGTTGTGTGCCAAGAATTCTTAGGATTGAGAATGGGCATAAATGTTACAGCCATTAAAGACGAATGTTAACATGCAATTTTGAAACCATTATGTGGTGGCTTAACCCTGGCTGGACGCCAGGTGCCCACCAGAGCCGCTCTATCACTCCCCTCCTCAGCTGGATGGGAGAGAGAAAAAGCTTGTCAGTTGAGATAAGGGCAGGGAGAGACCACTCACCAATTACCACTACGGGCAAAACAGACTCAACTTGGGGAAATTAGTTTAATTTATTACCGATCAAATCAGAATAGGGTAATGAGAAATAAAAACAAATCTTAAAACACCCTCCCACCACCTATCCCTTCTTTTCGGGCTTCAACATTACTCCCAAATTCTCTATCTCCTCCCCCCAGCAGAGCAGGGGGACTGGGAATGGGGGTTGCAGTCAGTTAATCACACATTGCCTCAGCTGCTCCTTCCTCCTCAGGGGGAGGACTCCTCACACTCTTCCCCTGCTCCAGCATGGAGCCCCTCCCATGGGAAACAGTCCTCCACGAACTTCTCCAACATGAGTCATTCCCGTGGACAGGCTGGATCAATGGGCCAAGGCCAACTGTATGAGGTTTAATAAGGCCACGTGCTGGGTCCTGCATTTTGGTCACAACAACGCCATGCATCGCTACAGGCTTGGGGCAGTGTGGCTGGAAAGCTGCCTGGCGGAAAAAGACCTTGGGGTTCTAATTGACAAGCAGCTGAACATGAGCCAGCAGTGTGCCCAGGTGGCCAAGAAAGCCAATGGCATCCTGGCTTGTATTAGAAATAGTGTGACCAGCAGAAGTAAGGAGGTGATTGTCCCCCCGTACTCAACACTGGTGAGGCCACACCTTGAGTATTGTGTCCAGTTCTGGCCACCTCAATATGAGACAGATATCGAGGTGCTGGAGTGAGTGCAGAGGAGGGCAACGAAGCTGGTGACGGGCCTGGAGAATAAATCTGATGAGGAGCAATTGAAGGAGCTGGGACTCTTTAGTTTGAGGAAGAGGAGGCTGGGAGGAGACCTCATTGCTCTCTACGACTACTTGAAAGGACACTGTAGAGAGGTTGGTGCTGGTCTCTTCTCACAGGTAATTAGCGATAGAACAAGAGGGAATGGCTTCAAGCTGCAGCAGGGTAGGTTTAGGCTGGACATCAGAAAAAAATTCTTCACAGAAAGAGTTGTCAGACACTGGAAAAGGCTGCCCAGGGAGGTGGTGGAGTCACCATCCCTGAATGTGTTTAAGAGTCGTTTAGATGTGGTGTTGGGGGATACAGTGTAGGGGAGAACTTTGTAGAGTGGGGTTGATGGTTTGACTTGATGATCCCAAGGGTCTTTTCCAACCTAAATGATTCTATGATTCTTCACAAACTGCTCCAGCATGGGTCCTTTCAACAGGGTGAAGTTCTTCAGGAATATACTGCTCCAGCATAGGTCCACCACAGGGTCACAAGTCCTGCCAACAAATGCGCTCCAGCATAGGCTCCTCTCTCCAGAGGTCCTGCCAGGAGCCTGCTCCAGCACAGGCTTCCCACAGGGTCACAGCCTCCTTTTGGCATCCATCTGCTCTGGCGTGGGGTCCTCTACAAGCTGCAGGTGGATATCTGCTCCAACACCAACCTCCATGGGCTGCAGGGGGACAGCCTGCCTCACAATGGTCTTCACCACGGGCTGCAGGGGAATCTCTGCTCCGGCACCTGAAGCACCTCCTCCCCTCCTTCTTCACTAACTTCAGTGTCTGCAGGGTTGTTGCTCTCACATACTCTCACTCCTCTCTCCAGTTGTTGTTGCACAGCAGGTTTTTTCCCCTTAAATTTATGTTATCACAGAGGAGCTACCACCATTGCTGATGGGCTTGGCCTTGGCCAGCAGTGGGCCCATCTTGGAGCCAGTTGGCATTGCCTCTATCGGACATAGGGGAAGCTTCTAGCAGCTTCACAAAGAAGCCACCCCTGTACCCCCCCGCTACCAAAACCTGGCCGCACAAACCCAATACACATAACCATTTGCAGCAAATTGAACACTCCCTCTTTGCAATACACCAGTCAGTAACAAATAATTAATCTTAGTCTTTAGCAAGAACCATGCATGTATTTTCACAATGCTCCAGTTAAGACAAAACAGTATAATTACCCCTACTCTACAGGAAAGGAAGAATGGCACGAGTGTCAGAAAATAAAAATGTCAAAAGAAGAAAGTACCAATAAGAATTGTATCAATCTTCATTCTTTCAGGACATTAAACATTACACAACATTTTAGTGTAAAAAACCCACAGGCCACTGACTTCAGTTACAGGTGTGAAAAGTCAGCTTTTTTTTTTTACCCCAGGCTGAAGTTGGTTATCTAGAACTTGAGAATAATGACAATTACACAGAAATAGCAGCCTGCTTGTGAAAACTGCAGTACCTACAACTCCTTGCTTCATTCACAATATGCTTTCTAACTTTCAAAGCTAAACATAGGATCATAAAACTTCATTTATTTATAGGACCTATCAAAAGACATGCTATAATAGAAAGTCATAACCCTATGTTTGAAAACAGGATCCAAGGTGTACACGTCTTCATACATGTGCATACACTCAGGGTCAAAGCACAAGTAGGTGGAATCAGACCTATTCACACAATATTTTTTTAAAACAGAAATAATAAATATATATATTTACATTGTTATTGTTTCTGATAGCTTGTTTTTATTCTTTCAATTTCCTTTAAGCACAGGAAATTGCAACTGAAAAGTCTGTATTTTCCTCAATTCAACTAGTGATTAATTGGCATTCAACCACAAAATTCAAGTTATTACCTCTCTTCAAATCCTTTCTTGAAACTTTTGTAAGAGAATGCATTTTGTATTTCTTTTTTAACAAAATACATATCTCCTCTTAAATCATATCCCTCATTTAAGGAGACAGATTTACAGAGGTTTAGGTACTCACTCAAATCATATCATCAAATCCCTTTCCCCTTCCCAAAAAATCTGCAGACCAGTTGATCTGTCTTCCACAACTTGAGAGAGACATAAGTACCATAATTCATAGCACTACTTTTTGCCTCATACCTTGCTATAAACAGACATGCCTCAGAGAGCCTAAGCTAACCTAAGACTGTCTACCAAACACTCCAAAATACTTCATAATACTCTGGAAGCTGAGATCTCACAATATTAAATGCAAAGTATCACAGTCCAAACAAAACTGACATAAGGTCTGAAACTTCTGCTCTAACACATACCACAGGCCAGGCAGAGATGGATGAGAGAGGAACCCTGCTTGATTCTACCTAGGCTGTTTAAGGTAGGGAGCAGGTCACAAACCTTCAAAAATTAGCATAAGTTTTTCATGTTCTCAAAGAGACAGCACAGGTATGTTATACCTTCCTCACTCATGATACTCTCGAAAATATAAGCAAGGGTTAGCTCAATGACTAATATGTCAATAACACTGCTCATTGCACTGAACAGCATTTTCTTACTATTTCCTTTAAGATATTCTTCTGTCTTCGTTCACCTCCGGTTTCTTCTTTTATTCTTAGACTTTAAGTTTGGTAAAGCAAGCTCACCTCACACACAGCTGTGCAATTAATATTTTTTTCTGTACTGTTTGTGATCACTTACCTGCTTGGTGAATTAATGTAGTCATGTAGCACCTGTATTTCATAAAGGACATTTGGTCTCCTAGTGATTTAGTAGTAAAGTAAGACTTTTCTAGTCCTCATCTATCAAAAGCCTCTTTGTGGCTTGCCTTTTTTCCCCATGCTTCAAGAGAATGACCAACAAAATGAATAAAATCATAAGCAAAGAGAGAAAAAAACAACGCACCCTTAAAAGACATTACAGTGCCTTTTGCCCAATTATCTACTTTAACAAGCATCTATTCAAATATGTAGCACAGTGGACACATAAACCACATCCTCACATTCACATATTTAGATATTTTTCATTTGTTGAATTACCTTGTCTGCATCCACTTTTCCTCTGATAAATTCTTTCTTCCAAAATTCCAGTGCCTGTTCCAGAGTCAAGCCGATGCCTTTTAAGAACAGTCCATACTGCATACGGCCTCCGTGACGGAGATGATGGTTATCACGTAGGGCTTTGTGCAACTGACGCATGCAAAGAGGGTATGATTTCACAGAAAGCTGTCAAGAGAAAAATTTGTGTTCAAGGCATACTGACCATTTAATTTGTAGGATATATGCTTATTGTGATTATTAATTAGCTCCACTTGAAAACGCCAACGGCTGGAAGAAAAAGATATGCATGTGCAGAGTGCTTTGGGACTGACAATAACACAAGTGTGTCCGTAAGCCATCAAATCCAATAACCATCTCAAGAACAAAATCGAAAGGACAGAGTAATACAGGTGGTGGTATCAGACCATCTTCAGTTACGAAGTAACACAGGTTTAGTTGCTGTCAGGAAAAATATATCTACAGTTCCATTACAGTGTTTCTTGCCTCTTCCTTATTTTAGCTTCTGTAATGTCAAGGTGACCTTTGTTAAGAGTTTTTGGGGGTTGGGGGAAGGGATAGGTACTTTTTAAACACCTTTGAAAAACTACAAGCAGGAGTAAAATCCATTGCAACTCATCTGCAAGCTTTTTCCCTGAAGAATACTATTTCTTATAAACCAAGATCTCAGAGATAAAAAAATGTAATATTCGAGTTTACTTGGGCTTTGCATTTTTATTTTTAACAGCTGAGTCATGCCACAGAATTCACTACCAAAGGAACACTGTCATGGTTAAGATGGACACTGAAAACGTAAACAATTTCTAAAGTTTAGATAAAGGAGTTGTAATGTGGTTTTAATTGTCTCGGCACCCTTGATGTGGTTTTACAATCCATTTTATTTACTTCCTAGTTTTGAAAAACCCTTCTTAAGTCAAAAGTAAAAAAAAAAAAAGCATTGAAAAGACTAATATTGCCAGGCAATAATCATAAACTAAACATCACAACTTGCAAAATTATTAAACAAGAAAATTTTGTTAAACTCTGTTTATAATTACGTTAGGTATTTGTGAAAGTACACAAAATTATGCAGCAAATTAAGCAATTCATTATAACTCCAGTCTAAATCCTGATTAGATGCATTTTCAGTTATTTCTGCTCCATTTTAAACTTTATCACAATTTCATTCAAGTAGTTCTCAAGAGTTACAAAGCAAACAGGAATCAAAAAAAGATAAAGGCTCTATATGTTGTCTGTACATAGAGTACTTGAATTTAACAAGTTATGTATCAGCATACAATGTAACTCAATAAACACAGAGTACTTACAGCATCAATCTGTTCTAGAGAAATTTTTCCAGAATTCTTTTGCACGCTGTAATCTGGGCCAACATAAGAATGGCTGTGAACAAAGCAAACAGTACAGCACCATTTAAAAGTGTTCAAAAATATATTTTTTTAAAGTTTAGAAAATTCAGAAAGAAATTATTTTGCCAATTAAGGGCTGCAAATATTTTATACGAGGCAAACCCAAGACAACAGTATTTGACAGCTACCTAAGTTATGTACGAATTCAGATGACAGGACCGCACTACTGCTGAGGTTGAGAGGGACCTCTGAAGATCACGTAGTCCAGCCCCCTGCTCAAAACAGACTTAACTACAGCAGGCTGCTTAACATCTCATCCATCTGGGTTTTGAGCATCTCTAAGGACAGAGACTTCATGACCTTCCGAGCAACCCATTCCTGTGTTTGACCACCCTAGCAGTAAAAAAAGTGTTTTCTTATGTTTAAGTGGAACTTCCTGTGAATCAGTTTGTGCCCACTGCCTCCTGGTCTATCACTGAATACCACCGAGAAGAGTCTTGCTCTGTCTTTTTTACTCCCGCTTACAGACATCTATTTATACATGCTGATAAGATACACACACACCCTCTCCTGAAATTTATCTCCTCCAGGCTGAAAAATCTCAGCTGTCTCAGCCTCTCCTCATATGTACTGGGGAGACCAAGACTGGACGCAGACCTCCAGATGTGGCCTCACCAGTGCTGAGTAGTGCTTTCCTCAACCTGCTGGCAGCGCTCTTCCTAGCGCCACCCAAGAGGCTGTTAACTGTCTTTGTTTCATGGGTACACTGGTGGCTCATAGTCAGGTTGTTGTCCACCAGGATCCCAAGGTCCTCTCGTGCAACCCTGTTTCACACCCATTGAGCCCTCAGCCAATACTAGTACATGGGGTTTCTCCTCCCCAGATGCAGGGCTTGGTATTTCCTGTTGTTGAACTTCACAGGGTTTCTGTCAGCCCATTTCTCCGGCCTGTCCAAGTCCACCCAAAAGGCAGCACACCCATCTGGTGTAAACCGTTCCTTCCAGTTTTGTATCCCATGAAACTTGCTGAGTGCACACTCTGTTCCATCACCAGCAGCAGCTAAACAATATAGGAGCCATGATCCTGAGGTTCCTCCACTAGTGACTGCCCTCCAGCTGGTCTTAATGCCTCTGATCACAAACCTTTGAGCACAGCACTTCAGCCAGCTCTCAGTCCACCTCACTGTACCTTTACCTAGCCCATACTTCATCAGTTGTCAATGAGGACGTTACAAGAGACAGTGTCAAAAACCTTGCTAAAGACAAGATAAAAAACATCCACTGCTTTCCCCACACCATCCATTGATCCTTTTATGATAAAACGACCAGCTATGAGATTGGTCAAGAATAATTTCCCATTCACAAATCCATGCTGACCACTTTTGATCACCTTCTTGTCCTTCATATGTCTGGAACTGAGATGAGACTGACCAGTCTACAGTTCCACAGATCCTTCTCCTTACTCTTTGTGAAAGCAGAGTCCACTTTTGCTTTCTTCCAGTAATCAAGAACCCCTTGTACTTTGCTACTTATGCAGCATTTAAAAAACAAAAACCGAATAAACTGATGTATCGCTATGAACATCTACTGCGAGGGAAAAGTGAAAACTCAAAAACGACTTAAGTGTACCAAATAAAGAGCTGGAAGGCTTTTACTGCAGTACTGACAAACAAACACATGTTAACTCCTGACAGTAGCTGTCTAACCAAAGTAGCACAAGACTTTGCACATGCTCCCTTATCTTTCATTCATACTGCAATGAAGGAACAAAGCTACTTCTGATACCTGAGCTAAATTCAGGTAGTCCTATACTATAGCAGAGACAGTTATGTAGACGTTGTCACCAAAGTAATTTCAAATAAAACACAAGCATCTAATACCCAGCTTTTACTTTTAAATATATAGGCTTCTTGAATGAGGATATATGCAGGGCTGCAGAATAGGCCAAGAGAAATGCTTACAGCAGAACCCAACTGAACTCAAGAGTGGACAATACAGAAGGCAATAAAGCAAACAGGAGCTTTGGATACAGCATATTGGTCCAAAATCAGGTTGCAAAGTCTGGGAAAGAACAAACTGCTTTGTGAAAGAGGGATTTTGCAAGTAACTTGCAAAGATAATTTCTTAAATCTTCTGAAGACACATAGAGGTTAACTCCAGAAAAAATGAATTTCGCTAAATGACGATACTCGGTGCTGCAGATTATTTTGTTACATTTCAATACTGTAAAGTGTGAAAAGCATATAGCTAAGAGTGGATTTTACTACAGCACAAATCATTTGTTTAATTATACATGCATTCATTTGTTCTTTAGTCTTATTTCTGGCACACACAGGAGCACTATGCAAGCTTACTGCACTTAATGGATTTTTTTTCATTACACAACAATGGATAAATAATTAAAAGTATTTGAGCTGTGTGTGTCTATTACTACTGATTCTACTAAAGAAGTATCTAAATTGCCTTGTAGAATCAGATCTGCATCAGATCACTTAGGCGAACTACAAACAGAACAAAACACATAGTCCTGAAAATATTACAATGGAAGCACTGAACAACAGAAAACAGCTGTTGCTTAAGCAACTTCATTTTATTTTGTAAACAACCAATTAGGAAAATGACCATTCAGTCAGTCATCACATCCCAGGATGAGTGCTGGTAACTTCTTAAGCTGCTCTACCATAATCACTTCAGATCATCTGATTGTACCCTATAGTATGTACTAGAATCGTACCAATGGCGAAAAAAATTGCTAAGCTAAAGAAAGCTACTGCTTCCCAGCATCCATAGAAAGGATTGGCCTTGGAAGAGAGGGTCCAAAGAGAAGACACAAAAGTTTTCCTATACAATAAGTGAACAAAATAAGACTTCACAAATTACTGCTAAAAAGAGGACATACTCTCTGAACCTTGCAGATCATTATAAGTACGCTTATAAATACTTAAAGGATAGGTGTCAGGAGGATGGGGCCAGGATCTTTTCTGTGGTGTCCGGGGACAGGACAAGAGGTAATGGGCACAAGCTTGAACATAGGAAGTTCCACCTAAACATGAGAAGGAACTTCTTCCTTTGAGGGTGGCAGAGCCCTGGCACAGGCTGCCCAGAGAGGTGGTGGAGTCTCCAACTCTGGGGACATTCCAAACCCGCCTGGACACGTTCCCTGTGCAACCTGCTCTAGGTGACCCTGCTCTGGCAGAGGGGTTAGACTAGATGATCTCCAGAGGTCCCTTCCAACCCCTACCATTCTGTGATTATGTCTGGAGTTGGTAGAAAACTTTACTGCAAGGACAGAAAACCCAATGCCAAGGGCAGGGGCAGGGAAGAAGAAAAAATTTTACTTTTCAGACTCTGAAAAGTGCAAATAATCTCATCATGGTAAGCAAATAGGAAAAGTTTTTCATAAATGTTTCCCTATTTTTACATTGACAAGCAGCATATGACCTTTGCAAGGTCAAAGTTTCTTGATACCTAACACCAGTCACCAAAGAGCTGAACCCTATAAAGTGCCATCAAAGGTGGTGCTCTGAAAAAGGGTATGCTTTATCCATCCAGAATGTGTGGTAGATTGGAGCTGGGCATAAAGAGACTAGCAGTAGTCATGTGGCTTTTGGCAGCTAAACTTTTGGATTCCCGTCCCAAGGAGCTCAAGGGACTAGAGCTTTTGGGTTTGCAGTTTTAGGTATCAGGTCTTCTGATTTTCTACCGTAGAGATTCCCCAGGTCCCTTGATTTCATCACAAGAAAAATCACACTGCTTTCTCCATGGATTGCCATTATTTTCTCTACATTTCTATTAAAATTCTCAAAAACCTTAGGGGGAAAAAAATAATTAAGACTATCCTTTGTTCTATGAACAATGGTCTTCATTTTTTTCATGTCATTAAACATTGCCAAACAGCTTCCTACTGCTGGTTTGAAAACACATTACAACACAAATCAACGGGGCTTGTGATCACCCTCACTTTCTTCTATTTTTTGCTTCCAGTTTTAGCTCTTATTTTGGACTCATCCTTTCTGTTATTCCACCTAGCTTCTGAGATTACTTCTTACTCACGTAGAAATATCTATAGTTCTTCATAATTTTTTTTTGTGATTTACTGGAATGCAAGCAGCAATGTCTTCACTTTTCACTTAAAAAACACTTTTATTTTACCTCCATATATAAATTCCTGTCTCTCTCCATTCAGCCTGACTCAATCACTCAAAACCCATTTTTCTAAAATCCAAATCTCAGTTACCAGAAGTTTTTTAAGCATACCTCACAACTAAAGATCAACACGTACATTTGCACCGCTGTTGACCAAGAACACTACATCAACATTTCCGAGAACGGTATCTATGTCCTTGTAGCTCTAGGATTGTTCTGGTAAATACTGTATCATTCGCAGAGGTATATCATGAGATTTAGCAAGGATATGAAGGGCACTTTGTAGATGTTGAGGACAGTAAATGACTCTAAGGCATGCAGTCTTTACTTGCTTGCGAGATGAGCATAAGTGAAAAAGAGGGTGAACATGTCTGCATGAGTATTGTGTTATCCATTAAAAAAAATCCAGTCTTGCAAAACACATGGTTTCTGTATGAACCTTATGAACTATGATTTGAAGATAGATTTAACACAATCATATACACGTTGGTTGTAAAGGATGTTAGAAGACCATTTAATCCCACACCCCACTTTAAGCGGGACCATGGCCAATAGTAGTCAGGTGAGCCACGGCTTTTTCTAGCTGAATCCTAAAAATCTCCACGAACTAAGAGTCCATATCTCTGGGCAACATGCTGCACTATCATCCTAGAATATGTTTCCTAATGTCCGATCTAAACCTCCCAAGCTACTGTATGTGACCAGTGTCATTTGTTACATCCTCTGGCACCATCAAGAATTCCAATACCATGATGTTTGTCCTTCAAAGAGTTGCAGGCTGCTCTTTGATCATCCCTAAGCCTCCTCTTCACCAGACTGAACAAAGTCAGCTCAGCTTCTCCTTTTAATTCATGTACAGGCACAGTCTTACGGTATTTTGATGGGATTACATACAACAGTTTTTGTCTATCTTTGAAATTATTCCTGCTGAAGATTTTAAACAGTAGAGTGTTATGACCCTGTAATTTCATCACAAAACCCACATAAACTCCTTTGAAAGCAGCAGTTGCAGAAGCATTCTTCTCATGCATCTAGACATAAAGTTTTCATTTCTATTAAATTGCTACAGTTTTAGCAATTTAAACCTCCTTGTAGCCTACTGTGAGCATGTGAAATCCCTAAGCATAACCGTGCATCCAATATTTTAACATTTTAACTAAAAATGTTCTTTTTTTTTGTCTAGTACAATTAATATTAGAAAGCACCAATGAAACAGAATAGGTCAAAAAGAGGACCAAAGTCACAGATAAAATACATACTTAGTCCAGAACAGTACAACTACAAAATACATGTTATGTCCATTGAAAAAAATGGGCATTGATTTAAATATCTATGCAGACACAATCCACAGAAGAATGACCTTTTCTGAGGACTAGCTGATTTAAAAGTCACACGCAGATATGAATAGCTGCCAAAAAATGTGTTGGGCATTAACAACCAAACAATGCTCCGTAACCTTCAATTGTATGCTCTTTTCACGTGTTTCTATCTAAGCTTTTGCTCCCCTGAGATAAAACTCTATTGACATATGCCAAAAATAAAATACTGCTGTAAGAATTCACACAATGAAGGTAGAGAAAAGCCTACAACTAACTAATCGTCTCCTTTCTTATGAGTGAGAAGAAGGAAAAACGAATCACGTATTCACAGAAAAAAAACAAAAAACAGAAGACCTGTTTGGTCACCTGTCTGTTCACTGCCAGAGACTGTTTTTCAAGTTGTAAGGTTTTGTCTATTTTAAAGGAACTTCCAAAAACACAACTGAGAAGCATTTGTGTGTTTTTTTCAATTCGTGACAAAATGTAGTGGGAAGAGCCCCTCCATTTTCAGAAAAGCAAAATGGAAGTAACTTACCAGTCGTTAAACATACATACTTAAGTTAACGTAAGAATGTGCAAAAAACACCTTATTGCATAAATGTAGGATATAGTATCCTTGTTAAAGTAGCTGATGTGAAACTAGCTTTTTTTGCAACCTTTCCTTTTCCCAGCTTAAAAAAAAAAGCACCCAGGGAGGACTGTGATTCTTGTGATACCGAAGGCTGTTCCACTTACATAGATGCATAGCATATATCAAAAGAAATTCCAAATTTCTCAGTAATTACTTCTAGAGAGCACGATTTATAAAAAGCTAACCTAATGGCTCATTGGCTTCAAGTGGAGAACGGTATGCCACTGAGACATACTTTTAAAAATTCTAGTAAGATGTATGGTAATAAAAACATGGAAGGTTTTTGGCATTCAGAAGTATCCCCTAACCAGCTATGTAACAGTTACAGCACAATATTTATTTCATTCATTGCTCTTGAACAAAGTTCAATCATGTGTTAATAAGCGGAGACACAATGAAAGCTATTTTTCCTATTATGATTTACACTAAAAGCAGTAAGATAGGAAGCTGTTCTATGTAATAAAAATAATGAGAATTTTTAAAGAAATCAAAATAAAGTGTCAAATTTTTGGGTACAGATACCTGAAGCAGTGGCACACCATAGGAAATAAAGAGCATGCTAACTAGGCCTGCATCCTCATTCCAGTGCAGTGCTGTCATGATGGAGCCTCACCACTTCCATTTCTAATTCATTCAACATAATTTCAGTGATGTAATGCAAAGCTGTACGTGTTCAA
Source organism: Larus michahellis (assembly GCF_964199755.1). Taxonomy (NCBI): domain Eukaryota; kingdom Metazoa; phylum Chordata; class Aves; order Charadriiformes; family Laridae; genus Larus; species Larus michahellis. The sequence goes on from NC_133898.1 coordinate 103,922,081, forward strand.
AAACAGAGCTCTCATTACTGACATTCAATAGTTAAGTAAATTTCTACTCTTAGAGATATTAAAAATTCAACTGAATAAATACCTGAGCAACCCGATCTAACCAGATCTGCATTGAGCAGGGGCTAGATTAAATCATCTCCAGAGGTTCACTCCATGCTAAATTATTCAATGATTCTAAGCCAATGCATCTCCCTCTAATTGCATGGTCTTTGTCCTCCTGCATACTACGGTAGTAAGAAAACTGTCACAAACAATATAAAGTGGTAAAAAGCAATCACGTATATAAAAAACCGAGACCAGGTCTATGCTTAACCTAAAGAACATCAGGAAAGTATGTTTTCTCACTCTTCATCTCCAAACGCATTCAAAGAAAGTAGAAAGCTTCTATATACTGTAATCTACTAAGAGAGAGGCAGATTATTTCAGTTTTATTGTAGAGCACTCTTAATGGTTCACATTTTCAGCTCTCTCCTTAGGTCCATTAAAAGAAGAAAAGAGGACTCCATTCATCAATGACAGTGATGTAGAAATCTTCCAGAAAGATGATAGAGCATAAAATATTTGGAACAAGGAAGGCACATGCTCTGGGCAGTGTAATTTGGAATTTGTTTTGTTCATGAAGAAGCTTAACAACTTTGCACTTACTATAAAAAAAAGCTTTTATAAAAGCTACAAATATTTTCTTGTTACTTAGAAGTAATGCCAGTTCTGTAAATTATGTTTCATGTCATTTATAAAGCTTTTGTTAAATTGAAAGGATACTTTCAGGGCTTTTTTTCCAAATCAAAGCCAATTGCACTGTCAGAATGTCTGAAAAAAAAATTGTAACTAAAACATTCTAATATCATTATTTTAATCTGTATGAAAGAATACACTCGTGCTTTCAGTTTATGCTACCTGAGATGATTAAGCAGAGGTTGTAGTCTCTCGTCAGACTGTACAGAAGGCAGCGATCGTGCTGTCAGCTGGAAGAAAACAGAAGTTCAATTAATAAAATATTAGCTTCAAAAAAATTGATAGTACAAAGCAGGAATGATGTAACAAATCACCCTGCGTTGCTACAACTTCACACAACATTGAGTAAGACATATTTTCTCCTATTTAAAATAACTAAGCACAGCCTTCCAGAATCTGAAGTTAGTAGAAGTATTTACAAGTTAACAAAGTCAAGCAGTGAAAAATATTTTTTCTAAGATTACAATGTTATTTGAATTAAATAGCAAGACATCACTGAAAGTAATATACTTTTTTCAAAACATATTTGACCTAAAAGTCATATTCTACCTAGACAGCCTTCTAGCAGACACATAATGTAAATATAGTCCATTAAGCTATTTTATATTCGGTTTACATTTGTATAGAAAAACTTACGTAATATTTAACACTAGATGACTTTTATATAGACATGCATCTGTGTACGCTGTTTTTTTATTTAATGGGCATAACCTGTATTTTGTAATTTGACTGTTCTAAACTAAATACATACTTTTTTCTTGTAACTGTTTCATATGACTCATTAAAATATTAAACAACTTCTGAAAAAGTAAACCTAGTAGTCTATAAATCAATAAGTACATGTCACACTATTGCAGAATACTTGTTAATTGGTGTATTAACTAAAATAGTTGGAAAAAATGTGTTAATTTGATTAATACCAGTACATAGGTGTCTACCTTTGCCTATAAAAGTTAGAACCGTAGCAGTTCTGAAACTGCTGACATACATCTAATACAAAATATTTAATATAACATGCATTTCATGATTCTGTTGCTGCCACATTAGGCTGTATTTTGAAAACTACCTTAGTACAAATTTAAAATGTCAACATATTTCACGTTGTATAAATCAGCATCAACTTATTTAGTATTTTACAGGTAACTTAAAATGCATGCATACAGTTATACATACTCTTTAAAAAAAATCTTATTAAAAAATAAAAATCCCTAAACAAACTTTTAGCACTGACTGTGTAGCTTTACCTTGCTGGTTCCAACACACCAGTAAAGGCAAGGACTGAAGTAGGCTGCAACTTCTATTTATAACCCATAAAGAAATTTACCCCAGAAAAAGCTGCACTCAGTGAGCCACACTGTAAATAAAATTAGCTTTTACAAAGATGGTGGTAAATTAAGGCTAGTGTTTTCAAACAGCTAAGAATTTTATGTCCTTTTCTCTACAAGAAAAGAATAATCCCAATTACAGAATCCAAACTGGGATTCTGCAGACGTTTTCCAATCACTCTGAAATGAAATTTAGACAAATTCCTGCAAGCACAGCCTTCCCTCCTCCATATACGGTACTAACACAAAGATCATCTTACCAGGAAAAAAAAGCAAAAGCATACTATTCGATATTTTAGATACATGAAAGACATCACAATGTTGTCAAGTACGGAACATAGCTCCAAACTCTAATCAAGCTGAAGCAGTTTAATTTACAGAGAACACTGCAGACTTAAGATATTTCCAGTCCCAAGGCCCAGATGATCAGAGGAGCGGGCAGAGGGAGCCGCAGACAGAACCTGTGGACACCTCAGCGTCGAGCTGAGATGGTGAAAGTTGGGGTGAGTGAGTAGATATAATGCAAATTAAGGACCATGTTATCAATATCACACAACATTTAAAATTGAGAAAGGGGGAAGAATATTTAACAACATGAGGGAAAGGAATTAATAAACTGAAATCTGAGATGACAACGCTGGTCCAACTTCATACTAGCTTCATTACTAGAGTCACCAGCTGTCTTTGCTGCAATTCAGATTGCCAATGGGAGGGGAATGGGGGGGATGGCACAAGCATAGGAGGGGAAAATCAATTTGAAGTAACCAGAACTTCCAAAAGCAAGCTTTCTAAAGTTTTGTCAAAATTCAGTACTATTTTTATGCAACCTTGTAGAAGAATAGCAATAAAATGAGTTCTTCTTTTCTGCTGAGCTCTACTCAACAATCACATCTCTAGTGTTCACTACGCTGAATTCATGACAAATAAACAGAACAATCTGGCAGTGCTACATCAAGTAATAATGAAGGTAAAAGGATGACGACTTATAGGTTGATGTCTAAGAATTGGTCTGTTTTTCTTCCCCCCATCCAAACATGAGACCAGCACATGAAATTGCAAGTTACCAAAGATTTACTATGAATCTTAAAAAAAAAAAAATTAACTTGACACAAAGCCCAAAGTTAAGTGGCAGCTCCACATGCTATCAGGAAGGCAATGACATTTTTTACACATGGCAATTAAGAACAAGATTATCATGGCTCAATTAACTCGTCTCAATTTTTAGGAGTGAGTGAATTTCTTGATTTTGAGGTTATCATCTAAGAGCTATTTTCTCTCTAAGTGTATCTCTGCACAAAAAAGATAAGAGAATTTTTATTTTCACAGGTTGCTTTCTAAATGAGATGTCCTAATTAGCTGTATTGCACAAGAAAATTTTAATATAACGTCAGACCTTTTGATGAATACATTTAAAAAAAAAATCACATTAAGTTGGATGTCATTGAGAAAAGCACAGAAAGCAGGGTTTTGTAGCAAAGGTTTATTTTAGCTGAGGCAGGCTACTGAATTACTCCAGGCTCTTTCTACAATTTACCAGGAAAAAAAAAAGTTCCTGTCGGATGGTGCATAAGAGAACCTAAAATGTTAATTGTTACCAAGAATATTTCCTTACCAACTGCTAGGTGCTCCCAGAACAACAAGGAGCGTCTGAAGGCATGCTGTCCACATGCACATCCACAGCCTGTGATTTGCCTCTACAAAATTTGTCAAGCCCAACTTTTGTTTTTTTGATATCCTAGAACTACCTGTGCTGGCATTCATGTGATTTCTTTCATATTTTAATGAACGCTGTACAAGCAGGCTTCACATGCTTTTGCTTCCTCAGCTCTTTTAATACACAGACAGGCAGGATTACATCATATGGGACTCTCATTTAAAAGGGAGGGTGACTGCACTGTGAATAAGTCTTTTGTCCTCCCCCCAAGAAAATCTTCCTTCATAACTCCAAGCTTTATAACAAGATTTACCAAAAGGCAGCTTGCAGAGACTTTGAATGGAAGACTGCTCTATCAAGTGCTGAACACACCTCCAAAATACGTAATACTTTTAAAGGTGAGCGCACGGTTCCCAGCAGGCACTCTGCAGTTCTTGGAAATACAGGCACTTCTCTACAGGGGCTAGCTAAATTATTTAACCTGTATTTCCACTGGCAGGTCCAGAACAAACATCACCTCTGCACATGCTCCACTACTCAGTGAAACAAAGTCTGGGTTAAGACCAGGCATAGGTTTGGGAGCCGTCTGCGGCATAGATGAAAAAATTTTCCTAGAATGTTTTTCTATGTTTATTTCTGCTATGAGAGTTACACCACTAACAAAGGGTACGAAGGAACAGCTCTAATCCAAATGCAAAGATGAAATAAGGTTAAAGTAGGGACTGATGAAGGCAGCCGTAAAAACAAAAGAAAAGGCTTTAACGAAAACACCCAAAACCAACAAACAGAAAAAAGACAGTTACCTTCGCCACATGTGAAAGTCCACCATCACTTGTGACCACGTAACATCATGCTCAGCAATAAAACTGAGGGGCAGTTTCTCCTTTTTCCAGTAGCCATTGCTCAGGGCCTGGCTGGGCATCGATCTGCTGGTGGTGGGCATCACTTGTGGTTTTTTCTCTTTCCCCCTTCACTTAATAAACTGTCTTTACCTCAATCCATTAGTTTTCTTATTTTTGCCTTTCCTGAATCTCTCCCCAATCCCTTGGGGAAGGTTTGCTGGGGTGGGGGAGAGGCTTTCCTGACAGCCAGGGTCAATCCACCACATATATTTATAATCTCATTTCACAGCAATAAGCAGCTGGTAAATTTCGTCTTAAGCATATATTTCACAGTATTTTGAAAGCTCAGTTGACCATCTTACAGAAATCCAAAAAGAGCTGCTACGGGTTCATACAAAAGCTACTGAAGGTGGTTCTATACCATCTCCTTTTACACTCAACAGCAAGTCTTCCCTATCAATGGAGACAAATAAAAAAATAAAATATAAAAAAAATTAGATGCCAAACTTGGGAAAAAAATTAAAAGTAAAAATAAAAGAGAGACTACGTATGTAACCAGAAACTAAGACACAGAGGGTCAAAATCTACTAATAAATCAGGTCTTCCGTATCTATTTACAAAACAGAAAGTTGATCCCATCTAGACAAAAAAAATTGAACTTCAACCCCCACTCCTGTTTCCCCAGTAATCTAGACACCTGACTGGAAGAAGCCACTTCCAAAAGTAACAAGTATAGTCACCAAATCCATTTGAAATGGTATTAACAAACTATTAACATACTATTTTTAATTATCAAATCTAATATAGCAATTTAGAGAACATTTTTTTAAACCCTCCCAAAAAGGTAAAAAAAATACAGGAAAACTTTGTGCTTATAATATATCTATTATTCCACATTAGCTAATTTTTCCCTACAATTGCACATCTCCCTACAATTTTCCTGTACGACCATTTAACACTTCACTACTCCATTACTGGGCTTCAATTTTTAAGCTGGAGAGGTCACATCCAGGTTAGTTGCTTTTCCATTTTGTTTTTAATTGCTCTAATTAAACAAATTTGTGTCAAAACTAGTTTTAAATGCTACTACAGACAACACTGACAAGATAATTATGTGTCTTTAATACTATCCACAAATATTTTATACCATTAGTATAATAGTTTCTAAGTCTTGGTGAAAAATCAGTCAACAAAGGTTCATAAGACCTGTTCTCCACTCACAGAAATTAAAAAAAAAAAAAAAAGAAAGAAGTAGACTTGAAGCAAATATACTATTAACAGTAGCAAGAAATCAAGAAATAACAGGACACTGCAACAACAAAGCGCATGGATGAAAAAAGAAAAGCAGAAAAGTATGGGAAGTGGGAGGTGTTTACCTTATAAAATTTCATTGCTCAATTCCAATTCTTTCCATCTTTGTAGCAACAGTAACAAAACCAGTAGATTAAGCTAAGTAAAATCCTCTATGACAAGTGTGTTGTATGCTGACTTCAAGAATTTAGAAATAACACTCCTATATTCCCTGCTCTGACTCTTCAACTAAAAGTCATTAATGCATTAGTGAAAAACACCTACAGCAAACTTTAACAGTGATTTTGATGCAGCATAGAATAACTAAAGTTGTTAGGCTTTTGTTAGGTTTCAATTAGAAAACTAGCAAGCAAATTTTAGAAAGCAATAAGAACACAGAAAATAGAAATGAGAGTATTAGAAGGGAAACAAAACCCTATGTGCTTTGACTCTTACACTACACTAATCCTTTTATAAGGATTAAATTTACATGGTGAAGGCTCTTGCGTCTTCCCATTATATGTATTGATGAACCGGGAAAAATGAAGGATTAGGTAGCTAAAAGGTTACGTATAGAGCGAAAATTTCTATTCAGAAAGCGAAGAAACAAACCATGGTTTATTGTACTCTTTTACTGCATTCTGTACTCTTCAGTCCATTCTCCAACCAACCATTCGTTCCTATGATCCACTTCAAGGCCTTTAGGGCTACAGACAACCCCTTCCTGCATTTCTGTTTCCCAGTTGTTACAATAAGAAAGGAGAGAGCATAAAGCAAACCAAAATGAGTTTGGACATCAGAACTTCCATTTCAGCCTTCCAAATGAAAGCTCTAGATGGTTATCTATTGCTTTGATGCATATTAATGCAAAAAAATACTTTTATGAAGCAAAGAAAGAAACATTGTCTGTGTAACATCAACAACTTGACATATTCAGAGTGAACACATCACTAAAATGCTTCCTTAATAATGCTGTATGGATTTGAAAAAGAAAAAAACCCAACAACTTAGGTCAGACATTGAATTATTACAGTTAAGACTTCAAAAGTTTAAAGAGAGAATCTATTTCAGTCTCTCACTGCTGCCTAAGGAATAAGCCATACCTTATATGTTTTCTATTTCATTGGTTTTGTAATATGCCACTTGACAGAATGTGCCCTTCTTGTTAAAATATCTTAATTGTTTAAAATATCTTTCCTTTTTTGTTAAGCTCATCTTAAAAAACCTTTAAAAAAGTTTCCTATTCACTGTTACCCTGAAACAGTTAGTTAGATAATTCTTTCCTTTCTGCTCTGAAAAGGATGCAATACATACACGATGGTTCAGAAAAGCATTCTTTATTAGCCGGAAGGGTTATAGTGGCCTGGTGTGTTGTCTAAAAGGCAAACAAAGGAATGAAAGTTTAGATTGTTTGCTAGAACTGGTTTCGACTGGCGTGAACTGCAGGGTTACAAACTTATTGCCAAAGTTATACAAAAGAGATTTTTCGACTGAGGTTGGAGCAGACGGGGAAAAAGATATTAAACTTGTGAGCTATTTCTAAATGGCCTGTAAAGAACATATTAAAAAAACAAAACAAAACACAACTATTATCCATCAGGCTTAAACATACCAGTAACTTACACCACTACTGGATTTTCCCCAAGAGATCCGCGAAACAAAATAGATAAGTGGAAACCTATGGAAACATAAACCTGACAACTTTGTGTAGAAGCAATTATACCCTAGCTTAATCAGCATTAACAAGCGAGTAGAAAATGAATACGTGAACTAGACAAAAATAAAAGACATGGTTCTATGGATATAGACTTCACAGGAGCTTTCTCAAGGTGACTCTATGCCACCACGTTTCTGTAAGGTCACGTTAAGATTGCCCTCATTTTAACAGTGAAAGGTGCTAACACTGCATGCAGCTGGAAGTTTTAATAAAACAGTGACTTTTTGCAAGAATCCTTCTGTGATCAGGCAGAAAGAAACTTAGCTTAGATTTGAGCTAAAGCAGGATCTGACCTGGTGACCAGTAAGACAGAGGAAGGGGAAGCTCCTTTCATTTGTGGCACACAATTGCTTTGCTCCTCAAACCATTTAGTTCTTAGATTACGATTAAAAATCATTATGCCGTACATCTACTAGAAACAGAAAGTCTCCCTTCTTACACCTCTGACTGCGATCCCCTTGTTCCTGTTAAATTCATCACCCAACTGAGTACGAGCCTGCACAGCAGTGAAGTGCAAGGGGGAGATAAAGTAAAAGATAAATGGAAACAAAGATATGGGTAAAATATAAAATTGTAGTAGTACCTGCAGCAGTAACACATCCGAAGTAACTGTATGCAATTAGAAATAATGTGGAAGGAAATTAAATTCTGTTTTAGTCTGGTGGTCCATCACTACTTTACCTATTCACCTACTTCTCTTTAATTTTTTGAAAGGAAGACTACATTTAGAGATACCTATTTAGTACTACGAGGCACTACGCTTGTTCCAACTAACTCGCAAGTTTTATTCAAAGATGTGTTTTGCCAGCAACGTTGTAAGTTGCTTCCCAGATGTAACCACTCTTACAGAGTATCAGCTTTTATGTGACCAAAACCGGACATGCACCTTTTCTTGTTGACAGTACAGTAGGCACAACAGATCTGAGAGTTAGAAATACAGACTCCAGCTTTCCCCCACTTCACCAGGGATATCTGAAAAATGAGAGGACCGTAAGATGTTCTCTGTGGAAGTTTCTTACCACAATTCAGGATTTTTCTCCTTATCCCTAGTCTATCTAGATTAGCTGTCTGGAGTCTCTGCTTGATCAAAAGAAAAAACAATCTCTAGGAGATGCCACACGTGGGAGGCTTTACTCCTCTCACCCCCATTTTAAGATACAGAACAGGTCAAAAATAATGCTGTAGAAACATCTTAGTTATACTTACTTAAGGACTGTGTCATAATATTCACTCTATTATTATAGACACACGACACACCTGCAAGTGCTCTTTACGTATTTATAGTATTTAGGATCAACATGAACCATGCACATACCCAGCATGATTACAGTAAATAACAGGCTTTTAAGTCTCAGTTCCTCTTATACTGAGTCCAACTGCAAGTGTTTCTCAATGCATATAATCAAGATTACGCTTTTATTTAAAAAGGGTGACTCTACTATATACTGACATCTTATTTCAAACATAAATCACTTGGTAAAATCTTTTTCCCACTGCAATCTGATTGTCTTCAGAGATGAGCATTAGTTTTGATGTACCTTTTATTTCAGAATGCAGCCTAAATGGGGGAACTATTAGTCACAAAAGGCTTCTTAATACATTTCTCTCTCATTAGAAGTATTGTTGATGAATAGGAATTCTAAGACTTTAAAAAAAAACTTCATTTTCAAAAAAACCTGAATTTTAGTTAGCAATTCTCTAAAAAGTAGTTTTAAAGAATATGAACTCTCCAGTAAGGCAGCTTATTTTTCTATCTTGCATTTCAGTGCACCAGGCATCAAAACACTTGCCTTAATTTAAATTTTAAATATAATGTCTAGAAAAGTTTTGTACTTCTGGGAAAATCTTAATATTGCTTTCTTTTGCCCCCCCCCCTTTTTTTTTTTTTTAAGATATTTCAGAATGATAACCTTACATGGTCTTCAAAACCGTACAATTTTGCAGCCACCACTTGGAAGTCATGAGATGCAGATATTGCCAGAACCCAAGAATGTAATTACTTTTCAGAGACATCCAACTAAGTCGCAGGCTGCCTCATACCAACAAAAACTGATTGATTTTGAAACATCAGCTATCTTGCTAATGTTGTAACAAAATGTCACAATGCAAATGCTATGCAGCTGGGGAACCTGAAATAAGAGCATAGTGTTTGCATGCCAGTATGCTGCTGTACCTAGACAGTTGACATTTTAGCGCTGATCAATTTTCTTTTGAAAAAAGTTGGGGTTTAACCTTTCACAGCATGTTACAAATCTCAAGTGTTGTACAAAATTAATAAGTAATTTTTGCCGAGGCTTTTTCAGCTATTAAAAGTTATTTCAGCAGCACTTACACTGAAACACGCTCAATAAAAAAAATAAAGCACGCAATTAATATTATGTTTATTCAACATGAATTGTTCACACACAGGAGACAACTTTTTCAAAACTAACAAAACTATTCAAGCAAAATTTTTTTTGACACTACCAACTGTTTGTTTTTGTTTGTGTGTTGTTTTTTTTTTTTTTACAGTGGGCCAATATAATTTAATACATAAAGCATTCAGATTATTTTCATATAGCAACACCAAACGTGTGGAAGAAAGAAAATAAATAATACAGATTGGCATTACTGGGCTCCTACTACAAATGTAACAACGCTGACATTTTCAAAGGACAAGAAAAAATTTTCTTCATGAATCTCTAGCGGTTGATACAGGCATCAGTATAAGGCTAAAGTTGTTTTTGTGGGTTTGTTTTTTGTTTTTGTTTTGGTATTTTTAATTAAATAAAACTCCCCCCCACTCTCTTCTCACACACACCCTTCACAATAACACAAACCAGCCTGAAGAAAAAAATCACAGAGAATGAAAAGTTTTAAGGATGTTTTAAGGAAAGCAAATCAAAGGCAACAGCTAACTTATTGCTTTTTAAAAAAAAGAATTCAAGTTATATTCTTAGCACTGTAATTTTCTTTTTTTTTTTTTTACTCTAAAAGGGGTAGAGGGGCACCACAGTTATTATCGATGTTGCTTAAATGCTATATCTAGCAATTTTAAAGCTATATACAAATATAAATTATAGTATAAAATATATATTCTAAATTATAAATATTACATATATAAAATTAATGTCTTTTTATATTAGTCAGTTAATTTAAGCTGCCAAAGGACAAATCTTCCGCGGCAGAAGAAACAAATTAACAGTTGTGAGGAACTTCCTTGCTGGTGTGTCCTAGGTATTTACCTAATACTTTTAAGAACTTTGAAGAAACCAAACTCCACTAATTTCAGCTCAGCATTTGTCAAATGCATTCTGAATAATAATTACTGTTTTCCTGAGGCATTTGCTTCTGAAAGTAATTGATTTCTTTTTTCCATTTGGAAATGCCTCACTTTCATATTCACACTGAGGTATAAATAACATCTGGGTTGAAGATTAATATTTAGTCTTTAAAGCAAAATTTTTCAATAATTAAACCTTGTTTAATTGGTAAGTGAACTGTTGCCGGTTTTTCCATCATTATTACTTGTGCATATACTCATTTCACTTGCATGTTAGGGTGAAAGTATGTAAATGAACTCATCTCTTGTACTTTTTTTGCATTCAAACATAAAGCTAAAGTTCACAGTTACCAAGATGCTCATTAGATATTTTTCCCCAAAACCAGATTATTAATTCCTTCTTTCTTACAATAGCATATAGTGTCTTTAAGGCTTTAATTATATGTAGATTGAAGTAGCCACTAAGAAAGCTACCTTGTCAGCAAAATCCAAATCTTCCGTTAAATAATACTGCTTCCCATAATTGTGAAGGTTGTTCAGTGATTTTATCAACTGTTTCACCATTGACTTGCCCTTTACTTTACTAAGTTGCTTTCTCAACTTTTAATTTAGTCCAGTTTTGTATCTAGTTCCAGATAGCTAGTAATTTTAAAACTAATGTAATGGAACACTTGTTTTCACAGCAAGCCTGGAAAATGAAATAATTTACTTTATTTCACTACCAACTTCTAATAAATGCAAATATTTCTTCATCTCTTCAATATTGCTTACTGTTTGGCTGCATGCAGATCTTATCTCAGATCTCAGACTGTATAAAAATCAGTTACTGTAAATCAGTTTTACTGTAGAACTTCAGAGGACAGATTTAATTTTCTTAACGGGATTTTACTACTGAGAATCAATTACTCAGTCCAGTTCAGGGCTCCCCAGTACAAGAGAGAGATGGACATACTGGAGAGAGACCAACATAGCACCACAAAGATGATGAAGGGACTGGAGCATCTCTCCTATGAGGAGAGGCTGAGAGACCTGGGAGTGTTCAGCCTGGAGAAGAGAAGGCGCAGGGGGATCTTACCAATGCATATAAATACCTGAAGGGAGGGTGCAAAGAGGACAGAGCCAGACTCTTTTCAGAGGTGCCCAGTGACAGGACCAGAGGCAATGGACACAAACTGAAATCCAGGAAGTGCCACCTGAACATCAGGAAATGCCTTTTCCTTGTGAGGGTGAGCACTGGGACAGGTTGCCCAGAGAGGCTGTGGAGTCTACATTCTTGGAGATACTCCAAACCTGCCTGGACAGTCCTGGGAAACCAGCTCTAGATGTCCCTGCCTGATCTGGGAGGTTGGACCAGATAATGTCCAGAGGTCCCTTCCAACCTCAGCCATTCTGTGATTCTACAAAAAAACCACAGATCAGACAAGTTCCACCAATCTTCTAATTTCAACAGCCCAAGTAGCAAAGATGGCCAAAAGAATCACAATTGTTTAAAGCCAAATTCACAACATGTAACACAGACCTCCAGTACAAGTATTTCTGAACAACTACCAGCATTCCTGTTTTCCGTACAAGAACTTCCATTCTCTAAGCATCCTCAAGAGTTCATGTTTTCATCTGCAATGTAATGAAATTTTCAAAATTACTAGTGATTAGCAACTACACACAAATTCTAACAAGGTTGTAACTCCTGAAAAAGGATTTGACGACGATGAAAGGAAGTGACTTTTTAGAAATGAAATCATTTTACTCTCAGATTGTTTTCAGAGAAAAATAATTAATAAAAAAATCTTAAAAAGACTTGTCGTTAGGGACCAGGATTATTTACCATGATCAACACTGCCAAAGACTATGTTCCTATTCAGTCTTTAAACACTAGGGTAAAGACATACATGTCTAAGGAAAAAGGATCCTATTGCAAAGCATTTTCTCTGTTTAATGAGCTTGCCAAATGTTCATATAGTGACTTTTCTTCCTTGAGAAAGATGCCATACAACTTCAAATAAATTTAAGTAATCCTTAAGAACTCCATACTTGATCTTTAGTAACCGCAAACACAGAAGAGATTTTTTTTTTTTTTACAGCAGTTTGTGTGATGACAACCCCTTTCAAATCTCAAACAAAGGCATTTGAATTTTAGTGTTTTATTCTCTCAAGATCTGGTACTGCTTGGAAATAATTGTTCTGTTGCTAAGACTTAGAAACTATCCATCTTCTAAAAGTAAAAAGGTATTTGGAATACTTCTGCTCAGTTATGCACATTTTACAATATTGGTTTTTTTTTTTTTTTTTAAGAAGCAAAATCAAATCCTGCCAACCTTTGGAAGAGTTTTAAGCCCTAGCTTCCCATATGTTCAAGTACCAGTGATTACATTCTTATCTTTAGTGAATAGAGCTAAAGACATGACAGGCGCTCATATTTCATGCTGCTAAAAAACAGCATTAATCTGAGCCTACTTATCAACATTCTCAAATATTTTATTTAATCTCAACTCTCAATTGCCAGCAACAGCAATGACATTTCCCAAATATGAGTAAGAGTTAATGTTTAAGTATTTTCTTTCCAAAACAGAAAAGAACATTCGCATTAAAGAAAACCACTAGCAACTTCAACAATGTGTAATTTTTTTATTCCCTTTTTTAAAATGTTGATTATTTAAGTTTGCAATTACCACAAGTGTTTTACTTCTGAACAAACATACACTCTGACACAAGAGCGCTTCCCCTAGGACTCAAGTTCATGAAGCAGAAAACCAAGCCTTCAAAAAAACTACTTAATTATAAAACATAACATTGTTGCCTTAGAACTTAACTATGCAGCAGGACCTCCATTTGACCTCCTATTAAAGGCCTGTGGCTTGGTGCTTTTAAGTAAAAGCAGAAATGCGAAGTGAAGCCAAAGCTGGTGGGTTTCAAGGCACAGGGATGTTCTCCTTCCCAGCCCACCACTGCCAGGCTGCAGCCACTGCAAGGCTGACCATGTACCCCTCATACACACACACACCCCCCGTGCAGACACCGCTGGCCACCAGAACACCACAAACACAAGAACAGGCACCACACGCACACAAAAAGCACATGCATAAACAAACTATACAAGTGATCTGATCTGTTCATACGTGCTGGCACGAGCCTCTTGTAGCTGGACACAAACTGTGGTCTCCCCAGAGGCTGCCTCTCAAAGCGCTGACCCTCCCTCTAGAAGCTGGCTTGGACATCAGCCCCTGCCTCCCAAACCCTCTGCTCCCTCCAGTATTCTGCCCCCAGACCTATGGGCTCTGGCTCTCAAACTTCTGAAGCTACCCACCAGTTACTCTGGATTGAAGTTCACTAACACCATACATACAGCGAACAGAGAGAACCCTCAACCAGGAAAATAATTAGGAATACTGTTTAATAAGATAGATTTCCTTACTAAGTTATTACTGCGGTGATAAGGCACTGGGCACAAGCCTAACTACCAGCAGATTTCTTACGCTCCCTTTTCCTGCCTTTGGCTCTTCCATTAGATGCTCCATAACTTTTAAACAATGACATAAGCTCCCCCAAATATCCCATAATAAGTCTGCTCTTTTCCATGAGACACATGATAATCTTGTTTCCCTCAAGGCTTTGAGCTGCTCCTTCACTGGTCCATCAACCAAGAGTCTGATAGTTTTGGTCTTTGGTATCTTCTTAATTATCACCCATTCTTCAGAGTGTGTATCTGGGCATTTAATTTATTACTTGTCCTGTCTTTTGTCCTAGTTTTTCAGAATGAATAGCCATAACCAGATATGTTTGCACAAGGATATGTGGAATGTAAGACTACTCCCCATGTTCAGCCATTAGATGTGTTTTATTCTTTGATATTAACCAATAACAATAGCACTATATTCTACAGAACCAGTAAGAAAGATGACCACTTACAGATGAGGAAAAGGAGAGAACACAATAGAAAGAAACAACAGCACAGCTCAGTCCAGACTTCTTAATAAGCCTCCTACTAGATTCAAATACATATTTAACAGAAAACACCCTGGACCTGAAAGTCAATGACTCTTCAAGAAAAAGGGCAATTGCATAGAGAAGTATACAGAATGACCTCCCTTAACAGAATCTTATATACAGGCTAGCAAATCCATTCCTAACTAGAGTATAAAGGCAATTCAACCTTTCCTGAAGGTGAACTGTATGAAAAGCATTACATCTAATATCAGCAACACACTGTGTCTTTCAGTTTGCATATCCCCTCTGGGCAATAACTAATACAGTTTCACTGACAGAGACAGACTCATTTTCAACCAACCAACGTAGGTCCAGCAAGTCAAAAGGTAAGTAAATATCATGACAACTACTTTGCACATTCTTCCTAGAGAAAATGAGGCTAGAGTGATCCTGCTATCAACACTCATCTTTCAGTGTTAGAATTAACAGCTTTTGTCCATCTTAACCCATATCTCCACATTCAATAGAGAAAAGAATCTGAAAGACACTAAGTCCTAACAAGTTTCACAGGAAAATATTAGGTGAAAGACACTATTGTATCTCAGAAAGCAAAACACTACAAAAAAAGAACATAAACTGTACACAACAGCAGACTTCACAAGGAAAATATGTTATATGTCAATTACAAGAGAATTTTCTGAGTTTTTAGTCTGTTAAATTCTAAAGTATCCAAACAACGAAGTAATAACAGGAAAATAGCCCCCTGCTCAGATAACAATGTAATTGAAGAGATCAGCAGAAAAACAAAGAACAGTTTACTAGCAACTGAGGTGCGTCTACTACTCGTCAAGGACAGATTTCAAGAACAGGACACTTGCAAAATATCAGGGGGTGCCATGAGGACCATGACTCTCACCAGCCTGTATTTTTTTCTTTCACCTGGAAGAAAGTCTGAAAGCTGCTCCTATTAGCTAATGCATCTGACTTACTGTGAGATGACTAATGAAATAATTACACACTGAACAAATAAATGTACATAATGACTGCAGCACAAGGGCTGAAAAAAGACTAAAAACAGTCTAAAAGACTTGAAAAAGAGTCCAGCAACCAAAAGTGTAGAGGACTGAAAGACAGAAGTGGCTGTCTGAAGCCAGCTGAATGTGCAAAAGAAGAATAGCCAACCTAAAGAAGTGCCACACCAGGTATTACCACTGCATTTCAGGAGAGAAGACACTTTAGAGTAACGTCCTCAAATAAAGGGGGCATTAAAAAAAAAAGTATTTATGAAGAACATATTCCCCAAGAATTAGTCTTTTGAACAGATCCAGTATCCATTTTCAATCACATCCAGCCAAAATCTGTGAGTAAATATCCTTTGTATTCTTGGTATGATTCTAGCATTCTTCAAACCACAGTTTATGATCCATTGGGAGCCATGAAAATATGCAATGGGTATTGGCCAAGTGTCTGATAGCAACAGACAACAGAAGTTTGGTTCCTCCTGAATTACAGCAGTTTACCACCCTTGAGGCAGAGGAAGAGAGGATGTAATTCCTATTGGCAGAGGATCAGAGGCTGTAATTACTAGTTCAAGTATTTATATTAGCCAAGGAACTCCTGCTGCTAGCATCAAATCTGTTTCGCCATGGCAGCTGACTAATTGTAAAGCCCTAAAGGATCTAAGCCGCTCACAACTACTTGTAGCATGCTTTCATGACAGAAAATAACCTGTGTGGGGGAAGACTACATAAAGTACATGAAAAGCTACTTTCTACATAGTCCTGTAAAGCCATTGTTAAATATAGCATAAAAAAAAATAAGGTCTATATGCAATTTGGAAGTGACTAGATGCAAATATGGATCGGTTTTGTTCTGGGTAGCTGATCAACACAACAATAGCAAATAATAACAAATAATCACTTGTCAATAAGAGCCAACTTATTAATTCTTTTGCAGATTGGTGTGGCAAAATACTTGGACACCAAAAAGGCTCCAGTGATCTTCTCACTAAACTGTGACCAGATGTGTTGAGTGACACTTTTTTTTTTTTAAATACTCATTAAAGGCCTTATTTCCTGAAACACAGCAATGACAAGTCCTACTAAGCACACCTCCTATAGCAGTCAACACATTGCATCGTCCCTATGACCACAAAAACCCAGACTCCAAATCTGCATAGTTCTTAAACTTTAATTTTGCTTTTTACAACATTTTCTTTAATGGTTACTGAAAATCATGTGAAATGCCACTCTCCATTTTGCATAAGAAAACTAGCTTCTCTTCACACGAACTTGTGATCTCACTAAGACTAAGTCTGTGCAGAACACTAGAACACTCAAAACAGGAGAAAAAAAAATTATCTGGGACAAGGACAATACGGTTACTGAGGTTGGGGAAAAAAAAAGTTTTCAAATATGTGCAAGAGACAATGGAAGAGATAAGGAGAAAACAGAAAACAGCTCTGATAAAATGCCAAAGCAATGACAGTCACCCCACAGGCCCATAAATGACATTGTTTTACGAAGCAAGGATTAATGGGAAATTATTTGTCTAAAAGATTATCTCTGCTCTTTAAGGTCAGCTCAATAAGTCAAAATGAAAGAGCACATGCAATGAAACGCTATTTTGTTTCACCCTCAAACTCAAACTTTCTGCACCTAATGCCTTTAATAAATGACAGATGAAAACAACTCCATATTGTCCAAACCTGCTTGGAAGCGTCACTCAAAAAAATAAGATTTTGACTACACTTGTCCGTCTCTAACTCATTAGATGATTCCAGGAAATCATCTGGGAAAACGAGGAAAGCACAGAAATTTTTTATGGTGCTACGCTTTCCCAAAAGACTCCGTTTGCCTTGCTCTAAGCGTTTAGGTATGCACAGGACAAAACAAAAGAAGCATGGATGAACTCGTAACAGCTTTGCATTCTTACAATACATTTGGGCCAGAAAGCCAAACAATATCACCTCAGGTAACAACAGCAAATGGGTCTTAGATACAGAGAAGGTCAAAGAGATACCATCACCAACGAGGCCACTGACAGCTTATGCTAAGAGTCTAAATTAGAAAACAATAAATATGTGAAAAATAGTAGTCCTGGGCAGGAGGAGGCGACACATCCATGAACATCCAACACTGCAAAAAAGTTGAGCCCAAGGGGGAAGTACTACGCACAGAAGCCACCAACCAAGACCTGAACCCGTGATCAGCTGGAGCACCCTGTTCAGAGTCCATGGCACCAGTCACAGTTTGACAAGAGAAGACAGCTTGTTTGGTGTGACTCTCTATTCTTCACAGAATGCGTGAGCAGGGCATAAAATAGAAACCCTAAAACAGTTTGGTGGGTGGACCTTGGCTAAGGGTCAAACTCCAACCAAGCCATTCACATACCCCTCCCTCCTCAACAGGAGGCTGTAAGAAAACAGATCAAAAAGCTTATGGGTCACTTACCAACTACTGTTATAGGCAAAGCAGACTCAACTTGGGGAAAAGTAATTAAATTGACAATTAAAATAGACCTGCATGGTAAGAAACAAAGACAAAAACCAGAACACCACCTTCCCGCAACCTCCCTCATCTTCCCAGGCTCAACTTCACTCCTGTATTCCCAGTTTCTTTACCCACCCCTGACAAGTGGTGTAAGGTGGATGGGAAAAGAAGAAAGTAAATCATAATCGGTGTGCAGTGTTTTATTTAAGAAATTGCTTTTTAACTATGTGCTCAAAAATGCATATTAATCATATGCTGTCATGCAGGGTTTTTTGTTTGTTTTGTTTTTTACTATTTTACCAATTAATTTCTATTTTACTATACTCTTCAATGAAATAATCTACATCTAAACACAAAGTGCAAAAACCTTACTACCAGTGAAGTAGTATTAAAAATGGGCAGCTCTTTTGTATCATCTAGCAAGAGATAGTTTTCTGCCATGTAAGGCAATATCTTTTCTTTTCAGGGAAGGAAAAAAAAAAAGCTTTAGATGACAGCCATTATGCTCAAAATTAACTGGAATCTCTATCAAAACCCCATGAACTTTAAGTCATTTACAATATTCTGTTTGTGTTTTTAATCTTCCTTATGTGTTCCAGGTAATTTTGAATTACTTAGTTGATATAAAGAAGACACGGTAAGTCCTCACCTTTTTGAGAAAAATACTCAGGACAGATAAGTAAGTTGAAAAGGTATAATAAGCAAACAGAAATTTAAACCATTCTCACCACTCACCTTGTTCATTAGCGAGGCAAATCCTGTTTTAGGAATGACACATTCAAAACTTCACTATTCAAACACTAAATGGATCTGCCTCCTCTACAAAGACTGTCTGACCACAGCAGTGATACATAGTCTCAATTTTAATTAAATTAATAGTAAATTCACTGACTGCACTGACAGGTCTGTTTCATTTTCCTAAACAAACATATTCTTTTGATTCAAGTTTTAGATAATAAAAAAATGCCTGAACGTAGACAATTAATATAGATATATAATTTATAGTACTCTCTTAGTTAATGACTACAAGCATTTAAATGCACTGTAAGGTACATCAAAAAACAGTGATTAACATTTTTTTGTAAGCAAAAAAAGTATTTCTTTAGGACTAGCTTGCAAAATGTGGAATACCTTTGCTTTAACTCACAGAATGCAGTTCTAGGGCTGGTTCAGAATCACTTTGTATGCCAAAGACCTTTCACTTCATCTTGCAGATAAATAACATTTATCTTTCTAATAACAAATAATTAAGCAAGCATACCTGACACTGCCCTTCTTCAATACAGACTTGCAATTTAATGGGTCTACGGCCAGCAAGAGACATGAAAAAAAAATCCTTTCGAGTGCTCAAACTATCTTCAGATACCTGTTTTTTTACAAACAGACATCTGTTTCTAAACAGATGCCACCTGTGGGGCCTTTAATCTAATGCTGCATAACTGGATCATAACAGAGTTGATTAAACTATATTTTCAGTTCTATGCAGTACACAAGTATATACAGCACACTGCTATTCTAACACAGACTTCACAAACGTGGGTTATAAATGCAAGTAGCTAACTGAAAAACACAGGAAAGACAACTTTTATCACTAACACATTACGGTTAGGATTTGTAAGTCAGATCTGTAATACTGACAAAGTACCACTATTACCTTTATTATGTTGAGAAAGACTGTTGCAAACTGTAGGAGAAAACTCTGTTACACGAGGAAAACAGCAAAAATGAGCTTACAGACAAATTATGTCAGGAGACGTGTCAAATATTTTTCAAGGCTATTTTATTGCTTTATCTTGCCACAAGAGCAGATCACTGCAGAAGCAGATAAGCACATTCCAAACGGATGTGTGTTGTCACTCACGCCTCTACTTCTTCATTGGCTTACCAGCTAGAACATCAGCAGTAACAGGGTTTCAGGCTGCTCCTGATGTGCGAGACAACCTGAGTTTACAGTGACATTTAAATCAGGTAGACCCAAGCCAAATTAGAAGCAAATCTTAACTTTATGCTTATGTTATATTCAAGTTCACATGCAGTAAAGCTGCAATGTGTAGAATCACGTTCAGAACACACTTGCCTCCGTGTGTGCTAGATATGCACAGCCTTTACTAGAGCTATCACCATAAATCCCAAGGATAAAATCATTATGTTAGCATGGAACTGCATCTGTTACTACTTTCATCCACTTCTCAGAGTTATCATCAGTCACAGCATGATATAGCAGAGATACGGAGCTGAAGGTAAGAGAGCCACATGTAGCTAACTCTGTTAACGCTGCAGTAAGCTGCACAGTTACCACCTAAGCATAACTTTTTTTTTTTTTTAAGGCTGTGGCTCTACCAACAGTAAGCACTGTGTTTCATTTATTTATTTATTTTTGAGATCTCTGTAATAGAGCTGTTTTGGATTTTTAAGCTTGCTGCAGAACTGGATTTGTTCCCAGGCAGGGAACACACAACACAACAGAAGACAGATCTGACAAGGAACAGAATTCAAATAGAACACAAGTCTGTGGGAAATAAGATTGTCATTTAACACTTTATTTGTAAACTGCCTTGGGTAAGCTGATTCCAAATCTTACTATTAGCCCAATGAAAGAAAATAGACCTGGCTTCACTAATAGATTGAGAGTAGGTGATAAGAGTATTTAGAACAGTAGAAGGCTTAGTTAAAGATGCAGGACATCAAACTGACTGCAGCAATGACTTGGAAAAATTGAGGATGAGGAAAGCCACTGCAACAAGTAATCTGGCACCTCGGGTTTTCTCCTATGCCAGCTACTAAGGAGATACGGAAGCTCCATGAAGCAATTGAACAAGGCAAGGTTAATAGAAAAAACAAAGAAATAAAATTAAGTGAATTCAAGTAAAACTTCTAACATTGCTCTTGAGTACTATGTAGAGATAGTTATGTCATATTCTTGCATGTGTGTCCAGGTACCAGAGCAAGGAATGGTGACCATATCAGTATGCAATCATTTTGAACACTGAAACATATGGTTGCATACAGGTATGTACGTCCATATTAAATACTGAAATACATAAACAGGTCAGCTTAAACACTGAACCCTTTAAAAAAAATAAAGAAATGAAGTTGAGGGTCATTAAGTGCATTAAGGACACCTGAATTTAATAGACACGTTTAAGGTATCGACTGCAATGTGTTCAAGTGACAAGGCTTGACTGAAGTCAACTTCCACTGGCACGGCCACATTCATGACTTGAACTGACCCGTGACTGCTGAGCTTCCCGACAAGTTTGTTCTGTTCTACATTAAGATGAGACTGTACAGGACCCCTCTCCAGACTTATCTGTAAGGACACATGTGGTTGACGGGGATGAGAAGGACGCATGAACACCTCTCAGTTGCTGGTTCTAAAGGCATGGATGGATTTGCACTTGGTAATGAGGATTCCTGCTCCATCAAAATACCAAAACCAAAAATCAGTATGAAAGAGTAAAGCATCTCCACAGAATATCTAGCCTTGAGAGATCTAGATAAGGAGCAAGATTTGTAAATTTCTTTTTCCCTTCAATGGAAACACAGAGCTTGAGGCCATCCCAGGCTCTTATAAAACTTCCCAGTTGCCAGCATGACCCAGTATAATACAGTTAAAATTGAAGACCTTTTGCAAACTCTATATGTAAAATCCTTTCCTCCTTCCCCCATGATGGGTTGAAGACAGGGGTCTGTGGAGGTCAGGTCAGTGAAAAAAAAAACAAAAAAAAAACAAAACACCTGAACAGCTCAGAACTGAGGGTATGAATGCTACATCCTCTCCTTGAAAAGGTTTAGACATAACTTTGTGATATTAGCTAAAACTTGAAATATGTCTTTTCTATAAGAAACCAGACATGCAATTTCATAGCTGTGCTGACAAAGAATAAAAATCTGGGACTGGAAACAGTACCCACATGACTCCAGAGCATCAGGAACAGTCTGTGCTATTCATACAGTATCAAATGCAGGACATCCCTCTAAATATCCAACTGGTAAAATGGTATCTGCAGAGATCCAATAAGCTACATTTGCAGGGAAAAAAAAATAAAAATCAAACACACACACACACACAGATCTTAAACCATACAAAGAATGTTTAGAATACCAGTCACATTAAGGTTAGGGGTAACAAATATAGTCATATCAAGGCCAAAACCAAAGCTCTAGACACAGGATGACTCTTACAGCCAGATGTCCACTGATGAGGATGCATCTACAGTATTTCAGTTTATAGAAGACTTGAGGGAACCTGAAGGGATGCTGAAGGAAAATGCCCAAGTAATAATCATAGAAAGCTGAAAAGACATGAAAACAGAAGCAGAGTTTTTGAAAGGGATGAGTAGCTAGTTGATTAATAACACAGTTTTTCATTTTATGGGTAAGTCCAAACAGCATTATTTTCCAGTATTAGTATTTTTTCCAGTATTTTCCAGTATTTTACCGACATTAGTCGGTAAAAAAATATTCCGAGAGAAATAATCACTTATCTTCTAAAGATGATACAAAACTTTTAATGTAGAGTATTAAAAAAAGGAACGAGAAGTGCCCATTTAATAAGAATACAATGACATTAGGAACAAAACTAACTAAGAGACTAAGAAAAGAAAACAAGAACAGGAATTGCCCATAAAAAAAAATAAATATCAACACTAAGCAGTCTTAGCAATAATTAAGAAAAAAATATAGAAAAATATAATTGTTCATTTATGTTTAGATACTCAGTTTAGTTGACGCTAAACCTTATGGAATGAAGTCTAATGACTCAAAGATTAACCTCTATAGTCATAACATCATGGACAAAACATAATATTACCTGAGGCACCGAAAACTTCAAATGCACCAGATGATATCTGCTACACCAGATTAAGAACCAGAACGAGCTACACACCACAAATACATAAAAGCCTAGTAACTATGAATGGCATATGCAAGCAGATTCATGAAGGTACTGTTAAGACATCATCAGAATTTTTAAGTGTTGATCATTTCTTAATTTTTGCTTATGAGTTCATACTGACAGATACAGGGAAATTAATCACAGAACTAAAAATTAATGACATTTCGTGAAATGCTTATTTGCATTTGGCGTATACCAAGAGAATAAAATCAACCTGATTTACATACATTCCGCATTAGACCAAATACAACACATTTTTCTTTAGAATTAAGAACTCAAACCCATGTCTTCGTCTCCTCCTTAAAGGCGCACCATTGCTACGCAAAAGGCTGCATTTCAGGCACAATGTTCCTGCCTTACGGCGTTCGGCACTCTTGCGCTGCTCTCTGATGGCCAAGGCCAGAAGGTGCAGCTACGACCACTCAAAGCAATTCCGCACCCGGACACGCATACCTTGGAAGCGTCACGTGTCGCTCAAGAACGGCAAGAAAAATGCATTGACAGTTTGATCGCAAGTGAGACTAGATGCGATAGCAAGCCAGAATTTTCTCCCAATTTGAAAACCCCATTAACTGTCTGCTGACCAGAACTAAAACTGCCACCACAGCTTACAGAGTCAGCTTATAAAACACGAAACTGATAAAGTTGCTCCAAACTCCACGCTCAGTAGGCAGAACGTCCAGTTAGACTGCATGATATAAGATGTGGAACTGCGGCGACATGGAGAGAAGGCTGATACATAGCGTTTCGTTTTTAGCATTTTGTCTGGATTTGCTCTTCTGAATGTGAAAGGTTCCTTGAATTCAAGCCCAATGCAGAAAAAGCTTTCACAGAGCTCACTTTAAAAAGCTGAATAAAGACTTCAGACACAAAAAAAACCTAACAAAATTTTAAAAGCTAGCTCATAAATTGGCAATTACCTTGAAGTATTTTCCAATTTTGACACTTTGCAGTTTGAATCCTGCAAATACAGAAAACTTTTGTTTGAGTCCAATTATGCAGTCAATGAAGTATAATTGCTGTACCATTTCCAAGTAATACTAAAAGTGCATAGTATAATTATGTTTGCTAAGTGACAGGACACAGTAAACAGAAACGGAATATTACATATTGCCTCTTCAAATTTCCAAAAGTAAACAGAAATAAATTAGATCTTAAGTATTTTAGCTTCAAAGAATACTGCTACATATTAAGAGACAAATGCAAGTTAAAGAGCAACTCTACCCTCTACATTTTCTGCTCATCTTTACTGACAAAGTTTCCAGGCATTTATGCCTTATAAAGATTATTCAAGGAAGCAAAGAACTGCTAAGTAGTCAAAAAGGATTGAGTAAGGGATCTACCAAGAAATATCCCCTCATGCAAGTGCATGGAACCTGATGGGATGTACCTGAGGGTGCTGAGAGAGTTGACATTATAAGCCTGCTCTCTATCGTTGCTGAAAGGCCACTGCAATCAGGAGAGGCTCCTGATGACTTGAAGACAAGTCTTGCACCCATCTTCTGATAGAGCAATAAGGATGACTGGGGAACCACAGGACAGTCAGCTGCATTTCAGACCCTACAAAAGTCACAGAGCAGGTCTTCTTGGAACGTACTTCTGGGCACACAACAGAGAAGGTCATCGGGAACAGCCAACACAGGTTCACCAAGTGTAAATAATTGTTATTATTAAAAATCTATTTTTAAGCAACCTGGCTGCCTTCTGAGGCAAAAAGAGGAGATCCATGGCTAAAGAGCTCTGGCTTTAACAAAATGCTTTAGATACAGCATTCTACAGTACCCCTTTATCTAAGCTGCAATTTTATAGTCCAGATAAGCTGACTACTAGATGGGTGAAAACCTGTTTGGATTACTGTAGTGACCCCAACTGGGTCACTACATCAAGGAGTTAGGGATTCCCTTAACAGTAAACCTGAGCAGGTGGAGGCCTGGACTGTGCCCTACGGCGTGTGTAACTTGGCCTTCTGGCCTGTGTTGTGCCACACGACAAAAACTTAGGTGGCTAATTATAATGAACCAGCCCGTGGGCAACTCCTACCAGCTGCTCCACCACGTGCATGTTCTTGTTTTTATTTAAAAGTGTCACAACAAATTGTTACATGAACATGTAGAAACGATGAACAAAACATCCTATAAGAGGTCAAAAGACCAAAATGGGGTAACCTTTCACAGACAGGATGTGCACAGTGAGATGTGCCCTGGTTGGTGGTTCATTTGAGACCCCACAACTCTTGAGTTCCCAGAACCCAAAGGGAATAAGATTATCAGCACTATCCTCTTTTTATCATATTACCTCCAATAAATGGCATTTTAAGCAACACTTTACTGAGCCTGACTGCTTTTATTACTGAGATCAAAACAAACCAGCAGCTCCTGACGAACAACAGTTATCAGGCTCAAAGGGTAGCGGTTGATGTTTTGTACACTACCTGGAGGCCAGTTACAAGTGGAGTTCCTCAAGTGCCTATCCCGAGAGCTACGCTGTTGAATAACTTTACCAATTACCTTGAGGAGACAAAACGCATCATTCATCAAGTTCATGAACACCAGTTCAGTTAAAGCAGTCAATGCACCGAAGAGCAGTGCTGCCATTCAGGTGGATCTAAACAAGGTGGAGGATTGAGCTAACAAGAACCTCATGAAATTCACCAAGAGCTAACAAGAACCTCATGAAATTCACCAAGCACAACTGAAAAGTCCTATACCTATGACAAAACAAATCCCTGCATTGGTACAGGATGGTGGTCAATTTGCTGGGGAACTGCTCTTCTAGAAAAGACCTGAAGATCTTGTAAACAGTAGGCTCAACTTAGTCAGTAAAACCGAGAGTAGAATTCCACTAAACTTGCCCCAGTTTATCAACATCTATCTTGTATCAGGAGCCCCAAAACAGGAGATAGTACTGTAGATGTGATCTAATGAGTGTCAAGTAAAGGGGGTTCCCTTCCCTCTGCCCACCTACTCTACTTCTGTTGATACAGCCCAAGATACTGTTGACCTTCTCTGCTGCCAGGGTGCTCTGCTGGCTCTTGTTGAGCCTACTGTTTGCCGAGATGTGAACTACACTAAATCCAAACTGTAATGCTTATACTAAAAGTTTAAGAAACTTTTAGTATATAGAGGTAAGTCATATCCTTACACTCAGATACACAATCCCATTGTGACTGCTTTTGCTATGCCATTTAAGTGGATGAAGGAACATGCATCAGTGGCCAGGGAAGTTCTTGGTGACTATCACCATTCTGTGATTCCGTGTGACTGATTTCAATACTGCTACCCAACATTAACAAGAAAATGTAAGGAAAAAAGCTGAAGAACTAATTCTGAGCTTGGAGCAATCACTTGTTAGATGAGAGTATGTTACCATCTGCTATACAAAGTAGTACATTTCTACAATGAATCATATCTTTAAAAAAAAAAAAGCAAACAAAACACACACATCGCCACACACAACATGCACACACACAAGCAAAAGCCGCCTCTTTTCTATTCCTGGGAGGTTTTCTCTGTGGCTTTTAGACACTGTCTCAAAGGCAAAGGAGGTTATGAAAAAGATAAGAAAAGAAAATGGATTTCTTTTTTGCAACTATCTCATATCCTTCTACTACTCCTAACAGTATTCACACCTAAGGAACAGGAAAGGCTTCCACCTGAAAGAAGCGCTCACAATGACCCTCATACAGCTTCTGCACAGACTTGCTAGCAATGCTGGCAGAGCACCGTATGCAGGGCAGGGCAGGGGTTTTTATTCTCCACTACTCCACAGCTACTTTTTAATCCCTTGCCAGTAGAGCACAGGTTTATGCTTATGCACTGTCTGATGTATTCTTTTTTGCACCAACTGAATTGCGGTATCCTTGCATCCAATCATGAAACAATCCAACTCTTTAAAGAGCCAGGTACTAGGCTGTGAACTTCACAAGAATTACCCATTATCTTTGAACCATAAAAAATTCCCCAAAGGCACAGATCTAAACACAGTGCTGGTTTTCAAAGCATGCAGCTTGGAAGAATTTTTTATTATTGCCTCTCTAATTACTACCTCAATCACCTCTCTGCTTTCATTGCAGGCTTTACCAGCATTATCCTATGCCATATGAAAAAATATACAGATGGATAGAAGTGCCTAATGGTTTTCCACTAGGCAGCGTACTGACAATGAAAATCAGGGGTTACTTCCCAGCCAAAAATTTAGGCAAATGCACACCATCAGATGATCCACAACACTTCCCTCTTTACTCCTCCCAAAATAGCTTCAGATCAACGGTCCAACTGGACTTACTATTTAAAACTGGTTACTCTAAAATTGGCTAGTTGTACTATGAGTGATGAAGTACTGTAAGCATGGAAAGAAAGTAAATACCAGCATCAAGGTGTCTCCTCTCCACTGTCCTTTATTTCTTACGCAGAAGCATCAGAGAACATACCAAATTTAAATACAGATTAACCCCAAGATTTTAATTTGTTCAGTAAAAACAATCTGGAGAAACAATTACAGTAAAGTCTAGAAGAATGTTTCAAAAGAAATAGTGTAATTTGCCTTTGAAATTCCACTTACTAGAATATCTAACAAGGCAAAATGTTATTGTATGTGACAGGTAACAGACTGATTTTAAATTTAAATATATTCTAAACTAATTCATAGCTCTTATTCTTTAGCCTACATCCTGTTACATTTATTTTACTTATTTGTTCATGCGATATGAGGTATCATCAATTTTTATTGAGAAACAGGTATTTGCTTTCTGTCACCAAAGGGTTTTACCCAGCTAGTATTCTACAATAGCGCCTAGGAGACTCAAGTCTTCCAAAAATTACTTTCAAAGCTTGTCATTTGGAATAAGAACCCATTAATAGTTTTATTCATTCACTTTGACAACTGGTGGGATTCTTCCCACTTTTTAAAGAAGTAATTCAACATTTTCATGTACTCCAAAGAGGATTCTTCTGACTCACAGTTCAGTTTTAAAGGGGGAGGAAGGGGAGAGGGGGGGACTTCCACATTTAAAATTTTATTATTGTCTATACATCCAAAGGATGGAGTAAAAAGTAACACAAACCCTTTGGGATTAACAAAGCTGGTAACAGAACAACCTTCACCTCATTTTGGCAGCACAACTAGGAAAACAACAGGAAAAACTGATGTGGTTTTCTATTACTTAAGAAGCTGTAAGCACAACATCCAAATTTAATCCATTTCTTTCATATGTACATATATAAACAAAGGCTGTAGTCATTAATAAATCATGTCATTTTGCTTAACTCGTGACAGATGATAAAAAAACCCTTTGCTTTCTGCTATTTGTTCAAGACTACACATTATTTAAACATCAATCCTTACAAACAGAAAAATACTAGTATTTACATAAAAAGGAATTTGTTTACATAAATACAGAAAAAAATTATACCTAAAAAGATCTTTCACAAGCTACATGTAAATTGAAACTGTATGTCTGCATTAGTCTCTTTCCCTGATATTTCATGTTATTTTCTGCATTTCTACAACTCAGACACTGAACAGCTAATTCAGTGTCCTTTCAAAATCTACAGACCACATGCAAGCTGTTACAAAATTTCACTTATACCTGGAGACTTTCCTGTGACCCTGGATGCTGAATAAATCCATCATTGCCTTTCAAAATCCATTTTTACTACAAAACATGTCTATTACAGTACTTTTGTGCCTCCTCCCTCAGACAGATGAGGCACCATCAGACACATGTGATGATACAAAACATTTACGTATATAAGGATCTGCTTCTTCACAAGCCAGAGCTGCAAAATGAAGTCCCAGCTGGGAAGGGAGTGGGCCAGGCAGGGCACTCCAACAGGCCCAGTACTGCTGGAGCCAAGTTTAACTACCCTAGCTCTGTATTTACAGCCCAATTACATCACGTTTCTAATTTTTCAGGAAAACAGTACTTCAGTGATTTCAGTGACAGCCTGTACAGACTGCCCAAAAGACTCCAGGGGGTGTTTTTATTGCAAAAATTCTGCTCAACTATACTACCACTGAAACATACCCTGCTTTCCTATTACCAGGAAAAAAAATATTCTGACAAATAAGCTTAATTTACAAGAATACAAAAAATGTCCAGTTCCTCTCTAGCATAAGTATGCAGATTAGCAATTAATTGCAGAAGAAATGCATTAACAGATTAAATTCCCTTTGGGAAATTGCAGTAAAATGGAAAGTCATATAATGAGACCACCCAGAAATCAGCTGCGGTGACAGTGACTAGCATGTCTAAAAATACTCACTTCATCTATATTTAAAGCAGTTTAAAAATAAATATTCAATAAGTTCAAAAAGCATATTGCCACATTTTTTCTTAAAAGAGTTCAAAACACTTGAGTTGTGCAATCAGTAAAATTAGTGTTTTTTTAAAATTAGTGTTACAGTAGAATTTCTTTTAAACACATCTTGGCAAAGGCATTTCTCAGATAAGACTTGAGCATACTTTATTCTTATACTTGCTGCTTAAAGAAGTGCTCCAACCTCCAGAAAGATTCTACACAGTAATTAATGAAGTGTCATCTGACACAACTATCAGTTGTTCAATTTATTTAATGTCTGACTTTGAGCTACTGAGAGTTGTTTCCCGTTTTTACTTCTGACTGAAAAAAGGATTTAAGATTTAGTCCTTCCCCAATAGTCAGCCAATCTTTATCATTAGTAGGATGGCAAAAACATGTTAACATCACATACGCAAGGTACCTTCACGGCCTTAGGATACTGTGAAACTTTATTCAGGAGAATAGCCACTCTCAATATTTCACAGAGAAATGTATGGAAAAAAAACCCCAACCCACATAATTGGAAAGGCAGTCGTCACAATTTTTAGTGATTCAACCTATTGGTTTTTGCCAGTTCCATAAACTTGCATTAAACATTTTAAAACATATCCTCTTCCTATGCTCCTACATTCTATAATTGTTCCAGCCTTTTTTGCTGTTAATCCAAATTGTTAATTCAAACTGTAATAAAAACTTAAGATACTACAGCTTAATTTAGGTCTCAAAATAGCTTGCGTGACTCCAGTTCTTTCTTGAATGCTTAATCTGACACTCACTGCTGCACATGCTGCTCTCAACAGCTACAAAACCTACTGATTTCTTTGTGACTACTCACAATAGTGAGTCCTACGAGTATCTGTATTTTGCATGCTATAAAATAATTACTTATAAACAAGGCGCAACTTTTTGGATATCTGTAGAGTAGGTTTATAAGAGTATGCAATATGCTAGCCAGGTTTTAACATCTAACCAAGGATCATGCGAAGCAAGGGTTATAGACAATGGAAATAATGAAAAGTCACCATGGTGAATGCAGGTGCATTTACTCTTGCACTGTTTATTTTTCCATCACGTAGAATTTTTTAGGATTACATTGCAAAGTTTTTTAAAAGTTCCTCTTCCCTTTACTTCCAAAACAGCTTTTCATAATGGAGCAAAGCAAGAAAAGAATCACTTTGAAAAGCAAATGCAAGCCAGGCACTCTAAAGTGTAATGAAGAAACTGGGCAGGGGAACCCCAAAAAACCCCACATTTCTTTCAACACCCAAGACTTGAGACTAGCAGAAAGGATGAACTAGAGCAGGAAAAAGTCCAATTTTAAGAACTGGGCAAGGGCATGTACTCCACAGAGCTTTCAAATAGAAGAAATTTTAATTTGCCTAACAGAAGTGATTAAATGAGTTACCAGAGCAATTAGACAAAGAGGCAAGCAAGAATAAGCTTATTATTTTTATTCTACAGGAATTGCAAATTCAGCATAAACACAAAGTTTAAAGTCATAAACAATTTGAAAGTTAGGACAAAAGTGGCATGCTCTTTAGAAGTGTTACAAAAACATAACTGTCAGGATTTGACCACGTTTGTTCAAGCAGGCAGCAATGCTGCTTTTCAACAATCATGAATCTAAGAATCCATTTATTAAGCCCAGTGAATAACTGTTGTGTTCTAAAAGCAACTACATCACTTGAAAGAATTGGTTTAGACAAAGCACATCTAAGATTTATGCTGCTTTACAGACTCCTGCAAGTTGTAAGCAAGATTCAGTATATTCATTTCAAGGGAAGTTTATGATTTACTGTACATGGCAGTGGTAGGTAAATTGTGTCTCTTGAACCGCACATAAAACTAGTAAGTGGTTGAAACCTGGATCTCAATAATGAACCTCTACTAAAGTACAGACAGGCGAGAAATCCAAGTCCCCACTATCACAGAAGCTCGCATTATTGACATATATGAATCAAGTTTCCCCAGGAAACAATTACACACACAAATCAGTCTCATTCTACAGTGAAACACTGGACAGCCGAGAAACACACTAGGTATATCTTCACTGGCAGTTTGGATGGCTCCCTGTGTCACTCGAGTCCTGCTCCATTGGTGGTTCACTGTAAACAGCAGTCAGATCACTTACCAGGTAACTTCCAGAAACTTAACTACTTTTCTCAAAGAAAAACACAGTTGAGGAAATAATTTGTCATTAAGTTCAGCATAAACCAACTCCAGAAAGATACTACTACAGCTATCACTTAGCAACTGTGTCCAGGTCACAGAAGGCCATAAGAAAATAATCAGGAGAAAATTCAAATTTCTAACACAGAGTCATCCTGAAAAGAGTCTTCTGTTTACTTACCAACTGCGTACACCAATAAAATTCTTTCTTACTGACTATAGCCCATCATTGTCAAAGTACTGTTACCAGCATGTTAAGAAATTGTTGTCACATGACATTAAACAGGTACTATATTAACTGACGCATTTCCAGCTTATTGCATCTATAACACACAAGATAAAAAAAATTGTACTTCCTGCTAATATATCCTATTCCAATAGTTTTTCTGAAGTTTGGGGAACATCTCAACAATTCATGAGCATTCCATATGCTTCAAATCCTGTACATCTTGCTTTGTCAGTTTTACTATCGTTGATTTGAAGATGGAAGTATTTCCATGTAAATCAAACTGAACAGAACCATGCAGAGACCACAGCAATTGTTTATACTGAAAATTTAGTACTTAATAAAAATCTTGTACTTTGTAGCAGATGCAAGAAGAACATAGAAGAAATAGACAAAATACTGAATACAGTTGAATTTCATTTAGCCTTCTAATATGATTTATAATTACTTTATGCAATCTATGTAGTCTCTAAAAGAAATACATGTACTTCAATTAGTAGAGGAGATAGAATGCTAAAGTATGGATTTCAGAAAATAGCCAACAATGGGACAGTTAAGGGGCCATGGCAAAAGAAGGTCCACAAAGAAAAGTCCGATGAATTTCCCTGTCTTGCAGGTAACCATTCCGCATACAGGCTTGAGTCCTCTCTGACACAAGAACACACACTCAAAGTCACTTCCCTTGATTTCACTTCACCCACTCAAAACAGCACCATTTTATTCAGTAGACTTGTGCCTTAGACAATGACCTTACAATGTAACGCTACTCAGAAATGAAGACCACCTGCTTCTCTGCAAAACTCTCACAGCAGACTTTGATCTGAGAGGTTCAGAGGACAAAGTCACTGTAATCACGTTTTACCGTGCACTGCCAAAGTTATTACCTTACTAACCTTGTATGTGCATATTATAAAAATCATCCATTTATGTTACAGTGATTACTTTAAGTTAACACTGGGAACACAACACCTGAAATGAATTTCAAGTGACAAGACCATCATCAATCATACTTTCTCAACATTAATGCCACTACGTAAAGCCCTCTGCTTCACTGCTTGAAAATGTAGGTGTTTCAGGATGAAAATGTTTTGCAGATGGTGCCATGTATATTGATACTTTTCCCAAACTAGCAGGTTCTTTGAACACATAGCATACATCAACTGAAACAGCATATTTGACTAACATTTAATTTTAAAAGACAAATCGTTACAAATATTAGTAAGCTAGGAGCAACTTACTTGATCCACATTCCTAACAATTTTGAAGATTACATCCCAAATAAGGAAAGGAATAAACAAACAAATGCATACAAATTGCACTAAGGGAAGACCTCACTTGGTGTTTTCTCAGTCCTCAAAACCTAACAATTTGATTTGTAGACATATTATCACGTTACACAAGATCATGCTGCAAAGTAAAAAAGTGAAGGCATAAAATTAATAAGAAACACATGCTATCAAGATTGTACATATTAACATTGGAATCTTGATTTCTTATGGTACCAGTTTGTGTTATTTTCAGTTAATATTTTAATTTGAAGACTGTTAGGTCCTGTGTGATGTTCTGACAAAGTATTTTCACAAAAGCAACTTTTTGCAGTAGAGTTATAATTTACAGAAGAACCAAGTTACTACTTCAGTTGCTAGGCTCAAGATGGTGAAAAAGGGACTGGATTTAAATACAAGTATGACAAATGTACTGAAGAACTGCCACTAGTCTATGAATGGAAAGTTCAGTTACGCTATTATCGATAATTACAGGTCTTTGTAAGATAAATTCTTCAAACCCACAATAAAAGCAGTCATGCTACACAGGAATATTTACACATTTGCTTATAGCTTTAAAATGTAATGTTCAGCAAGCAGTAAAAATTTAGGACAGAACATTTTCTGAACTGTAACATCTGTTAAGATAAGAATGATGTAATGATTCTATCTAGTTGATGCAAACACTAATGGAGGCATCCCAGTCAAGAGTCAGGTTTTTCAGTACCTGTTATCCCAACCTCTGGAATTTATCCAAGAGCTGTTTCAGAGGAGGAGCACAGGTAACACACAAGCTAATACAACTGCATGAGCTGGAACCAGAGTGCTGAACCTCCTATTCTCCAGTATCCACCCTCAGCAGATCCACAAGCCTAGCGAACAAAGATTAACAGAACAGCCAAGTTTAACCCACCACAACCCAAGGGCCAAACTCCCACCCATCTGCTTGCTCACTCCCCTTCCTCACAGGGATGGGGAAATAGGATGAGAAAGCTCATGGTTCATGATAAAGACAGGGAGATTGCTTACCAATTACAACTGCAGGCAAAACAAAGTCAACTTGGGGAAAATTAATGTAATTTAATGTCAATTAAAATAGAGTCAGGTAGTGAGAACACAAACATTAAAACAACACCTTTCCTTCCCTCTCTCCCAAGCCAAACTTTACTCCTTCACTCCAGACTTCTATACCTCCCACCCCAAGCAGCACACGGGGCAGAGAGCAGGGGCAGCTATGGTCCCTCCATGACAGCTCTTCTCCACAGCTCCTGCTCGCTCCCATATTTCCCCTGCTCTGGCATGGGCTCTATCCCATGGGCTGCAGTCCTTCAGGAAAAAAAAAAATATAAAATGGTTTCAGTGTGCAGGAACTACCCACCTGCCTCAGTGTGGGGTCCTCACAACTGCCATGAAGATCTGCTCCAGCCTCATGGAGCTGCTCCACTGACCTTGGTGTTCCCTGGCTCCTTCTCGCTCCTTTGGGTTCTCTCCTCCTCTCCCTATGGGGTGTTTTGCCCTTTCTTAAATATATTTTCCTCCCCAAGGCGCCCCCACCGTGGCTGCGGGGCTCAGCCCTGCCCTGCCGGGGGTTGGTCAGAGCCGGCTGGAACCGGCTGTATCCAGCACAGGGCAGCCCCTGCCTCCCCTCACAGAGGCTGCCCCGCAGCACCCCCCTCCAGCGCCTGGGTGCCAGCACCCCATACACGGGTTTAGTCAAGACTACTAGAGTTATTTTAATAATGAAAAGAGCATTTTATGTGCTCAACCTAAAACCATAATCTCTATATAAAGGATTTTCTGATCAATCACACAGGAAGACTATCGGACGCAAAGGACTAAGTGGTAGTACGAGAAGGGCAGTTCAAAAAACCTAAACGCCTGTTCAGAAGTTAGGTAATTCCTGGGGATCGGCCATTACAAGGAAGCTCACGCTAAGCGCTGCAGCACTTCCAGCAGGTGGGCGACCTCATCCACCCCTACGCCCGTGGCAGTTCACCACACAGGGCAGGAATCGTCATGGCAAATGGCTGTCCAACAAGTCAGACAACTGGTAGTGTCATTTTCTCGATTATTTAGGGCCACTGCTGATAAAGGCCAGTCCCAGCCGATGATTTGGCCGCTGTCCTTTCCCCCTTCTGTCCCATTTCATATTTCTCTGGAGCGATCCTCCTCTGTGCAGTACCCAGTACAACGCAGCTCTGAGGTGGGTCTGAACCGCGGCACCAAGCCGGATCCTCCGATTTCAAGAAGTCAAAAATTAAAACAATTATCCTCTAAAGAAAGGAGATCCAATACTGCCAATAATTTCACAACCCGAGTTCACTACTTGGCTGTAACTCAAATTACCAAGATGCAGCATAGCATTACTGCAGAAATGTTTGTTGTATTAGTGTAAACATAGTGAAGCCCTCATAAATAACGTATAATGCAATTTGAATTAATAAAAGTTTGCTTTAAGTTATAAAACAATTGTAGAGCTAATACTGCAATTTACACGAACTACAGAAAATGTTTAGGCTTCCTACAGTTTAATCATCATTAATGGCACAAAGGAAATTATTTACTACCAAATGGGCCAGAGAATACAGAAGGAAGGTCCTTGCAGTATTGATTTTGCACGTAAAATGAGCTTCTGCAGTTGCATTTGCAATTGTCAAGAAGGCTGGAATACTATTAACTCCTCCTATTATTGAGCCTTAAGGAATAGCCACATAGCTGAGATGTCAAATTTATTTTTAAAGGATGAAACAAAACATATGACTGCTTGGTGTGCTTGACTAGTAAGTGATTAAAGCATAACTCTGAATAAACTGAATTTGTGCCAGTGTCAACATAATTTTTTTTTTTTTTTTTTTTTTTTTAAACTCAGCACTATGAATTATTTACTGTTCTCTGAAAGCTCAGCATCAACACATCAATTCACTCTTGTTATTTTGCTCCTTTGCAATCCCATCTAGACTCACCCTGTAACATGCAGGACGGTGGCGACAGGAGCCTGCAATGCAGTGAGCAATGTAACAAGGGTAGGCGACCACCCGAGTCATTCAATGCTTTGGAAGCCTAGGAAAGGTAGCTTTAGCACAAGCACGCTCCCCGTAAAGTGTAACAGCTTCAGAGCACCTTGGAAAAGACAAGGGCAGGCCTTCATCATAAGATTATCCCTGTGTAGGGATAACTCTTTCCAAAGACCTGCACGTGCGATTCCTTGGAGTAGCACCCACCTCCAGGAGGCAAAACATGCGTCACAGTACAAATAATCCATGACACCACACAAACAACCCACACTGGAGAACTCTGGTGGTTTAACATTGATGAATTGAACCACTAATGAGAGCCATAAGAAAGATTTCTCAAAACTACGTGCCTGAAAGACCATCTTTCCACTATCTATATTCAGGGTATTTTGATGCTTAGAAGCTTATAACTTCTGTCAAAGCCAGAAGTATTGGCTAAAGTCAAACTACCCCCCAGAAGCCTAGTTTTATGACCCTGTGAAACATAACCCCCTTCTTTAGAAATAGCATTCAAGCCTAATTTGGATTATCTTACCATGAAGATCCTTAATTCTCAAATTGTAATAAAACAAGGATTGCCCATTAGAAAGTGCTAAGAACAAAGCATAAATAGCCAGGTCCTGCAAAAACACTAAAACATACTCCCAAAAGCACACATAAGTAATGCTTACCAAAGTGGTAATGTTATCAAATACATTCATTAAGAGACAAATCAAATAACAAATCAGTGATGCTGTTTAAGGCTCTATTACTTCTTAATTAAGTCTGGCTATGATGCACAACTGTGCAAAGTCATGAAGCCCTCTATGCTATCATAGTGCCTGAAATTCAGCACAGTTCTCTTGATCGATTTCTCCTTTGCAGCAGACACATACAAACATCCATGTGCTACAAAAGCAGTAGCAAGCAATACTAAACCACCTGTACTTGCAGAACTTAAGCCTAAACCAAATAGTATTTCAACAAGGACTTTTCACACACACAGTGTGACACTGTGTCATAGTTTCTACTGAAACGTGCCTCTTCACTTCAGATAAGGCTGAGGAAAGAAGGTACTTGGCTAAAGATTATCCTCCTAATTTGCATGTGGTGGAACAGCAACTGTTACCTTCATTAGATTTTAAAAAAATCGCTTATGTACAATCCTTTCTTTAAAAGTGTATTCTTATAGTTTCACTGAAATGTAGTTGATGATTATAGTTTTGTTCCAGTGAAAACTACCAATTGTCACGCTCCACTTATGCCTCTGTTTGCTATAACAGACTAACATTAGATTGACCTCTGCAGAACATGCTGGATTTTTGGCCTTCATTGTCAAAAGGTGTACTCTTCACTGGGTAAAAAACTGGCTGGATGGCTGTGCCCAGAGAGTGGTGGTAAATGGAGTTAAATCCAGTTGGTGTCCGGTCACAAGTGGTGTCCCCCAGCGCCCGGTGCTGGGGCCGGTTCTCTTTAATATCTTTATCAATGATCTGGATGAGGGGATCGAGTGCACCCTCAGTAAGTTCGCAGATGACACTAAACTGGGCGGGCGTGTTGATCTGCTTGAGGGTAGGTTGGCTCTGCAGAGGGATCTGGACAGGCTGGATCGATGGGCTGAGGCCAATGGTGTGAGGTTCAACAAGGCCAAGTGCCGGGTCCTGCACTTGGGTCACAACAACGCCATGCAGCGCTACAGGCTTGGGACAGAGTGGCTGGAAAGCTGCCCAGCAGAAAAGGACCTGGGGGTGCTGGTGGACAGCCGGCTGAATATGAGCCTGCAGTGTGCCCAGGTGGCCAAGAAGGCCAACAGCATCCTAGCCTGTATCAGGAATAGCGTGGTGAGCCGGACTAGGGAAGTGATCATCCCCCTGTACTCGGCACTGGTGAGGCCCCACCTCGAGTACTGCGTTCAGTTTTGGGCCCCTCGCTACAAGAGGGACATTGAGGTGTTGGAGCGTGTCCAGGGAAGGGCTACAAAGCTGGTGAGGGGTCTGGAGGACAAACCTTATGAGGAACGACTGAGGGAGCTGGGGTTGTTTAGCCTGGAGAAGAGGAGGCTGAGGGGAGACCTTATCACCCTCTACAACTACCTGAAAGGAGGTTGTAGAGAGATGGGGGCTGACCTCTTCTCCCTGGTGACAAGTGATAGGACGAGGGGAAATGGGTTCAAGTTATGTCAGGGGAGGTTTAGATTGGATATTAGGAAACATTTTTTCACTGAAAGGGTTATTAAACATTGGAATAGGCTGCCCAGGGAGGTGGTGGATTCACCATCCCTGGAGGTGTTTAAAAAAAGGGTAGATGGGGCCCTTAGGGACACGGTTTAGAAGTGGTTTTTGTCAGAGTAGGTTAATGGTTGGACCTCAGCAATTTTATGATTCTATGAAAAGAGTCAATTTAATAATATTCCTAGCACCTCTCAGCAGTGCACTGTGCTGGCTAAAATTAGCTGAAACAGCTTATTAAATATGGTTTCACAAACTAAATTAGTAATCATCAGGAGCTTTGGAATAGGACAGAAATCACTAATCTTTTATTCCTTACTCTGAAAATATGGTGAACTTTACAAAACATATGTATTAAAACTAAAAACTAATGCAAACCTGAAATACTGCAATAACTTAAAACATAGCAGTTCTATGGAAGACAGTTTTCCAGCCTCATGAGTGTGTTAAAAATTTCTAAACCATGATTACAGAGGATAACATAAAGAAGTAGTTCTTTACTATAAAGCAGCCATTAGCTTTACCAAAGTAATCTGGGTTAAATTAATTATATATAAGATAGTGTGCGTTTGTAAGAAAAAGTTGGGAGGTTTTTCCTCAAACTGAAAAGTCAGGTAGTTTACTCATTACTGTTCCTACTGTTTTTCAGACTTCTCCTCAGCTACTCGCACAACAGGCACATTCCAGAAGTCCACGAAGCTTCTCGGAACTATTTTAAACAGATGCAGATAACTGCTGTACTTAGCCACGTTTCTATAGAATACATTCATTGTTTTTAAATCCCACACAAATGTTATCAGCTTTCAGCAAGAACATTATGCATCAAATGAAACAAGGATATCTTCTAGTTGCAGCTGTATTAATGAGTTCTAATGGAAATGTTCACGAAAGAGTATCACAGTTTTCACCGCACATTAAATAATCCCACAGACTCCAGTTATTTTGAAAATTAACAAATTAGAAAATTAGCGTACTGGCAGCTTCTTAAAGGAATGCATTTTTACTTCACACTGTTTGTTCACTAAACACTCATGGTCAACCTTGTTATTAATGTGACATAGCAATACAAGGCTTTGAAAACATTTTTAAAAAAGCAATCCAAACTGCCTTCATGTTAATCAATGCTGTATTTTTCTAGGACTAAAATTCTGTGCATTATACATGATCACCAACTTTTAAATCCTGTGAAGACTCTAATATTGTAAAATTAGCAATTCCTAAATTGATCAATGAATTACTAACAGAGCATTCCCATACAGTATTTACCATCAGTCTCCTAACCAGATTTGATACCATTCATACAATGAAAACTTTATTTTTGCCTGACACGTTGTACTTATCCTCATTTCAGTTCCCAGAAAAAAAAACCCAAATCACTATTTTACTTGATTCAAGAAAAAACTCTTGCAAAGTGTTGTGGGAGAAAATATTGATACAAAGAGAAATACCAGTTGTCTGTATGGGGATAACATTTTGAATGAAAAGTCATGTTACACTCTACGCAGGGAACAATTTTAAAATCCTCTAGCAGAAATTTCTTTACAATGCACATCACATGCTAAATTCCATTTAAAATTAATGGACTCCCAGCTCATCATGAATTTCTTTTAAGTGCTGTCAGCACTTTTTACAGGGTTTCTGGTATTCTCCAGATGGAAGCAGATAAATTTAAAAATCCAAAAGGCTACTACTGTCCAAGAGTGTCACTAAACAATGCAACAAAAGTTGTAAAAATTGGACTTTATCAGACTTACCGCCAGTGCTTTAGATAACTTTGTTCTATAATTATTCAAAACAATAGCATCAATCTCCTTAAGTGGCACATATGCAAATCCATCTTTAATAAACACTCTTCTGGCTCTAAATAGATCCACAGCATCTGTTAGTCCAACCTGAGAAAGAAGAAAAACCCACGCTGTGAAACAGCAAAATAATGTATTAACAGATTTTGAGAATGTCTCCACCCTGAGCAGTCTCTCAGCCAGGCAAGTCAAGTCATTTGTCTGGGAAATGGTAAAATTTAAGACCGATTTTGTGGCAAAGACAAGGGATGGCAGAAGAGAACAAAAGACATTAATGGCAGTTTAAAGCTCCCTTTGTTCTCCCACTCCCTCCTTCTACCCTTACACTGACATGAAAAAAGAGGAACTCTCATTAGTGTCAGTTAATTTATAACTGTTAGCAATAGTATTATGTAAACTTAAAATCAGTAACTCCAAGTTTAACTGAAAGAGAATGAATACAAATCTGTGGAATTTACCAATTTCTACTTACCTTATAGAACATTTGCTCTTTTACTTTAATCATGCCGAGGCCAGGGGTTGATGCACACAACTCATTTGCCAATTCGCTTTTCAGGTCTTCGCTAATCTAAAATTAAGAGCTTGTTTTTAAACTGCTGAAATACTTTAGAATATGGCTTTTTTTTTTTTTAATTAACATGATCTAAAAGATTACTTAATCTGTAAATATATCCTCACTTTAGTTGACAAGGGAAAAAGAATTACATATTCAGCAAGTGATCACTAATAACACTAGCGGTCAATACTGTTAAATAACCTTCCTTCTGAAGCAATAGTGCAGATTTTAAAATATAATAATTTTAAACATTAACACAAGAACTATAAAACATGCTTTCTAAAAGTCAACTTCTTCAAAATAAAACTTGTGACAATCCCTGCTCACACCTAGATTTACTGCATGAACTAAAAGTATGACGACTGAATGGCAAGTAGTAAGGACTAAACCACTTTGTCAGATTTTTAACAAAAACAGAAGTTACAGCTCATTTTTAAATCCAGACTTTTAGAAAAATGACATATCATATTATATTCACAGATTTATCTCTCTTTTTTTTTTTTTTTTTGAGGAGTGAGAACTAATGGTATACTTACTGTTCTCTAAATGTTAGTGCTTTTCCAGTTCTTGGAACAGGTAAGTTAAGCAGTAATGCTCTAATTTAACAACATAAAGTACTGAAGCCAAAATTTTTAGCTTGAAAAATCATGGACAATGTTACACTTCCTAATATAATAACTTAAATACTGCATAAACATAAATATATATATAAAAAATGCATTTTGACTACTTAATAATGCATGAAATACAGCAGAGAATCCCCTTAAAATTCACACATTGTAATGATTTTACTAGTCAATAAATCATTTTGGGTGTTTATTCAACAGAAAATAATTAACAACAAAATTTGAAATAAAATTGTTCTTTAAATGATGCTTAAGCTCAGGCTTTAAAACCTGAAAAAAGTAATAAATAAAAACCACTAAATCATAAAAATCATGAATAACCCAGTCTGATAAAACAGATCGTACATACTGGTAATCCAGCAATGATACCTAACTACATGCAACAGCAGTCTTAAATATTTGCACAATATGTTCTTGATAAAGTATAACGGGAATAGCCCCTGACTGAAAGGGGTTCAATGTTAAGGAACACAGAACGCCTGCCCAAAACATAGATGGACACAGAGGTCACCAAAGATTAACACACCATGTCACTGCTCTACCTAAACTGGACGCGTGCTCCAATACCTACCGAGAGGTGACATAAGGCTGCAGTCAAGACGGCTGCTAGAGCCCAGGCAGGAGCCAAGCCAAGGCTATCGCGTGC
Source organism: Larus michahellis (assembly GCF_964199755.1). Taxonomy (NCBI): domain Eukaryota; kingdom Metazoa; phylum Chordata; class Aves; order Charadriiformes; family Laridae; genus Larus; species Larus michahellis. Next base: position 103,964,028 of record NC_133898.1, read on the forward strand.
AAGAGATACCCAGCCTCCAAACACAAGATAAAAAAGGCACTCTGTGTCCATCCTCTCCATGGAAAGGGATGTGCAAAAGCAGTTTGGTTTCTTCACCAAATGGCGGGGAATATCTAATTTGTTGACGAACGCTTCCATGTGTTTATGTGCATTTAAACAAAACTCTTTTCCTTCTTATCAGCTGAAAAACTGAGAAAATGCAACAAAACAAAACACCTTTCTTGGAAGGAAGGAGCTTCTAATTCAAACCTGAAGGAGCAGCTCAGCAAATCCCCTCTATGAAAGTGATCTGATAGATGCATATGAAATGGCCAAGGCAGCTACATCTAGAAGGCTTATAGTGACCCTGTCTGCACCTTGATGTAATCTGTAGCACCCTCTCAGGAAAACCAGCTTTAAAAATAATAATAAAGCTGCCAGCAAGGCAGAAGAATGTGACTTTGAAGACAGAGGAAATACACAGTGGCATGATACTAGCCATACCCTGAGGCAAAGGCAGCAGGAAGAGGCTCTATCAGAAGTGGATGACCCACTTCCCTCCTGTCACCAGGCAGAAGGAGAGGACTCAAGGGATAAGGGGGAGTGGTGTCAGATCCCTCCTCGGAGAGGTAAGCGAAACCTCTCACGGCCCCCCTCACCATCCCAACTGCCCTTACGTAATAGGTATGAGGCTCTGGAAATTGAGGACCAGGCGATTGAGGATGGAGGAGCTGATCCATCCAGTGAAATGCCCAGTGCTCGTCACTCACCCCCACGCCTCAGGACGTCCTCAACAAAGAAAGAAAGAAGGGTTATTGTAGTAGGTGACTCCCTTCTGAGAGGAACAGAGGGTCCTATCTGTAGACCGGACCCATCCCACAGGGAAGTCAGCTGCCTCCCTGGGGCCAGAATTAAGGACATACGGAGGAAACTCCCTTCCCTGGTCCAGTCATCAGATTACTATCCGCTACTGATATTTCAGGTAGGCAGTGACGAAGTAGGTACCAGAAGTCTGAGGGCAATGAAGAATGACTTTAGGGCCCTGGGACGGCTGGTTAAGGGATCGGGAGCACAAATAGTGTTCTCCTCTATCCCATCATTTGCAGGGGTAGACGAGGGGATAAATAGGAGGAGCCAGCAAATTAACTCCTGGCTCTGCGACTGGTGCGTCCGGCAGGACTTTGGCTTTTTTGAACATGGGCTGATCTACAGGAAACCAGGCATGCTGGCATCAGGCGGGGGAAGCCTAACCCGAAGAGGAAGAAAGAGACTGGGACAAGAATTAGCAGGGCTTATCCACAAGGCTTTAAACTAGGTTTGATGGGGGATGGGGACGAAACCAGGATCACAAAAGTGGTGCCTGGGAACAACATAGCAGTGCTCATGGGTATAAGTGATAGCAGGGTCTTGCAGCCTGCCTCAGCGATGGTGGGGGATAGTGAATTGTGTGGCAGCATAGACACAAGGAGTAGTGATAATTTGGTAGCTACAGTAGTGTCCGAGAATGACCAGGTGCAAATCAGGGCCTGTCCCCACAAGAAAGTGGCAGGACAATTAACCCAACTGAAGTGCATCTACACTAATGCACGCAGCATGGGGAATAAGCAGGACGAGCTGGAGGCCATCGTGCAGCAGGGAAACTATGATGTAGTCGCCATCACAGAAACGTGGTGGGATGACTCACATAGCTATAGTGCTGCCATGGATGCCTATAGGCTCTTCAGGAAGGATAGGCAAGCTAGGAGAGGCAGGGGTGTGGCCCTGTATGTTAAGGAGTGTTACGAATGCTTTGAACTTAATGATGGTGATAATGGGGTTGAGTGTTTATGGGTAAGAATCAGGGGCAGGGCTAACAAGGCGGATATCGTAGTAGGAGTCTGTTATAGACCGCCCAATCAGGATGAGGAGGCAGATGAAATATTCTATAAACGGCTGGGAGAAGTCTCAAGATCGCGAGCTCTTGTCCTCGTGGGGGACTTCAATTTGCCGGACATCTGCTGGGAATACAATACAGCAGGGAGGGAACAGTCTAGAAGGTTCCTGGAATGTGCTGGGGATAACTTCCTGACACAGCTGGTGAGAGAGCCAACTAGGGAAGGTGCCCTGCTGGATCTGTTGTTTGTAAATAGGGAAGGTCTTGTGGGGGATGTGAAGGTTGGAGGCTGTCTTGGGAACAGTGACCATGAAATGATAGAGTTTTCAATTCTGCGAGAAGCAAGGAGAGGGGTCAGTAGAACTGCTACCTTGGACTTCCGGAGGGCGGACTTTGGGCTTTTCAGGAGCCTGGTTGACAAAGTCCCCTGGGAGGCAGTCCTCCAGGGCAAAGGAGCCCAGGAAGCCTGGATGATTTTCAAGAAGGAAGTCTTAAAGGCGCAGGAGCAGGCTGTCCCCATGTGCCAGAAGACAAGCCGTCGGGGAAAAAGGCCGGCCTGGCTAAACAGGGAGCTAGTGTTACAACTTAGGGAAAAAAAGAGGATCTATGGCCTCTGGAAGGAAGGGCAGGCCACTCAAGAGGACTACAAAGAGGTAGTTAAGCTATGTAGGGAAAAAATCAGGAGGGCTAAAGCCCAGCTGGAGCTAAACCTGGCTTCTGTTGTCAAGGACAACAAAAAAAGCTTCTATAAATATATTAGCAATAGGAAGAGGAATAAGGATTATCTCTGTCCTCTAGTAGATGGGGCTGGCAACATAGTGACCAAGGATGAGGAAAAGGCTGAGGTACTTAATGAAGTCTTTGCCTCAGTCTTCAGCAGTAGGACCAGTTGTTCCCTGAGCACCCAGACCCCTGAACTAGAAGACAGGGATAGGGAGCAGACTGAAGCCCCTCTAATCCAAAGGGAAATGGTGAGGGACCTGCTTCAGCACCTGGAGGTGCACAAATCTATGGGGCCGGATGGGATCCACCCAAGGGTATTGAAAGAGCTGGCGGAGGTGCTCGCCAGGCCACTTGGTATCATTTATGAGCAGTCCTGGACAACCGGGGAGGTCCCAGCTGACTGGAGGTTAGCAAATGTGACACCCATCCACAAGAAGGGCCGGAAGGAGGATCCGGGGAACTACAGGCCAGTCAGTCTGACCTCGGTGCCTGGGAAGGTCATGGAGCAGATCCTCCTCAGTGCCATTACACGGCACATGCAGGAGAACGGGGTGATCAGGCCCAGTCAGCATGGGTTTGTGAAGGGCAGGTCATGCCTATCAAACCTAATATCCTTCTATGATAAGGTGACCCACTTAGTGGATGAGGGAAAAGCTGTGGATGTTATCTACTTGGATTTTTGCAAAGCTTTTGACACTGTTTCCCACAGCATTCTCCTGGAGAAACTGGCTGCTCATGGCCTGGACAGGTGCACTCTTCGCTGGGTAAAAAACTGGCTGGATGGCTGTGCCCAAAGAGTGGTGGTAAATGGAGTTAAATCCAGTTGGTGTCCAGTCACAAGTGGTGTCCCCCAGGGTTCGGTGCTGGGGCCGGTTCTCTTTAATATCTTTATCAATGATCTGGATGAAGGGATTGAATGCACCCTCAGTAAGTTCGCAGATGACACTAAACTGGGCGGGCGTGTTGATCTGCTTGAGGGTAGGTTGGCTCTGCAGAGGGATCTGGACAGGCTGGACCGATGGGCTGAGACCAATGGTATGAGGTTCAACAAGGCCAAATGCCGGGTCCTGCACTTGGGACACAACAACCCCGTGCAGCGCTACAGGATTGGGGCAGAGTGGCTTGAAAGCAGCCCGGCAGAAAAGGACCTGGGGGTGCTGGTGGACAGCCGGCTGAATATGAGCCAGCAGTGTGCCCAGGTGGCCAAGAAGGCGAACAGCATCCTAGCCTGTATCAGGAATAGTGTGGTGAGCCGGACTAGGGAAGTGATCATCCCCCTGTACTCGGCACTGGTGAGGCCCCACCTCGAGTACTGCGTTCAGTTTTGGGCCCCTCGCTACAAGAGGGACATTGAGGTGTTGGAGCGTGTCCAGAGAAGGGCTACAAAGCTGGTGAGGGGCCTGGAGGACAAACCTTATGAGGAACGACTGAGGGAGCTGGGGTTGTTTAGCCTGGAGAAGAGGAGGCTGAGGGGAGACCTTATCGCCCTCTACAACTACCTGAAAGGAGGTTGTAGAGAGATGGGGGCTGACCTCTTCTCCCTGGTGACAAGTGATAGGACGAGGGGAAACGGGTTCAAGTTACGTCAGGGGAGGTTTAGATTAGATATTAGGAGACATTTTTTCACTGAAAGGGTTATTAAACATTGGAATAGGTTGCCCAGGGAGGTGGTGGATTCACCATCTCTGGAGGTGTTTAAAAAAAGAGTAGATGGGGCACTGAGGGACATGGTTTAGAAGTGGCTCTTGTCAGGGTAGGCTAAAGGTTGGACTCGATGATCTTAAAGGTCCCTTCCAACCTCAACAATTCTATGATTCTATGATTCTATGATATTTCTGCATGTGAAAAATCCAATGCTCAAGGAAAAACAGCCTTTAAGGAAACCATTTTTCTTTAACAAAGTAGCTGTATCAGAACAATTAAATGTGTTTGTGTAAATGATACCAGAAAACACTTTCTATAAAATATTCTCACTAACAATCTTATTGTTGTTAGTCTTTTAAAGATTCACACTTTTCAAACGTGACACCCTGGAACTATATACAAATTTCACACAGTGCGATCAAAACCCTGCTTCTCCTTTCCAGATGATATATTTCTTGTTTAAATAAGTATAAGTCATCGCATCAGCCTGCAAGCTTGCCTTTCACCTAGTATAGACCAAATTTTTAATTTTAATTCCAATATTGACTTCCATTTTTCAAATGTAACAGTTTCATGCTTTCTCAGTAGATATTGCTTAAGAGAGCCCAGTTTACTATGTCATTCCAAACCCTCTGTGAAACTGTTTTCAAATAAAAATAATACAACATATTGTATAGCTATAGTGATTACAATTGTATTATTTCTTCTAGGATATCTCCATGAAAAAACATCAACGGAAACCAAGAATAGTTTGGTTTTGTTAGTGTTGGTTTTGTGGGGCTTTTTTGTTTGTTTGTTTTTTGTTTTGGTTTGTTTTTTTTACAGAAAGCCATTAAAACATTCCAGTGACTGTTTTACAGACAGGCTTGCAATACTGGGGGGAGAAGAAAAAGAAGAAAAGGCAAGGCTATTTGTTTTTTGAAAAACAATTAGCTCATTCTCATCAATAAACCCATTTTATTCAGTATTACATTTAATTTTAATGTTTTTCTTATCTTTTAATATACAAATGAAATAATTATACTGACTACAAACTTCCCCAGGTGTCTAGATCCTTCTGTATTAGTAATTTGACTATATCAATCTTGTACAGATGTAGTCATAGTGATTTTTATGTATTCTTGCATCTCGCTAGCAAACAATTTAACACTGTTGGGGTAAAAGTGATCCTGGTGAAACCTCCAGAAAAATAGGTTAGTAGGCCATGACTGAAGATTTGGGTAAGATTGTGGAGAGCGTTACTGAAAATACAATTTCATTACAACTTATATTTTTTAAACAAACACAAATATTATTGCAAAACTTTATTTAACAGCTTTATAAGTATTATTTATTTATATGAGAAATAATTTACTTCTTACAGCCTTGAGTATCTTATAGATTAGGCAAACCTTCCGCAGCCCTACAAACACTTTGCTCCTGACCTTTTCACCAAATTCACATTGCCTTCATGTTTTCAGCTAATGGAGAGAGAGGAAGAAGACACAAGGATATCCCTAACCTCTAACTAAAGCTAGGAGATGACTCCAGAACACATTTCAAAATAGAACTTGCTTCCCTAAAGACTCAAACATTAAATATAACCTTGCATTGGCATTAAGGATTTCCCCCTTTTCACATAAAATTGTGTAAAATTGCCTGAAGATGCAATGCAATGAAAATAAGCTCCTTATAGTCTAAGCTCAGACTCAAGCTTTCAGTCAGTTCATGCCTATACCTCTGTATACAGAGCGTCATGAAACACGTATCCCAATTTTTCTTGGTCCATAGAAGCTGGAAAAAGCTTTTTTTTTTTTTGCTTTTCTTTTTTTTATTTTAATAAGAACACTATAGTTTGTACATTTAATAATTTCATCTCTAAAATGGCACCCGCAAGAACACATTCCGGTAATCATTAAAAAATTAGACACAATCAAGTACAGCTTTTAGGATTCTAATCAAGATCGGAAAGATAAACAGACTACTTAACTTTGACAGCACTTAGTGAGCTTCACTAGATAAAATACTGTGATGTTCAAAAGATGAAAAAAAAAAAATCAGAATTCTTCTGAGGGTGTCATCTGGTGCTGATCTGACCCTCCGCACTGAACTGCTTCAACTCACCCCACAGGAAACAATCTACTAATCTTGCCTCGTTAGTTTGTTGCCAGTTTATTAAAAACAAAGTGCTTACCCCAAGCCAGTCTTTGCTTTGCACAAGCAAAGAACACCACCATCAGGAAAAGGGTCTTCCCTTTTCAATGACAGTGGATCACCTGTCATAGCTTGTAACAATTCAACACTTCATTGTAAGATTTTGAGACTTAGAAAAATTGAGAATTAGAAAAATTAGAAAACTCAAGACATAAAAATGGAAGGCATAAGAGGTAAGGAAGGAGGATGGATTTGGGACAAGGTACATTATTTCCAGTTTTCTTGCTTTCTACATGCAGTTTATTCATTGATTTTTAATCACAGAATTGTCCTGGAAACGCAAAGACACATAAATTTAGATTAAATATGAATAATTGAATATGTAAGGCTTGGTTAAACAAACACTGGCAGTGAGGCAGTCTAAAAACTACAAAATAAAACTGATATCCCTACTCTGGTTTAATGAGGAGATAAAGATGCATGCATACATTATACTACTCTACATGCAAACTATTTAATTTTGCTGTTCTAAGTCTCCCAGTAAGGAACAAGAACTCAATGCACAAGCCCTTTCCTTTCCCAAGACTCAGCTTCAGGTATTTACATGTACATGTCACGGGTGTCCTTAGAAAGTGAACTTTTTAAAATTCGCTTTTAGTCCCTGAGCAGTTGGTACTCAAATGGCACAAACCCCTTACTCAAAAAGAGACGGCATCAGTCTCTCAATACTAATTTGCAATTTTAAGTATGAAACAGACAAAACAATCATTTCCTCAATGAAGTGAAGAAGTCGATCTTCTCCATTGCCACACATCCCAGTACAAACTAATAAAAAAGTATTAACCTTAGATACCATTAAATTTAAGAATATAAAGTGTATTCAGCCAGTTAATGAATACTAGCTTGATTAGGAAAGGCCATCATTCCCAGCTGTCCTACCAAAAGTATGAAGAGCCCTAAATAAAACATTCCAGAGGCTTACGGATCTATTGTTCACAAATCTGATGATAACATTTCTTAAGAGGTATCAATTCCATTTTGGCCAGGCACAAATAAATTCAGATTTTATTTTCCACGGTACTACTACTTACTATTTTAGCTCAAGTTCAGGTTGCTGGCATACCTAAAAATATAAAGGGCTGCACTTAGAATTATTATGTATTCTTATCCATTGACTGAAATGTTGTTTGGACTTCTTTTTGAAGTCAGGAGCGGGCATGGAAAGGACAATTCATGTATCTTCCTCAACTATGCAGCTAATTCATAGTTACCACAATCACATAAAAACTCAGTGCCACAGGCACAGTTAACTGCATTCCTGACAAATATTTCCCTACATCCCTGAAAAGGAAAGCTGAACAAAACAATTACTACAGATTAGTCTAGAGACATCAGCACACACATACTGGAGTCGCGCATGACTGAAGAGCTAACGGAAGATCCTTACGAGAAATATGGCAACAAGTTTTCCTCCATTTACAAATCAGGATGCTAATGTCAGCCTCAATTTTACAGAAACTTGTTAACAGATGCTTCTCTAGATTCAATCACAAGATTAGCAGGGAAGAGTATTTCAGTGTTTGCAGACCATTTTATGAAGCTTACGTCCAAAACAGTAGCTAGTAAATTAAACTTGCGGTATAATTACATCCTGCACAAACTATCCTATCAGCTTTTATGCTGCTCTACTAACAATATAAACATTTCCAAAGTTACTGCACTCACTGATATGTGAAGAATAAATTCATTTTGGAAACATTCTTAACTTCAACCACTACAAAAGAACTTAACACCTTGATTATCCAAAGAATTTCTTTTCCTCTTGAATAACAGATGGATATAGTTTTTTAAAATACGCTATTGATTTCCCGATTTTCTCTTCCCTTATGCCCCAAAATAATGCCTAAAATATCTATAGAAAAAGAGAGGACACTCAATGACATCATTCTCCTTCTCTATAAATTTTCTTGTCTCTATGTTTCTTCCAGTAACCTAAAATCACCGAGTGCTAAGAACTAAGGATCAGGTTAGGACTTTTTTTTTTTCATCATTTTTTTCTTTCATCATTTCCAAGCCATTAGATAAATGGCAGTCAAGCGTGATCTGGTCAACTACTGAGTGCTAGAGCACATTATCATAAGCTGAAGAACATGGTGTAGAAGGTAACTATTCTCCACTGCGTTTCTGGTACAGCTGCTATTACACATTACTTCAGAAATCAAGGGTTAGAGAAGAACATTTGCCTCGGGATTCAAACTGTATTCCAAACGTTGTCAGGTTGTTTTCAGCTAGATTAGGAGGAACAACGTTTTTATTCATCATCCCATTTTTATTGCAGCCTTTTTTGCAGTTTTAATTTCAAAGCAGGTAATTTTTTTCAAAGCAGGAAGAGAACATACTTAAAACCAGAAAGACTGTGTGTAGTACACAGTACAGAAAGATTCAACCACACATTGGACTCTAAAGGTAATATTCAGCTCAAGTGATGACCCACACAAAGCTATTTAGTAAGAAGCACGGTGCTCTAGTGCACTAAAGGGGGCATAAGTAACTGCTCAGTTTGTGTTTTGGTTTGACTTTAGCTTCACAAGTTGGTTTTAAGCAATAAAAGCTAGCTTCCAAGGGTCCATTTAGATTTCTGCGGATAACCAGCATCTGTTTCTAATCAAACTGAGATGATTACCAAATTAAAACTTTTAATTAGCATTTTGCATCATTTACAAACTGTTGTTCATTATGTTTATGAAGGTGAAAAAGGACATCCCCAGTAGCTATATATTCTTCAATCACTTTTATTACTGAATTCCACAATTTTATAGAACATCACCAACACCATATGTGCAAATAAATATATGCAACTAGAATTACTGCAACAAAATGCTAGTTTTCTCCATGACTAATAACAAAGTCAAGCTTATAGTTCAAGGATCCATTAGAGAAGGGTAAATAAAGACCCCTCCTCATCCATCCTGCCAGTACACAAAGAAATGGCAAGTGCATATTCTCCCCTCCTTCCAGACAACAATTCTCCCTCTTAGATTTATGGGATGTGTTTATATTCTCCTGTGAATGAAGATTTAAGAAGTCTGTAAGAGAATACTACAATCCACTTTAAGCCTAAATGTTTTAATCAAACCTCACCCCATCTATCCATCCCCCAATATTAGCTCACTAGAATACTCAGGTTGCTTTGCAAACAACCCAATTATTTTGGGTCACAGCCAGTTAGTAAGACTGCTTTGCAAGAGACATCACTTTGCAAACAGGCCTGCCAGTTGGCCTATCAAATCCTCAGGCTGCAGTACAATGGTCTAAAGAGTACTATGTACTGGTTTAACTGGATTCCCACGCTGCTAATACTTCTGAGGAAAGAGGTCTCCCTACGATTTTCTTCCTCTAATATGTAACTGCAATCAACTACAAGAGGTAGCCATAAACTTATATCTAAGTGGGGAGGAGGGTATTTATTTGGAACAAAAAAAACATTTCTTAAAAGATGAATAGTCAATTCTGCGACAAAGCCGCCACTTGGTTTCACTTAAATCTATCTTACAAAACTTGAATGATTAAACTGAGAAATCTATTGCTTCCTTTGAAATTAAGTATTTTAGGATGAGAGTAACCTGTTACATTTTTTTGAAGCCATAAACCTAATCAGAAGAATATTTTTGGTTTATACACCCCGTACCAAAATGGATAATTACAGTCACAGCCTTTTAGTGGGTAGACTCGGTATCGAGTATTTTCTTTCACCTATACCTGTCCTTACTAAAGACACAAACTAGTCCCATTCTCATTAATCCAAATCTGACTTTAGGATCTTCCGTACCCAATAAAGGCTGTCCTAAAACATTTTTTTCGAGAAGATAAACTACAAGTATTTATACAACTGCCCCACTACTGAGATAAATATTTTTGAAGCAAGCATGATAGTGGTATCAGAAAGTCTCTCCTAGGAGTGCTCTGATCATAAAAATGGAAATTAAAGAAAGTTTAATTTCTACTGCTTAAAGCTGCTAAAAAAGCACTTCAGCCGCAATATCAAAGAGCTACTGTGGAAAAAAAAATAACTAATACTAATGCATTTTGCTCTTTCCTTTTATTTTACAGTTCTTATTCTTTACTCTCAAATGCTGGCAGATGCACTACAGAGCATTAGCTCCCCCAGCTGACTATTCCCATCTGCTGTTCCTTCTCCATTACTATGGTACAAAACATTTCATTAAAACAATGTTCTTTATAACAGCATTAAAAAAAATTAAGATGGTTAATTTTGCAACACCTGGCAGTTACCCAAAAACAAGGCATCTAACCTAGAAGTTGTTAAAAAAAAACCACACCATTATTTTTTTTTAAATTTCAAGAAGCTTTTCAGAGGTGAAGAAGTTCTAGGATATTTTTAAAAGGATCTTTTATGCTCTGTGGAGAGGAAATAGCAACACAGAAAGATGTATTCAAGAAGAAATATACTACACTTTGAAGTTTTTTTTTCTTCTGCACACTGCAGAAAGATAGCACAGAAGCATTGCAGAGGATCTAAATTCAATTATACATCATCCTTATACCACTGATAAAGACATGATAATAACTATTAATTTTAATTTCTTGCAGAAGCAACAAAGAGGAAATATGTCATGTCTATTTCAAGGAACAAACTATCTTAAGATAAGATGAAGGAAGGGTCACAGGAAATCAGAAAGACAAGATGATGACCAAACATCACTGAAAAATAAATTTAGGGTAAAACTTTACATTTTGTTCCCCTCCACATTCAGCATATCAAGTTAAGTTCCTGGAAAGGGACTGCAACAAATCAAAGCATCTGATAGCACTTAGGAAAAAACACAGGAGACGAGTAACAGCCCACGTGGATGTGTCAAAAACCAAATTGTGTTAAGCCAGTCCCACTGCCTTTGTAACAGCGTTACAGACTTCAGGGATAAGGAAAAAAGCAGGTGTCATATTGTGCCAACAGCCCTTAAAGTCACTTTCATAAGACACTTTCACGAGCAAGTGTCCAAACAGTCCCACTGAATCTCCTATAACTTGGGTGCAAAACCAACTGGAAAAGCCACACATGGAAGAATTTAACTCAAAAACAGAGGACGTATTAAATCAAGTTCCACAATTATTTAATTTTAAACTAAAATTCAATATTTTCGTTACTAATCTGCATATTAAAATAGGAGCAGATTACATTTTAAAATCCCATGAGGCTGGGGACACTGGAAGGGCTCTAGAGAATGGGATCAGAGAAGACAATCTGGTCTAAAACTGACAGCTGTATTTTAGCAGAGACAGTTCAAGTTTCTACCTCTGAGCCAGTTCTGTACAAATAGAGGAAGAGCTGACTAACCAGGCGCGCCGAGAAAAGGAGTTATGCGACCTCCCCATCTCCAGCTTGGGAGTCTCTATATCATTCTACTGAGAGGGGAGAAAAATGCAAAGAATACATGAATTTAATCTCCATGTCATCTTAGAATTGGTAATGATTCATCTGGAATATTCTGACCAGCTGACACTGCACTTAAAAAAAGATGTTGCCCCACTAAAAAATGGCAAATGACACCCACAGAAGTGACAATTATGAACAGATTATGAACAGCTTAAGTGCATTATGAGTTTCACTGAAGCGGACTATGGCATGAAAGAATCTCCCAGAATTTAAGAGCAAAATTAGGCATTGGTTCTGCTGAGATTTGTACACAGGAAGCAGGAATGCAAGATGCTGAGATGGATAAATTACAGAGGGTTACTTTGTGATTGGAGAAGGAGGACTACACTGATTTGAGGAGAGAATAACAAAATGAGTATGGCAGACCTATTCCAGGAATTAGAAGTTAAAGGTCCCAGAATACGCGGCAGTTGTCTGAAAATGAATTAGAAAAGTGGCAGTTCCTATATGAAAAGTTCTATGAAAAGGCAATGAAGAGGAAAGTTCTGTTCATTGTCATTTCAGGGGACAGACGGATTGAGAAACAGCTGAGGAAAAAGCCAAACTCATGGAAAGAAAATATGTTAATAAGAAAGTGTTAATAATTACCGAAATTAACATGTAAGTTAAATTCACAAGGAATGAAAAGAAAAATAATTTAGACTTCTGCTAGTAGAGTTTCCTTTTAAGGAAACATCGCTCCAAATACTAATTTACAGTAACTGGCACATTAGTTGCCAATCCAGGGGACTTCACTTCTAACTATTGAGAAAAGCTAAGATAGCAGTATGACAAGGTAACTTTTGACCCAATTTCTCCTTTAATGCTATAAAGCATGAGTTGGCATATATTAGAAGAGGAAAAAAAAGTGTAAATAAAACTCTAAACAGAATACTCTCATCACTTTTCCAAAATATCTTAAAACTGCTGAAAGAAACAGAATATATTAGAGATGCCTATTTATATTTCAGAAGCACACAAAAATCCAGCCTAAGATCTAAGAGTTACGGTGCAGTATGACATACGCAGACATAGCCTTGAAGGGCAAGAAAAAGATAAGCAGCATACAGAGTGAAGGAAAGAATAAATTTACACAATTTTTATGGCTTCAGGTTGTCACCAGCATCATGATTAATTACTTCACCAGTGTTAGGTCCTGTAAGGCCAAATGTGTGAACAATAAGCTCAATACCTTAATTCAAGAAGTTCCAGGAACACCAGTGTCCCAAGTATCTTGCACTTTTCCTCAAAGTTACAGACGCGTTGAAAGCTTTTCAATAATAACTTGTGGCAGTTGCCATAAATATTCTGATACTGTCAAAAAGGCTATCAGAACATCAAATCGCTAAACTAGGATTTATCTCGCACTACGAAGGTCTAAAATCACTATTATAACTAAAAAGTGTAAGTACAGTCATTTCTCAAGGGCTTCTGATATGGGCATGCATAACCAGGGACAAGAAAAAAGGGAAAAGGACAAGTGAAAAGGTTGCGGTAGGAACAGGGGGAGGAAGGAGGAGGTGCATATGTAGCAGGACATGTGGAAAACCACACAGATGACCAATTCTCACGGATAAAGTTATGTGACAAAATGGGGCTTGGGCATAATGTCAACTGACTGCAAACAGGTCTTGTATCACCATCTAGCAGAAATAAAATCAGGCACTCCTAACTTAAACAAAGGAAAACATGCCCACAGCTGGTGGCAAGAAAGAAAAACAACTTTCTAGTTAAAGCCCAAGTGTCACTTACCTGTAAAACCATTTACTTAATATATTTCCTTCATATACTGAAGAACTCACTTTGAGATTAAAATATTTTCTTCAATTACTATAATATTTAAAATATTCATTATACTTCCCTTTAAATATCTTAAAAAATCGATATTAGAGGCTTTTACTGCCAGAGACTGTCAGTCATTATTGCTGTAATTACTCATTTATAGTAAGATTTTAATGCTTTAATCTCCTAAATTAATGTAAATCTCAACTACACACCTGTGTTTGCATATTCTCTCTGATGGGCTCTGTCACCCTAAATGTCAGCATTTACTTCTCTTGAGTGCTGCTTAAGGATTTCCTGTGCTCCCTATGTGACTGACTTTGCATATAGACTATTTAATGTGCCTTAAGAGCTGAAAATTACATGACGTACATAAAAAGCTTCAGTATTTATCTGGATGATGACAGCACTGTCCCTCAGAAGCCTTTTTTTTTTTTTTAGAAAGTACATAAAGTATAGAATAGACTGTAAACATTCTGAAATACCTTCAGAACCATTATATGATTCTCCTGTTACTGTGATAGAAAAACATTCAACGTATCAGGGGGAAATACTCCTAAAGTATAGATTAAAAATAAGCAAGCTCTAGAAACAGGGAACAAATTAGTAAATATTTCTTGTTCACAAAAAAAAAACCCAAACCAAAACCAAAAGCAATTATACAGCAGAATCTTCTTTTCATATTGAATGCCCCATATTAAAGTGTCAAGAAAGGCAATGTAGCACTTCTCTCCTTTCAGGACAAGGAAATATCAAAAGCAGGAAACTCTCACATTTGAACATACTCAAAGGCTGACAAACCACATAATGCTAAAATAATTTAAACTTATACAATCAATGAAAAGGGAGTGAGTCATGGATCCGTGTGTGGTGGGTTTGGTTTTTTAAATAAAAAAAGTAACCTTAGTTTTGAGGCAAGACTATTAACCAGTCTTCCAATGTCTTCCCTCTTAGGCAGTTCCCCAAAATTTGGTGGATACCTGACAGCAAGCCATCAATGAAGTATTACATAAAAGGTTGAGACAGGCAAGATTACAGACTGAGGTCCAGAAATTAAAGTGTCAAGTAAGATAAAAATAAGCTTTACTGAACAAGAGAACTGCAGAATTACTGAATAGAAAGTTTCGCAAATGTTAAGTCCAACGCTATGAGCTGAACTACTACGTCCTTTTTGCAAGATGCAGAATTTTAACTAACATGAAGCAAATGCTATTCAAATTGCCATTTTCCCAGGGAACAGGTAACATCAAGAGAAATACCTCACAACTGGCAACCAATTAGATGACACTGCTGTAAGCAAACTACATTTTAAATGAGATAGTAAATGCCTATAATAACATTTTATCAAAATATTATTGTTATTGTGAAAGTGACACGTAACAAGTTCCGCTCCCAGGCCAAGCCTAACCACCCTCAGGAAAACATGGAAGGGGCTTCTGCCAATTAATACATCATTGACTGAGTGAGTGTCCGTGTATATAACTATTTAGCTACTGTCAAAGGTAAAGTCCAAAAGTTAAATTTCTTCGGTGTCTTCCTATTTACCAGAAAGGAGTCTATATTGTAAACATCACCTTTGACAATATGGTTCAACTACAGCTTAGGAAACACGGGGTGAATTCTGAATTGTTTAAGTTCTCAATACAATAATTTTGAGGGGGAAGCTATTAATGAAAGGTTTATAAGTGATTTTATTAAGACAGAAGTCATCTTCAAAATTGATTGGTTTAACTTTTAAAAGGATACCAAAAAGAAGTGATACATCTAAAAAAAGTTTAAAATTGTCTGAAGAGCACAAACCTTAAATCACTTATTTTCTAATGCAATACCAACTGCTTTAAAGCTGCTTAGTTTATAGCTGTTGGCATTGCATTAGAAAATAAATGATGGAAATGACCCAGACACTATAAAGTACACCAGCCTGTATTATTTTTGTACTATTTGCAAGCAAAACAGCACTTCATCAAAATGCTTTCTTTTGCCAAAAAAAAAAAAATTAAGAGCCCAACACTCATTACAGTACACGGAATACTTTAACCAAAACAAATAAAGAAAATAGTTTCACTCCTGACCCAAACCACAGCCAAAAATCAAAAGCTGAAACAATTTATTGTCAGAGATGTCGAATACATCAGAAGTTGAGACCACTGAGTTTTTCAAACCAAGAAGTAACAAGAGTAAAATTCCAAATCATCCTCAGCAGTCTCTACTCTTGGGCAGAACCAGTGACCTGACAACCTCTTCTTATCCAACCTAACATATCCATGCTTAAAGAAAAGGAAAACACCACTGCCATTTACGTAACTTTTTTCACCTCTACCATTTACGTAACTTTTTTCATCTCTACCATTTACAAGTAACTGGAAGAATATCAGTTGTCAACGGCTCTAGTGGGGTCTCAATCTCAAAAACAGTTGAACATCTATATCAGAGTTTAAAATAATTTAAAGCTTCAAATAAGTGTAAATAATTAAAAATTTACAGAAGTTGCTGCATTAAAAAAAAAAGTAAAAATGAGGTCCATCATTCCCACCCCACCCCTGTTATTCCTGCTTTCCTTCTACCCTCTACGTTGCTTGACATTTTATTCAATACCCCATGCTCTGCCTCTTCCATACACTGCCATAAATTGGTAGGATAATATAAACACTAATAATTCAGAGCAGTGTAAAATTTTGAGCACTGGACCAGTGTTCCAGCAGGCTGAGCAGCACCAGTCCAGGCATCTTGAACACAGACTGGCCAAAGCTATTTCCTACAAGTGATTAAAATGCGATCTACCCGTTAGTAGTTCCAAAAAGCGTCTCAAATATAAACTCAAAGCAAAATTTCCATTTTTTTCAGAAAGCCCAGGTTCCAGAGGCTTCTCACAGAAATACTAAAGATGGACTAACTCAAAGCAGTGACAGCTTTGTAAAAACATTTCAGGGAAGAACTTACTTAAGCTTCAAATTTGCATAATTTATACTAAGTGTGGCAAAGCCTATTTTCACAAACATTGTAAGAATTTTGAACGATCATAATCCTATGCATGTGCAAACACAAATTCATTATACTGACGTCCTGATCTTTAATCTGAATACTTTGACCAGTTTATAGCTTCACTTTAACAAGTAAAGGGCATCTTTATAATTAGGTAGAGCTCCCCAGAGCAAATATTTACTTATTTTAAGAAACCCTTTCCCATGTATTTTGCTCCATTAGGAATATAAACATCAGTCACAGGACACAAGAAATCCTAGTATAAAAGTGAAAACATTCATTTTCATTACATTTCATGTCCATTTTTATTTTCAGAAAGGTCTTGTTCTTTGATAAAAATTATCTTTAATCATGAGATCAGAACTACTATCACTTCAAATTCTTCGCAGCTGACTTGTATAAAACATTCAAAGTCTGATATTTTTTTCTTCTAGTTGTTAACAACTTCATTCTTTCTAAAAAGTTGCTAACTAAGATCTTTGGTGCTACATTCTTCTTAAGCTGCTTAAATATTATCCCTGAGGGGGACTGACGACTTCTTGATTCTGCAAAGCAGCAATTCTCAATCTGTAATTCATAAAACCTCAGAAATTACAGTGCAAAACCTCTACAAAAATTATAAGAATACACATCTGACTTTCCCATCCATTTAAGTAAACATGAAAAGGAGAGAAGTGACAGTTACTGAATTCTCAGTGTTTAGTTTCACTTTGTTGTTGCTGTAAATGAAGATAACTGTAACAACACTGTTAAAGATGATCCACTTATTCCTCCTCTCCAAAAAAAGTTGACCGGTTCTTTTGTAAATACCGAGAATCGCCTCTTACAGTAGTTCTTAAAATTGTTAACTGGAGACACAGCTATGCCACACTACACCAAGGCCTGCACTTCAGCAGCTCTGGCCTGTCTCAGATTGCAGTTTGGAGATGCAGAACCATTATCTAGAAAATGCAAGGCACCTGTCTTCTCCTTAAAGAAGTCTAGCTAACTTTTTTAGGATACCTTAAACAATTAAAATCCAATAGGAGAATACCAATCAGTTTACCAATACAGAAACTGGACTGCTATATCAGAACTTATTTCCTTTTCCTGAAGACCATTCCCTTTTCTAACAGGCAGACACAAAGTTTGATTTCCATCTTGTTTTATGCACAGTAAGGCATGAAAACACTGTAATTTC
Organism: Larus michahellis; assembly: GCF_964199755.1. Taxonomy (NCBI): domain Eukaryota; kingdom Metazoa; phylum Chordata; class Aves; order Charadriiformes; family Laridae; genus Larus; species Larus michahellis. The sequence goes on from NC_133898.1 coordinate 103,981,758, forward strand.
TAACTGAGAAGCGTGAATAGCACAGTTCATCTTCATTTCCCTTTTAAAGTCTTTTACAAATCCAACAGTGAGAAAAAAATACTGCTTTTACAGTGGCCTTATTTTTAGTGGCCCCTACATAGCACAATAGAGTTTAGACCTAGTTCAAATACACATGGAATTCCTTAGTAACATTCAAATATTTTTCACAACAGTGCGAGGAGGGATCAGTTTTGCATAAATTTCCACCAGAAGTGGAAGGGGGAAAAACAGAAGCAGGGAAGCAGATTTTCAATGAAATGATACTTTGTTGCCTCAATAGGCGTAAGAAAGTAATTCCTTCTTAAGCATTTTAACATTGAAGGTACATTCCGTGGCACAGACCCAAGCCATACTCCTAGCTTTTTCCAGCGACCTGCAAACATTAATTTATTCTCACAAGCCTGAATGCTGAAACTGTGACAGGGCAATACGAGACTGGGGAACAGGCAGCAGAAATACATCTCCACACAAACACATCATTCCCTGAAAGGTCTGCTGAACCAAAGAATAACGTTTCCAATAGTCTCTCAAAGACCCATGGAAGTCCATGTGTTACTGTTGAGCTAGACAAATTCATTCTCAACACTGCACAAGTCATCTTTAATCATCAACAGGCAGTGGTGCCAGACCTTTCAATCCAGCAACATAAAATGCATGTCAGTCACATGTTTTAGAATATTTAAGCTCTTCTAATTAAGCACTATTTTAAGAGAAAGGTTTTTTCAGTAGAGTGATGATCACACATGAATTTTTATTCATTAAGGTTACTCAAGAGAGCTACAGGCAAAGCTGGAGCTTTCTAACAAAATAGTTCATAGCTGCAATGCAAAATTTTACTGAAATCATTAAAGCAGGAACTGCAATAGATGTTTTCCTTCAATCCACTCAGACAAACAAAGCAGTAGGTAACAGCAGGAACTCTTTTGTAATATCCCTAAAGCATCTCAAAAGCAACAGTTGTTTGTCTGTACAGATTTGGTATCTTTAAGGTTTTTCAAAAGTTGATAAAGAATTAGAATGACATTGTTTGTTAACTCGCTTTTGTAATTACACATTTTCGAGTTAAGTGTTGGTTGACTGAAGCAGACTGAATTTCTCTTGTTGCTGCACAAAATTACATCATTTAGTCCTCATTTCTGTGGCACAACTATTCTCCAAGTCCAGAAGTTCTGTGTGGTTGTTTTTTAAAGCCAAAGTGCACTTTTTATTTTTTTAAATAGAAGTACTAAAACTAGCTTAATGAGAATTTTAAAAACATCAGGCATGTGCCATGTAACACAAATTCAGAAAGTAACATACTTACAGCTTCAAAAGATAAGTTAACATGTTCCAGAAATTTCTGCCTTAAACCGTCAGTCAGTTCATTGAAGCGATAGCGTAAGAGATCCATTTCTTGTTGAAGAAACCAACGCCTGAGCTCCTCACTGCAAAGAAAGAATAATTAAAAAAAAAAAACCTACGTTTTCTGGTTATGCATTTCCTCTTTCTTTATAAACTAGATGTCAAACCTAGTGAACACAGCATTAAATGTAGTGCTGACTTTGGCATGGGACCCACAAACTGAGGAGCTTGGAAGGTAAGGAGCACTCAACCAAGACTTCTGAAGAGACAGTACACAAAGAAGCATGACTACGGATGTTTTGGAAGAACAGACAGTCGATCTCAACACTGATAATTGCTCTGTAGGTATGAAAGTGATTAGTCTCTCTTAAATGGTACTCATCAGTCCTTACTGAGTTTAGATAATAACCAACTGCAGATAATGTTCTCCTTTGGTACTTAGGGACAGGTTTTTTTTTCCTTCAACATGGCACAATATTTCTTCGTTGAACAATTAATGTCACAAATAATCTGATGAGGCAAATACATTATGAAGCCTACTTCTTTTAATTCTCACTTTTGGGGTACCCTCCAGCTAGAAGGAACATGCACGTATCTCGGATACTACAACAACAGTGCTCTATGATAGGCACAAAATACCCTGGAAGCAAGCAAAAGGAAAATATATGACAATGAGCTTGGGTGAGGAACACAAATAGAACACCTAACACTTGACAAAAGAGCAAGAGGGGGTTAGCAACTGCTGTTGTGAGCAAGTAGGAGAATAAACAAGAACACAGGGACAGTGTAGGGAGTCAGTAGACAGCATAAACGAAAAACAATACTGAAGCCAGTCTCTAAGTACTCATATTCCTCTTTGCATACTGGATTGCTAACATCTCAGCACTCAGATTCCCAGGCATCAGCATGTTACTCAAACTATAGCGAGTAGGTACCAGAACACTAGTAACAAAAGCCACCCTGCACATACAGGCACAGAATGCAGATGATACTGCATCTCACCTGTTACAGGCCATCCTTTAAAACTGTCCCCCAAGAGCTACGCTATGGGCTACTGCTGTGACAATTCAGAGAGCACAGAAATACTGCAGTCTTACATGTTCTCCTCACAATATTTAAGGATCTTTTCTGAGAGGGAACCAGTGAATTACAACAGAGTTGTTTGTGGTTTTGTGGACAAAAGCGCTGCTTGAAATATGGCTTCGAGAAAAGTAATTATTATTCAAATTATAATTCCAGATGGAAAGGTTCTGTTAAGGTGCTTTGTAAAGTATAAGTACTTGGGACGTATTAATAATCCATGCAACTTAAAATGGAAGTTAATGCTTTTATGATTGATCTGCTGCAGTTCTTCTGTGATCATCTTGGACAGTAACAAAGTCCTAGAACATGACACTGACTCTTTTTCTAATTCATCAGCCTTACACTGCATATGTTTTCCTAAGGGGGAAAAAAAAAAAAATTAAGCATATATAGTTACTTTGGAGCCCAGCCAGCCAGTCTCTTGTTCCTCCTTTCCTTCAGGAGAGTAGATCAAAGGCTATAATCCCACCTATCCACTTAAGTTACCAAAACAAGAAAATATTACTGTCATCTCTAATACAATACACACGCCTACCCAGACTCTTCCTACAGTTGACAAACTAGCTGATGAGCAGGCTTACATTACTCTGTGTGTCCAGCCTATATTTAAAAACTGACTTTCTTAGGAACATTATCATTAGGGCATTATTTATGTTCATTTTTTCCTTATGTCTTCAGAAAATTTTACATCATTTCTAAACTCAAATCACACCTTATACTCATTATTAACATTTTAAGAAGTTGTACACTCTCATTCCAGACACATATTAGTAATAATACTTATCAGAACGACAAGTTTAACTGAAAAGCAATGTCACTGTCGTTAGATAACTAACCAAGCTGCTGCTGCTGAAGATGAGACAGTTACAGGTAGTTGAAGTGCAGACATGAGGAATGTCTCCTCGTTTTTTGCCTCTTAAAACTTTTTTGTGTGCACAATACTCAACAGTTTAAATGAGATCTGTAGATTCCTGACTAGAAAAATAATATGAAAGAACAGGTGCTTTCATATCAGGGAACAGCACTCGGGGCAGGGGGAGGTTGGAAATCAATCCTCTTCACCCCCCAAGGAGCAGTAGGACAGACTGGCATATTTGTTAGGAAGCATCAACACAGAAGTACTTTAGAAAGACATGAACATGCTCCTAAATCCGGAGCCTAAGACTAGTAGCTCACACTCCACAATTAAATATGGAAGTTCAGTTACCAACAACTTAACGCTAACTTGTAAATAGCCTGAGCATGGGCCAGAGGTCTATTTTACTAGGCAACCAACACCATAAGATTCCTCAGAGTTTAAGTTCCAAATGGTAGACAGCAAGGGGAACATGGGTACAGAAAGCACATAAAAGTTAACGCTAATCAATGTAAGAGGCAGCAATCTCAGCACACAAGTCTAATTTTTTATCATAAAGCAAAAAAAAAAAAAGGGCAGGAAGTAGAGAAAAGGTCCTGCGAAGTTTGATAAAGAATTTGTCCTTGTTATGTGATACAGACAGAAAGAAAAAAAAATACCAAACACAAAAGCACATTTGAAAGTTTCCTGAATAGAAGAGAAAAGGTAGAAGAGGTAAAAACCAAAACAAAACAATCCAATTTTATAAGTGAGGATTGATGCAAAGTAGAAAAAAAGTTGATGTAAACTTGTACCCCTGGGTGGCACTGTTGGCCAACTAGAAACTTCAAAAGGCAGTGTCACAGGAAAACAAACCTGTAAACACAGCTGTCTGGCAGGCCACAGGGAACTGAATTCAAGCTAGCTTGCAGTTATGTCTGTTTAAGTACACTTTTTCATACGCTCCTACCTTAATAGCTTTCATCAATTGACCTAATGATTTGTGCCAAACTTACTTTTCTGACCTAGTATGATAAAAACTTAACAGCATATTCTATTTGCCTCCCAATTTAATCTTTGGGGGAACATGCCAGTTCTAGAGCATAGAAATATCTCATCCCTGAAATATCTGCTTTTCAAGAGAGAAGGAAAAATGCTGGGTACAGGGTCACCTCCCAGTGCTTAAGATGCTATTTTCCATTTTATGAGTAATCACTAAGTCCACCTTTACAAAGGGAAGGAAAAAAAAAAGCTACTTTAAGTGGAAATTGACTATCAAGCTGCTTTATTGAAACACTGCATCAAAGTACCCGTATATAAACAGGAACACAAAAATACATTTGCAAGGAGTTTAAAAAGAGCGTCCTGGAACCCCATCCAAGGCCTCTCCTCCCTAAGAAGGAGTCTTTCCCCCTAGACTACTAAGCCAGGCTCTTTCCTGATGATCCTCTGGCCCAAAATAGCTTGTGTTTATTTCTACACAGTGGTTCACCTTCAACAAGCTGCCCACCTCTGCCCTGCCTATAATATAATTCTTAAAATACTTCCCTGAAACACAGGGTTTGAAATGTGTCTCCCATTTATTTCCTAAGCAAGCACTGCCGTCAAATAAGCTATCACACAAAAGGCAAGGATCTTCTTTTTAAAAGATAACTTGCAGAGAAAAAGAAAGCAGTCCAATTATCTGCATCTATCACTAATTCCATGAGATTCCAGAGCCATTATGGAGATGCAGGGCAGGGGGGAAGATATCACATCAGTGACAAAAGGCAGGTGTTTAGCCAAGTCCCTGCTTGATTATTTCTGACTGACCAACTGCAGCCAGCACCCTGAGTGAAAGGCTGCTTCACTTACATATGCCTTCCTCCCTTCTCAGCACAGCAGACAAAGCTTACGGAATTCCACTCCTGAACCAAATACCTAACCTTCAGATTTTGTTTCATGGCTTGTATTGCCTTCTGTGAATTTGATCCAAACCCATTTCTCCTGAAGTCTCAGACTAACCAAAACCAGATGCCTCTTGAATTCCAGATCAGATTCTTACCACCAGACAATTCTACTTCCCAGAAGAGCAGAACTTTCTTCAAATGCATCTGTCACTACAAACACCCTCAAAGCGTCTCATCTCCCACAGAAAAGCAATGGTCCCATCTAAATAGTAACTGAATGCTTAAAGTAAAGTTTTACGAGAGAGGATAACAGAAACCAAACTGACTATTTGAAATGCCACTAGGTGCATAATAAGAAACATTAAGTTTTCAGGGGCCTTTTAGTCCCAAGCTACTTAGGGATACTACCTTTGTGGGGGAGTGGGAGGAGGTTCATAGAAGCTTACAATATAGGTAAAGCAAGATATTTTCTTGCAAAAATCTGCAGGACCAGTATGTCTAAGGGAATTTATAAAAAAAAAAAAAAACACACAACAAAACACAGCAAACATAAGCACTAGAAAGAAACCAGTATTACATTTGTTACTCATAATTGCAAACAATACATGTAGAATAAAGAAAGGTAGTAGGAATTTCAGTTCTAATTTTGTCATTCAACTTCCTCCCTTCTTTCAGGATTTTAAACTACACTATCAGAGTCACTGCAGTGAAGGCTGCTAGTGACCTTCAGATCCACAACCTGTTCCTCATTGTACAGGCATCACAGATCTAGCCGGCTCATCAACAAACATACATCAACAAACTGCCTTCAGCACAGACCAGCTGTCTTTTGAAAGGGCAACATGATGGGATGCGAATAATCCAGATTTCAGGGTGGTTAAAGTCACCCAGGGCCTGTGATGGTGAGGTTTCCTCCATCTGGAGGCTTTGAGGCCTCTGCTACTACCTATTCTGATGAGATGGTGTGTAGCAGGCTCCTACCGTGTTGTCAGCCATCTTGGTCTGCTCTCCAACACTTGCCTCAAAACTCTCAACTGTCTCATGACCCATTCCAAGGAAAAGCCCCGTCCATTCCAGCTCCAAATCTTGGCCTAGAGTACAATCCCTCCTGCTCACCTTCCTGGTCTGTTTTTGCGTATGAATCTGTATCCGTCCATAGCAGCACTTCAGTCGTGTCAGCTATCATGGTATCATAATATGTATTCTACCACACTCATCTAATTTAAACAAACTATATTGCAAATTAAAGTGCAATTGAATTAACAATTCAAAACAGTACACACTTCACTAGTTTTAATTCTAAAAAAGGACTACAATGGCAAGGAGCCAGGAGTTCACACTGATGTGTAACAAAGCTGCTAACAGACATGAAGCACTGACAACCTCTATACTTTCATCCAAAAACTACAGCTGAAGCAAAAGGAATGCACTTCACGAGACCAACATTGTGCCTGAGATTTCACACAGCAAAAAAATTGCAGTGCAACCATCCACAGCACTGAATTTGGAAGAAAAGCAGACTCAGTAGAGGAAATATCAAACTCAGATGGTATTTTTAGTTTGCCAGAAACCAGGCACTTTCTTTAGACAATAATATAAAGCCTATTTACATAGTCAGGTCTTTAGTCAGTAATCAACAGTTTAAGCACAGCAGTTAATTTAAAGTGAAGTATCAATCACTGAGAATGTCTGACAAACACTTAATACTGACGTGCTTTAATCTCAAAGAAGATGTCAAAAGGAAGAGACTCGAATCAATGTTCTATTGTTTTGGCTGGGACAGAGTTAATTTTCTTCATGGTAGCTGGTATGGAGCTACGTTTTGTGTTTGTGCTGAAAACAGTGTTGATAATACAGGGATGTTTTAGTTACTGTTGAGCAGTGCTTACACAGAGTCAAGGCCTTTTCTGCTTCTCACACTACCCCACCAGCGAGGGCTGGGGCTGCACAAGAAGTCGTGAGGGGACACAGCCGGGACAGCTGACCCCAAGGGCCCAAAGCAATATTCTATACCATATGACACCATGCTCAGTAATAAAAAGCTGGGGTAAGGAGGACAGGGGGACATTCGGAGTTATGGCGAAAGTCTCCCCCGGTAACCATTACACATGATGAATCCCTGCTTTCCTGGAGATAGCTGAACATCTGCCTGCTGATGGGAAGAAAGGAACTAATTCCTCGTTTTGCTTTGCTTCCACGCATGGCTTCTGCTTTACCTATTAAACAGTCTTTATTTCAACGCACAAGTTTTCTCACTTTTACTCTTCCGATTCTCTCCCCATCCCACCAGGGGAGAGCGGGCAAGCATCTGTGTGGGACTTAGTTGCTGGCTAGGGTTAAACCATGACATGTGCTTAAAACCCAAACGTTTATCCTTTCTTTTTTTTTTTAAACTATTACAAAATCTGTATATTAATTTTGATTCCAAGCATCCCTTTTCATCACAGTTGAAATCATGTTCCTAGCAAAAAAACCCCCACGCAACTCTAAAATATCTGTAATGTCTATAATAAAGCAATGTAGCATCTGTATACATTTAAAATTAATAAAAGTATGGCATAATCCAATAAGTACTTACGACTGACAGTAAGCAAGGCGCAGTATGAAATGAGAGATATGGTCTTTTCTTCTTGCCTCGTAATCATCCTCAGCTAAAGCCTACAGAACATATTATTATTATTTCAGAGAAATAATCTCTCCCAGATTAAAAATCCACAATTAATTTGTGTGGTGTATTAATACTCATCTTTAAGACAATAAATGCAAGGCTATTAAAGAAGTGTGCTGCCCTAAAGAAAGAAACCTATACTCTCAAAAAAACCTACAGCTCTAACAAAATGACAGAATTTAAGTTATAGGACAGTATTACATCCCCTGTACTTTTATTCAGAGTTCTTAAGTGGTGTAAAGTGCAAGAGAATTCCCTTTTTTCATTTTTACTTACTTTGTAGGGAAACTTAAGTTTCCGGAGCTCACTCTCCAGCTTAGTTTTGTATGTATCACTACCTCTTACGTGGCTGACACCAAGGTTTTCAATTACTTTGAGCACTGGGGGGGGTTGGAGAAAAGAGAAGAAAAAGTCCGTGTTAAAGACAACATAATGAAAAGAAATCTAACACAGTCATGTCTTGGGAAATGCACAAACTGGGGTAAGGCCATGGGAATTGCTTTTTGTGGTATGAGGAGCAAAGGGGTAACATGGAGGATGAGGCGTGGACCACCTTACCCTGTAGCCCACAACTCCTGAACAGCTCACCCAGCTCCAAGATCCACACAGTCAATACGGAAAAGGAAAAACCCTAACTGACGGATCAGTCCCTCAACACCGGTTTCCACTGAAATGAAGGAAACCTTGGATTCAGTGGTTTTCTGCAGTTCAGGGGAACCCTTGCGCCCAGCTACAACGATCTGAATTGCTGTACTGAGATGACATAGAACAGGTCGCAACACTTAGAAAGCAAAACATGCTCACAAAACCCACCAAAATAAATCAAAACTATACAGTCCTGGCTGCTGTACACCAAACACTTGTTGTGAAATCAGTCACAGTGCTCTGAAATACTTAAAGCAACAGATTTTCCTTTAAAGGGCGTTCATTTCAGCACGAGCAGGCAGCGAGTTCACATTAATAACCGGCAAAGAGAGTATCTAAGCCCGCCAAAAATACATACAGCCATGACATGAAGAATGAAAAGCTTCGGCGGAGGGAGGGCGGGACAAGGGACACGGGGACGGCCGGGGACGCTACTCACGCTTCAGGCGGTCGATGGCAAAGCTCTCAAACTCCACCAGCGAGATGTTTTCCGTGGGGGGCTCCAGGTAGAACTGCAGGCTGTGAGGGTACAGCTCCCGCCGGTCCCCCGCCAGCCGCCCCTGCTTCAGCCTCGCTCGGCCGCTGGAGAACTCCATCTACCCCGCCGGCGGGCCTGGGGGCGAGAGGCAGCACGGAGGGGAAGGAGGAGGGGAATGGCCGGCTGGAAGAAGAAGGGGAAGGCGGCCCTCGAGTGGGACAGGACCCAGCCGCCCCCTCCCGGAGTGACCAGCCGCCCCCTCCCGGAGTGACCAACCCCCCGGTCCCCACGACAACCGCCCCCGCCCGCCGCCATAAGGCGCAGGCCCTCACCTGCCGCCGCACCCCGGCTTCCCGCGCGCAGCCAGCCCCGCCCACTTCCGCCCCACTGCCCCGCTCCGCCTATCTGGGACCACGCCTCCCGCGCGGCTATTGGCTGGCGACAGCGAGGCGAGCGGAGGCCCCGGGGACGGTGCCCGGCGCCAACATGGCGGTTGCGGTGGGAGCTGTGTGGGCTGGTCTGTCGTACCCAAACGTCTAAAGTGATTAAAATGGTCTTTTTGGCCGGGTTTCCTGGCAGCGCGTGGTACGCTGTAACTAACTTTCTGTCAGTTCCTCGTTTTCATGACTCGTTTTTCATGTTTAAAAATATTTGCCACCAAATGAAACAAATCTTCTCCCTCCTTTTTTTCCCCCTCAGGGATGGCTGTGGGGGTCTGGGTGGAAGTCGCTTCCACCACCTGCCCACCCGCTGGCATCTTATATGTTCAAAATCTTGAATCATAGTGTGGTTCAGGTTGGAAGGGACCTTAAAGATCATCTAGTTCCAAACCCCTTGCCATGGGCAGGGACACCTCCCATTAGACCAGGCTGCTCAAAGCCTCATCCAGCCTGACCTTGAACACTTCCAGGGATGGGGTATCCACAGCTTCTCTGGGCAACCTGTTCCAGTGCCTCACCACCTTCACAGTAAAGAATTTCTTCCTAATGTCTAAATCTCCCCTCTTCTAGTTTAGAACTGTTAACCGTCATCCTATCGCTACGTTTCCTGATAATGAGTCCCTCCCCATCTTTCCAGGGGGCCCCCTTTAGGTACTGGAAGGCTTAAATACTGCAGTAATGGGGCTCCCAGGGGCCAAAGAGCAGTAAAGTCCATTACTGGCACTGGGCTACATCAGGTGGCCACCATTGCAGAGGGCCTGGCCATGTTTCACGATGCTGTTAAGCTGGTTTGAACATGAAATGTTCAGCACAGTATTCAAACACTGAGGAACTTCCTTCTAATTCCATGATCCCATAAACTCCGCACCATTCTACAGTTGTATAATATCATCATTTTTCCAAGATAACTGCAGGATTTGCCATTTTTGCCACTGGGTTGACCATTTTGCTGCATCTGAGATGGGACGATTCAGACTGGACGTTAGGAAGACGTTCTTCACCATGAGGGTGGTGAGACACTGGAACAGGTTGCCCAGAGAGGTGGTGGAAGCCCCATCCCTGGAAGTTTTTAAGGCCAGGCTGGATGGGGCTCTGAGCAACCTGGTCTAGTGGGGGGTGTCCCTGCCCATGGCAGGGGCGTTGGAACTAGATGATCTTTAAGGTCCCTTCCAACGCTAACAATTCTATGGTTCTATGTTCTGTTTTGTGTCCCTGCCTTAGAATGCCCCTAACTTGCTAATTTTCCCCAACCAGAAAAGCTGTTTAATGATCTTGCAACAAATTCAGAGTGTAAAGGGATGGAAAATCAGAATTGAAATAGTTCATGCCCACCAAGTGAGGAACATCAGCAGCTTAGGCTGGTAAGTTCTTAAGAACAAAGACACAATCATGGACAAGGACACATGCTGGTCTCATGTTCATGGGCAACACCTACAGCATTGCTGAGTAATCTGATTGCAGCATTAACATGCACTGCCACTGGAAGCCAGCCTAAAACTGTGTCCTGCCTCTGTACTTGTAGATTAAATGTGACGCTGAGTTCAACTGACATGGGATAACCCACTAAAATTACCCTTCGAAACAAGGTGGCCACCTCCAAATTGCCTAGGGAGAATACTCCTCATGCTAATTCTCAAACTGTGAAACGTGCTCTTTGGTCTGGGCCAAACCTCTGCTAAGGGACCATTTGAAGAGTTTAACAGGATAGAAAAACAAGTTTCACTCTCCAGGGCTGTTCTGTAGTTTTCCAGGGGAAAACATGCTGTCGGTATCTTATTATATATTTTTATATTATTTTTTATGTTTAACCCAAAGCAACTTTATATCTTTATATATATAAAGCAACTTCAACCCAAAGCAACTTTCTTCGAATAGCCAGTGCTCATCCCTGCACAGTTTCTTCCCTTCTCCACCCGGCTGCTACACAAGTTGCTCCAGCATAGAAGTGAATCCACCAAAATCCACCTAGTAGTTGCAAGAAGGCAGAGCTTTTGCCTTTGTCTGACCAGCATGTTAATATCCAAGACATCTTACTGAGACTGGCAGGGCACCGGCCAGGGCAGGTCAGGGAGTAAGACAAGAGCTCGCACATTTGCTTTGAGTGCTGTACCCGGCCTGGACCGGAGGGGGAGAAATGCGACAAAGCTGAGGAGCACTCCGCAGAAACCAGCAATGCTTTTCTTTTTTTTTTTTTTTTTTCCATTTCATTTCAATTAATGTTTAGGGTTTGGCATGTAAGCAGTACCACTCTATTAGAAACCATGGTATGCAGTTTGCTGTCCATCAGCATTTCTTCTACTGAAACCTGTCCTGCTGATTTTTTACAGGTCAGCAGTTATGTCTACATCTGCTTTTTTAAATTTTTTTTGTTTCACTGATACTAAGTAATGATCCCAAAATTGTCTGAAATTACGTGAAGACCTAACCTGTTTCTTTTTTTTTAATTTCAATTAAACATTAACACTAACATTATTGCAAAAAGTCATACAATTACTTCAGCAGAAATTAAGAAGCATAATTAACATCTATATTACAAGACTCAACTAAATTTTACAATGCAAAACCTTACGAGGGGTTTATCAGCCCTTTCACAGAAAAATCCTTTTCTTGGGAAAAGAAAACAGACAAAGAAGTGAAAAGATATCATCATAGTGGAAAACTCCCAAAATCACAATTCAAACCATCTCGTAACCCAAACTTTCTTACTGACGTATTTACTGAAACCTATAGACAGTTTCAACAGTATCAATTCCACAGTAACATTACCAATAGGGACTGATTTTTGAAGTATTTTTTTAAGAGAATCATTGATGTTGCAACAACCCACCTCACAAATGTTTTCCAACATCCATATGGTCAGCTGTCAAACTGTCACCATCATCCCATCCAAACACAGTCCAATCCATCGTATCCCAACCTGTTCCGCTACCTAATTAACAAAATCCAAATCCCTTATTTGCATTAAATATATATATCATTGCAGTTTCTACTCCCACTTTTGTTATACTAGCTAGCAGAGTGCCCGGTGCTAATCCATCAGAACCCAGTATGATTACCACTGCTAATAAGAGGGTAGATATGGTGATGCCAATATCCAGTCCCTTTTTCAAGGTGCCCCATTGATCCATCATGTCTGGGATGTTTGGATCTCTATGGATGGCAGGGATTAGCACAAAATGTCCCTTCTCTCCTTCCAGCTCCTTTTCAGCTGTTAATCTACCACAATCTTATTTACTGTGTGTATCATCAGCCTGATAGAATTCTCATGTAACTCAGTCTTTCTATATATTGTCTTTGTAACTTGCTTTCTTTATGTTTTCACCTTTTAAAATAATACTCCTAATTTTTTTTAAACTTTTGCTTATTCACAATCTTTATTTATAGATTTTTCCATCCTTTAACTCAATTCCTTTACTGGTCTGGCTTTTTCAGAAGTCTTGACAGATTTACACTTTTCCTGTAGTGTATTTGTATCATGGCTGGCCCAACTTCTCTTTGTATGTCTGTTTTGCAGTTCTCTGCTCCAGGTTTTCTTATTACTTCTTTAAATATTTGCCATCCAGGTTATAGGGAGATTTTTTTTCTGACCACGATGCACAGATACCTCTGTACTTACTATAAATAACAGGGCAAATGTTCTGAGCTGGCCTTTAAATTCCTGCAGGCTCTGAAGCGAGTAAAGCGTGAATCATGCAGTGAATAGAAGTTCAGGGGGCTATTTTAGTCAGAATACACTCTCAATCTCTCAGTGTTAATTTATTTAAGTGGGGAGTGATGACGGTCACATCCCTTGTGACACTCTAAGTCTCTCTGGCTCCACTCATACAGCGCTTTCAGATCCTGGATTTATTCCCCAAGTCCCCTGTCCAAGGCTCTGGTACACAGGCGGAGGAAATCTAGATACATCTTCACAATCTTCTTAAATTTATCCTGACAGGTAGGTCTATCATCCACCTCCGCCTCTCACTGCATGCATCTTCTTCAGTATGTTTAGGCTGATGTAGCGAATATGCTCACTGCATCCTTGTTCTGTTACATATCGTATTTTCAATCCCTTAGCATCATTTTTCAGGCTACATATCAAGGAAGAATCTGCCTGTGCCTGTGCTAGGCTTCTCCAAAAGGATACCACTCTTCTACTCCATTACAATATGTTCCATGTGCTTTAAATAATTTTGCCTGCCATGCTGGGGCTTGGGGGAGTGAGGTGGGTTCTTTTGTTACTCTTCCTTTAATAACTTTTGAGCATTCAACCAATGTTAGAGAGAGGGGCTGAAGCATCAAAGATAAGAAGTACTGGCAAATTTGAGAAATCAGAGTCTGGGTAAAGGAAAGAGAGAGAGATTCAAATTTCTACCATGGGAAAGAAAAGCAGAACTCAGCCTCTTTTGTGCGTGGAGCAACAGCAAGCAGCCAGTTAACACAAACATCCTGGTCGATCAGCTTAAATATAGCTTGAGATCAGCCACCGCTCCGTCGTCTCCAAACAAACAGGGGAAGGTTTGAACTATCACGCATGAGGACTAAGAAAGTAGAATTATTTTGTAGGCTTAATGTATTCTGCTGCACAAGCATCTTCTTTTTCCTCATCTAATATCTATCTTTACCATATTTAAAATGTGAGCTTCTGAAACACGCAAAGAAGTTTTTCAGTCTTTCTATCTGTATAGATACTGATGTTTTCTTTTCTTGGAAATGATTACCACTAAACTAATTTACAAGAAAAAAAATGCATTTGTTACATATAATATTTAAGATTTGCTGCATTTCTAATACTCTCTTGAGATTAATCAAATTTCTACCTGTATAGCAGTAGAGAATAGGATCCTTTCTTATGAAGTAATCTGTAGGCAATTGAAAAATTTCTCTAACCCTGAAAGAATTACTCTCCATCATAAAAACTAGACATAGCAATGTATCTAGGATTTTTTTATCTTTTTCTTTTAATGATATAAAGCACTAATTGTCAGGATTCAGAATAAGGCAAAGGAGGTTTAAAATATTTTTTACAAGGAGACTTTCTTATTGTCTGAAAGTTCCAAAATATTATTCTATCTCTATTAAAAGAAACTCACTGCAGTTTAAGGATTTTCTTCAGCCTTTTGGGTGTTTATTTAGGGCTATTGAATAATACAGACTTGGCCAGGCGGATTTCCCGTATTAAGCCTATGACTTGATCATGAAAAAATGTCCTGTTCTGTACTGACACACACTGAGTTTTCGAGTACCCAGTCACCGTGTAAAACAGCCTGCAAAATTCCAACCTAAACATAAGTGGCGAGCCGCCTTCCAATTGCTAATAAATCTCCGTGTTACACTTACCCAGAGCACTTTCACCATTGCAAGTGAAAACTCCCAAAATAAACACCAGGGTGGTAGCCGGTCTGCCTCATCTAGTCACTAAACCCGCACCTACCTTTTAAGCTCTTCTTTTAAAAGGAATAGTTTCCCATGGAATACTTGGAAAGAGGTAGGTATCCCACCGGCTTCCGAAAGGACATCCAGCCTGCCTAAATTTAGGTGCCTGGGTAGCTGATGTATTTTCCGTTTGTTTGTCTCAAGTTTGGGTTGGGTTGGATTTTTTTTTGTTTTCTGGTTTTGGGTTTTGTGGTCTTTTTCAAATGTAAGCGATGCACAGGAGTGGAAACTGAAGTATTTTTGCAAATTAGGGGAAAAGAGTCTCCCTTGTACGTAATACTAGGTCCTGTTCCCTGTTATGACTTGATACCATCACAAGGAGTTAGACATAACCCTTATGTCTAGCCTTACGCAAGCATAATCCCAAATTAATAGGAAGTTGCCTGAGTAAGACATACGAGATGAAGATGATTAACATGCTAGCTCATTCTTGAGCCACCTTCCTACTAGAAACTAAATATATTACTTTGTCTTAGTTCTTAGTATTTTTTTCTTTATATCACTTTTGTCATGTTCTACCATTTCCTTTGGCTGAGGCTTTGTGGCAGTTGAGCTAAAGAAGCAACACCGACTAGCTTATTGAAAAATAACGGTGAAATGTTCCAATAAAGGCTCCTCTCCCCATTAAGTCTTGTCTAAAACTGCATTGGTTTCACTGGAAGCAGAATGTAGCCTCAGAATGTAAAACCCCAATCCCATCCTCCAGCACTCTGGACATCAGTTCCTACTGTAATGCTCCTTAAAATTCAGGGCTTGCTGATAAAACTGTTGATTTATTTTCATACTACAGAGCTAGAATAACTATTGGCACCAGTATCTTGGCAATCTTTCTTCAGATCGCCTACGTGAATATGTAGAAATCTGGTACACACATTAATAGCTTTGAAAACTACATGGTACCTTTGCATAACAAATTTCAGAAGCTGAGACTAATAAATTTTAAATCACCATTAAAATTGCCTACAATATAGCCACACTAAGTAGAAGAGATGACTGCGTTTATACTTCCGAGTTTGGATAAACCGAGTTTATCCATTGCACAATTATTCACAACATACTGCTTTCAAAACCACAAGGTTATTAGATATATTGAAGACCTAACATTTTTATAACAAATCTGGTAACAGTTAAATGTCAAGGGTGGATCACAATGAATCCAAATGAATCCAGCTGGTATACCTTACTGTCATATTTAGGTGGCATTGATGCATGGCAAAAAAAAGCAGCAGCATTTTTTTTCCCTAGCATATAGCATCCCAAATGCTTTCAAAAGTGACTGTGTTCTCTGTATACATATTTAGTTTTTATAGACCCATTACTTATGTGGGTATCTGCATGGTATTACACACTTCAGTGCCTGCAGTTTTGCCTTCTCAATGAACTGTATGCAGATAAATATGGGTATGAACGGTGGCAGATATGTAATTATATATTGAGTGTTGAGTACATGTGGAGGTGTTGAGTGCCTCACCAATTTACGATGAATATGATGGTCTCTATGACAACTTGATGCTCCGTGCTAGTTCTTTCAAGAGCAGAAGTTCCTCTAGACCAAACTTTAGGCAAAAGTAGACTGAAAGTAGAGTAAAGCAAAGATCGGTTAAGCAGGTACAATGGTTACAATAGCAGTCATCACAGCTAAAAATCACTGTTGACATTTCTCCCTATTCTTCTTGCTGTTTCTGGCAGTCTGAATACTCTCCTGATTCCTCCCTCTCTCGATTGCATAGTACAGAGAGTCCACACTCGGCCGCCTTCACCCTGCAAGGCAAGAGCACCGAGTAATGGGCACCGATAGGCAGATTCTAGAAAGCAGGGAAATAAACCAAAATGAGCGTAGTTTAGCTGCAGGAAAATGGTCAGTTGCACAGCAAAAAATGCTGAATTTTGCATTTCAGAGAGCCAGCCAAGTCTTGTTTTAGAATAGCAGAAAATTCACATGTGTTAGAGCTGCTCTAGTTTACAATCACCTACTATTTCAGAGATCTTTTCAACAATTCTAAAGGCTGGAAG
Organism: Larus michahellis; assembly: GCF_964199755.1. Taxonomy (NCBI): domain Eukaryota; kingdom Metazoa; phylum Chordata; class Aves; order Charadriiformes; family Laridae; genus Larus; species Larus michahellis. The sequence continues at coordinate 103,998,589 of NC_133898.1, forward strand.
TCTCAAGTCAACACAAGACATTTTTTTTCTACAAAGTCCACAGCTGTGGGGTCACATAGCACAAAGAGCTCTCAGACTGGTTTAGTTTGTGTGCTTTAGTTTGAAGTTTGTTGTATTCCAACAAATTTGTTTGGTATTTTATTGATTAGGAAAAGTTTCTGTCTTTTTTTTTTTTTTGTTCCCCGTAGTGGTTCTCTATTGAATGCAAAGCCTTTCTCTTACTCTTGAGGACAAACACATTTCCATGGCCAAAGGATCACCTAAGATTAAGGCCAACAATTATTTTCCTTGGGAATAAAGCATCTTTCTAGGAAGGTAAAAGATGACAGGGGCTTGGGGAGCCAGTTTTCCATGCTTTCACTTCAAGTGCAAGAAATTCTTTGCCTTCCTTTCTCTATCATAAATACAAATTGTTAAATAAATAGAAATGCTTTTAAAAATAAGCAATAACACACAGCAACAAAGCACTAAACTTCACGTACAGTTCTCCCTCTGGTAAGAGTATAAGAGAAACAACAAACCATGTGGGATGAATTCATAATATTGCACGTATCCCTAGAAGTTTTCCACACAGTAGAGAGATGAGGCTAGTACAAAAACCTACATAGGACAAAACCCTCTATGGTGTACAAATAGGTACTGCATAACAATAATGTATTTGTTAGTAGAAAGAAACTAAATATACCAGAAGAGTAATAAAAGAAAAACTACATTTGGTTTTGATTAAAAAGTCCAATTAGTTGAAGATTAACTGGAACGAGAAGGACAATGAGAAAATCAGATAGTTGGAAATGTGCTCTTCTGTGATGGTAACTCACACTTAGGGTGTAAAAGTCCACTGTATCATCTCTCAGGGACCTCTTGCAAAGGTGAACAGAGAATTTCCTACAAAAAAACACAGTTTTACGGCAGTGAGAGAGCTGCCAGTAGCCCTTTGGTGGCAAGTGGTGAGGGGGCAGCACAGCCTCCGTGTCACGCCTCCTCATCCAATGCCGACCGATCTTATTGCCTTGCAGGAGGGAGCAGGTGACACTCTCAGGGAACAGAGCCAAGGGTGTTAATTTATTTACAGGCCTGGGAGCATCTTGGTTTTGCTTTGTATGCCCATGCAGCCTGAAAATTCTACACAGGGCACTGAGAAAGCCAAAGCCGTAGAAGGAGAGTCTCAAAAAGGGAGGGACAGCCCCAGGTGTCCTCGGAAGTATGCTGGCTAGGCTGCTATTCTTACCTCCGCAGTCTCCTCACCTGCCATCCCAGTTCACTTACAACATCTCAGTCCACTCTGACAGTTTCTAGGCCCCAGGAACTCATGATGCTCATTTTTCCCATCCCCTCAGTATGTCCTCCCCCGGCTGTGTCTCCTGCATAGGCAGTGCTTCTGTTACTGCCTGCGCAGATCCCCCAGCTCCAAATATGCAGACATCCCTCGCTGGTAGGTAGCCGTAATTCAGTAGTTGGAGTAATACTAGTAACTCCATCCCCAACCAGCCTGGTGTCCTGGATAATGCCATCGTATTTCACTTCTCTCCCTCACTCACAGCCCCACAGGGAACCCTATTTCTTCCCACACCTCTTTTCACCAGCATCAGACTTACTGACCTGCTTATTCTGCATCTCCAGGCCCTTAGTTCAGCAGTTGCAGCTGAAGCGGTCGAGACTCTGTTCTTCATTCTGGCTCCATCTCAGCTTTGCCATCCAAGGAGTTCAGACTGTCCGGGGAAGAGGAGCAGAGCTCCCACCTCCCAGCCTTCAGCCCCTCCAAACGTAGGCACAGGCCAAGTAGGCAACAGCGGCACCTTCCTGGTGCAGCCTCCTGACAGTACTGAAACACAAAGGAACACATGGGACACAGGGCTTTTCTGAAAATTCAGTGACGTGATGGGATGTATAAAAAGAACAGGGGGGAGGTATAATGACATTTGAGATAATTACAAATACATTTGCTCTTACAGATTATTGGCTTCAGAGGTAAAAGACTCGCATAACTTCCCATTTCATTTATCCTTCTTCATCGTGTTTTACTTCTATAATTTTTATTGAGCTTTTTCCTCAGAGCCTGGTATAAAAATACCTGCATTCACTTATAAGGTTCCTGTCCCCCTCAGTAAGCTAAAGTTGGACTCATTAAAGTTTTTTAAGACTGCTATGATAGACTCTTCAAAGTTCAAGTGTAATAGCCTGAATATAGATGAGTTTTCAGTGGCAGCCAAAGAAAATGTCAGAAACTCATTCTCCCTGACATTTTTGAACTTCGAAAAGACTGAAAAAAGTGCCTGGCTGAGACTTTGCGAAACCAACCAAATTTTTATAACAATTTGTCTTTGCTGTTGGGATTCTCTACTAGCCACACTTTTACTTTGGGGTATTATCTTTCCCATGCTGTGTAGGACTAAGAAGTCAGTTGGCTAGAATCTTTGGATACCTGTAAAAACTCCTTAAAAAATGAGATTGCTCTGGAAATTCACAAGTACAATTTCTAGATTGCTTTTGTGATTGACAGATCATTTCCCATCAGTGACAATTGTCTATTTTAAATTGTGGTCTACCGATGATGGGTTCACTGGAAGGTGCTCTTAGTGGTGGTCTACAGAAAGAGACTGGTCACACAATTAGAAAAAATAGAATGCACTCTATGATTTACTTTTTCTGCTTTGTTTTTCAATAGATTTTAGAGCTGGAAGAAAATATATTTAAACTGCCTACATACAACAGGCCATAGAATTTCATCCACCGTATGGATCTGTACAACTAAAATTGATCTAAGATACCTGGTTTAGGAAAGAACAAATCTTGGGATCTTTCAGTTAAACTCAAATCCAAATTTTCTGGAGTAAATTTGAAGTAAAAGGGGGATCTGGTTGTGCCAAAGCTTAGTAAAGCCCACATGCTGTGGTCACAAGAACGTGGAACATATTACATATCTGAAGTTTGCAGCAAGATGTTGCAAACAGTCCTTTAGATCAATAGTTATTTTTTCACATATGACAGCAAGACTAGGCTGGTAGAGACCACTGTCTATTTTCTTATATTTACCAAAATGTGGGGGTTTTTTCCCTATAGCTTGGCTGTAACATCTTACAAAGTCAAATTTTGTTGTCTTGTTGCTTTTAACTAAGAGTAGCCTTTCTTAAGTATAAATTGCTTTCCTCTCCCGCTTGCAAAAGAGATACAGAAGACTTACAGAGGGCAGCCTAGTAAACACAGATGCAGAATATTTCTACTGTGGTCTGTACAAAGAAGTTCTAAAGTTGTCTGTATGTTTCCCAGTTTTTTTTTTTTTTTTCTTTTATGGGTGTTACAAATTTCTTGCCTTGTTTTCCTCCTTATGGGCGTGGACATAGATTTAGTTTTTATGTCTACGTTGACATGATCTCAGCCTGACAGTACATTATGGGAAGCTGGAAGATTTATTGGCAGAAGAGGGACTGTTGGAAGAAAAGCTGTGTAGTGGTAATTGGAGAATGAGTCAGTGTCTGGAGTCCAGCTGTGCCTGCTACACAAGCCTGACTAGAGAAATCTGAGTTACTCAGATTTCTTCAACTATCTGAAACTGGCTTTTTCAAAAAAAAAAAAAAAAAAAGGGAATAGGCTTTATGTATGCTGGATACATTTTTAGCTGACAACATTTGTTTAAAAGCAGCAAGATACCTTTCTTCCTTCTTATCGTTGTTAGTATTGCAGTGGAGTGTAGGAGCCATGCTCCTGGAGAAGCAATTCATTATAAACGCACAGACCGGCATGTCTGAAAGATGTCATGGCATCAGCATCTCAAAATGCACCAATAATAGTTTGATATGCAATAAGTTCTGTGACTAATATTGTAAAAACACCTCCATCCTCACCCTGGGAGGCAAAGCATTGCTATTTCTTATTGCACACATTTACAGTGGTAGAAGATTAAGAAGCGCAGCATCTATTCCGCGCTGGTATTATTTTAAATAATGATTTGAATTGTGAGGCTTGCTTCATCAACATCCCCCCCCCCAAAAAAATTGAAATTCTAACCTTTGAACAATACATTATTTTAAGGAAAAAGGCATTTAAATGTGCTTAGAAAATATTGTCAAAATAAATACTGAATTTGAAGCAAATTTTATAAAATTAAGCGCTTGCCAATCCATTATTTTTATCTCTTTTGCCATACTAATAAAAACAGTTACTTCTAAATGAAGCATTCCTCACAGATTGCAGTGAGAACCTCAAAGTGTTACAGTGGATATCTGTTACCTAATTTTACTGTCAAGACAAAGAAAAACAAAGAATAAATTAATTGCGAATAATTCACATTTTCCCATTTCATTGCATTTTAATAATCCCTGAAAGTTTAGAAACGTAAGTAAGGAATTTTCTTTTTTCACATACAAGATTCATGAAAGATTCATTGAAGTGTCACGTGGTTGCCCAGTTTCTCATCTCAGTTTTTGGCTTACTCATTGCAATTATAAGATAAATAGACCAAAAGTTCAGGAGAGCAAACCTGACAAGATAGCATGTCTTGTATTTGTTACAGGCATTAATAACACTATTTCTGGAATTTTAGATCCACTCGAGAATTTAAATAAACTAAAAACAGAAGGGGAAAAAAAACCAAGCTGTGTTATCCATTCCTCTCTGTCCCCATTACCTCACACAGATGTTTCAAAACTATTAATTCCAGCTCTGGGTAGCTATGAAGGTAGCAGTGCCTGCTGTGGTGTAGAGCTGGATGTCTGAGTAGCTTTGTTCCAGCTGGGAAGGGAGAGTGACCAACATGGGCTTTGAGAACACGTCATTGAATAAAGAAGATCTCCCTGAAGCATTTGGGACCTGGCGTAATTCCTGAACTCTCTACGGCATTAGAAGTACAGCACTTATTCTGTGATTAGGAGAACACATACAATTTGGCTTTTTATGGATCACCATCTTTTCTTTCCCCTAGCATGCCCACAGCCCTCTGCTCCATTTCACACACAACAACCTCACCCTCTTCCCCATTCTTGTTTCCTAGGTGCTTCTTTTCTTCCTTGCTGCCAGAAGAAGACAGTACATGTGCTGAGCATATCCTGGACACTGATTAGCTAAGTAGTGGCTATCAAAAGTGACGGATGATTTCTGCTGTCTTGCCTCCGGTGAGCCACACTCATTTATCTGGGCCTCTTTCATCTACTTAGTTGACAGTTTTCAGACAACGTGTTGAATGTTTACCATCTTTGAGATGTTTATCTATCTATATTATTTTATTTCGATCTATATTATTTTGAATCTACTTTCATTAGTATAGAAAGAATCATTCACTGCCATTACCAACTCAAATAGAGAATCCTTCTTCTGCAGTTGCATTAGCAACAGTCTGCAAAGGCAGTCAGCAGAGATCAGCTGTGTGGACAGTATTTGCAACGCAAATAGTGGGTCCTTGTCTTCGCCACAAAATGTCGCATGGAATGGGGACAATGCTGATAGGTCATATGGTGCCCATCTTGCAAACTTATAGCACATCGTTTCTGAGGCAAAACCAAGATATTTTGTCACAATACAGCTTTCTCAGTTCTCTTGTACGTCTTACGGAAGAAGGTATTTTATTGGAAGATCCTTAAGGATTACGACTACCAGAATTCAGTTCTGTAGAATATTCCATACCTCACGTGGTTTCTCACACCATGGTTTCACATGATGATAAACTCCGCAGTGACGGTAGCATAGACATTTTCTTTTATCCCCGTGTGATGATGTGCCATGCTGTGAAGCAGACCAGGGAACTAACTGATTTGACTTTAAGAAAAAAACTTAGTGCTTTTTGAACACTATTTGAGTTCAAATCCAGTTCACATTGTGAGCACACAAACTGTTGTTCCAGTGCAACTGAAAAGTCTGTCCCCATCTTTCTTATAAGCCCCCTTTAGGTACTGAAAGGCTGCTATAAGGTCTCCCTGGAACCTTCTCTTCTCTGGGCTGAACAACCCCAGCTCTCTCAGCCTGTCCTCATAGCAGAGGTGCTCCACCCCTCTGATCATCTTTGTGGCCCTCCTCTGGACCCGCTCCAACAGGTCCATGTCCATCTTGTGCTGAGGGCTCCAGAGCTGGACACAGTACTATAATAAATAAGAAAGATAAAAATTAACTCCTACCCTTGCTAAGATGACTGAAAACCAATCACTAGGCAAAGAGCCTTGGTATTGAAAGAAATCTAAAGCTACAAAAGTAGAAAATCTGAATCTAAAGCAATCTATGCACTAGCCCCATAAGTGGGACATTGGATTAAAGCGCAAATATTCTTTCATAGCAACCATCACCAAGGACATCAGTTATATAAAAATGTGATATAAAAATGTGAACAGATAGATATCCTTCTGCAAATGAAGTAAAAGTGGGTTGTTCTCCATCTGGAAGGTTGATAAATGAAATGTTGAACTATTTGATGAAAAACATCAGGAGCCATTGACACGTCTTTTACAATCACTTTCTACACCTGCCTACTCACTACCGTCAGGGCAATGCCAAACGGAGGTTGGTTGTAGGTCTTTTTACACACATGCATCTATACAACGTGCAGGAGTTGCAAATACAGGAGCAGCCCAAGCATCTACTTAATCCGATCTGTTTCTGACTATGATTGGTACCAGATGCTGCAAAGGAAATTTCCACAGAATCCATGAGGTAAGCAGTCATGGAGGAACTGATATATAAGGACAGTTTCTTCCTAACTTTCCTGTTTAGCTGGTGCGTGCCCTGAAGAATGGCATCTTGCGCCCTTTCCAAATTCACACTCTCCCATTACCTTAATAATGTATATATTGTTTAGTAAACCCCGTAGCTTTCTTTCTGTACCCTGCTGCAAGCTTCCCCCATCACCAGGGCTTTCACAGTCTGTGCACCAAGGAGCCACGGGCCAGCTCTGACACCACAGCTGCACAACCTCTGCTCAGACTGCCAAAAATGAGCTGTGAGGCTGTACAGAGACAAGAAAAATAAAAATCAGAGGTAGAGCTAGAACTGGTGAGTCAAGATTGTTAGCAGCTCAAGGATTCAAGAGAGAAAACATCGTCATGGAAAGGTGTATAACCCTAAATTATAAAAGAGAGGGAGGCTTGTCAGCCCAGGGACAAGTCAGGAGCTCCTGGGTCAAGTCACCAGTGTCATGAGTGTTGGTGGTGCTGGTGGTAGGTGGCCCAGCAGCCCTGTAGATCCATTGCGGGGAGCCGTGGGACCAGCCTGGCCTCCTCCTCATGACTGATGCCTGGCTGGGCAGCAAACACCCTGGGTGCCATATCTGGAGCAGCGAGCGTATTGATCCTTAACCTAAGAGGTCATTAAATCCAAGCTAATTTTTGTGTAAGTCAATAAGCACTTGCTTAGTACTTGTAAGTTGTGCATATCCTGCTTGAGGCTACACATGCCCAAACAAATCAGCTCAAAATAGGGACCGTAACAATTGACGTGTGCTTATTTCTGAAATCTGCTGGACTCTCAACCTCAGTAATTTATCGAACAATCAAATCCATGGATTATGTGTTGTATAAAACACTGGTAATTGTGTAAACTGAGAGAAATTGCACATTTCTGAGTCTGTGCTGCAGTTGCCTGATTGAAGCACGTCTTTTTCAACGTGATGTTTTATATTACTTCTTAATCTCTGCAAAACCAGCCAATTCCTACCACTTGATTTGCTCATACTGCAGTGATTCAACCCTTGGCATTTCTAGCAGATTCACCACAGGTAATGAGTTGTGACATGTGTGTATAGCTCATTGAGTAGATAGCCCACAACTGTGCCTATTTTGTTTTTACAAGCATTTTTGTTCAGTTACACTGGACAATGCAGCCAGCAGGATAATATTTTCATGAAGTCATCTTTTGCAGTAGCTGTTGTTTTTTTTTCAGTAGCAATGAGAATTTCTGAAACAGAATATTGTTGCTAATTACTTTCACTCACCTAATTTAGGCATCTAAAGCTTAAGTGCCTGGTTTAAGCTAATTGACTTGGCTGCCTCAGTGGTTACTGGAGAGAGAGAGGTCTCAGAGAGCAAAAGATCTCCAGTGTATTTTTGACACTTACTTTATCCCAAGATGAATCACCCACCAGGAGTCCTCCCTCTTTCTGCTGAGTACAGAGGTAGTCAAAATGATAAATTTCAACTGGATGCTCACCTTTGCTTTTATGCCGTGAACGTATGAAGTTATCTGCAGATGGACTGCAAAGAAACAATGTTACATAGACACAGCTTGAAATCACACTTAGAGAATCACAGAATCACAGAATGGCAGGGGTTGGAAAGGACCTCTGGAGATCATCTAGTCCAACCCCCCTGCCAGAGCAGGGTCACCTAGAGCAGGTTGCACAGGAACGTGTCCAGGCGGGTTTTGAATGTCTCCAGAGTTGGAGACTCCACCACCTCTCTGGGCAGCCTGTGCCAGGGCTCTGCCACCCTCAAAGGAAAGAAGTTCCTCCTCATGTTTAGGTGGAACTTCCTATGCTCAAGTTTGTGCCCATTACCTCTTGTCCTGTCCCCGGGCACCACTGAAAAGAGCCTGGCCCCATCCTCCTGACACCCACCCTTTAAGTATTTATAAGCGTTGGTAAGATCCCCCCTCAGCCGTCTTTTTTCCAGACTGAAGAGACCCAAATCCCTCAGTCTTTCTTCATAAGAGAGGTGTTCCAGTCCCCTAATCATCTCAGTAGCCCTTTGCTGTACCCTCTCCAGCGGTTCCCTGTCCCTCTTGAACCGGGGAGCCCAGAACTGGACACAGTACTCCAGGTGCGGCCTCACCAGGGCAGAGTAGAGGGGGATAGCTGATACATACTATTTTAGAGATATAGGAAGCAAGCTTGAGATTTTCTACTCCAAGCCAAACGATCCCTCCAGGTCTCTTTCTTTTGCATTGTTATGATGAAACCTGGATGAAGCTTCACTGAATTTGGTGAGCACAATGAGTAGTTCAGCTTCTTTTGTGGTGTGTGGGGTTTTTTTCTGGGGGGCGGGAGTGGGGATGGGAGTGGAATTTCAGAAGGAGCCATCACGAAAAGCCCAGCCCACAAGCCCACAAGTGAGGCCGTGAACATGGTTTTGCAGCTGGTCATCATATTTGAAGAAGCATGGAGAGTCGGTATTTCTGGAGAGTCCAAAAACAAATACAGTCAAAGATCTAAAATCACAAAAACATAATGAAGTTGGTTGTTTAGCTTAATAAAGAGAAGACTGATAGGGAAGAGTGAGAACCTGATGATTTTCAAAAACCATCATGGAGGAAAAGCAATTATCACAGCAAGGAAAATTTCAGAGTAGACATAAGGAGAAACCTTCTCATAGTAAAGAAGTGCCTGGGGGGACTCGTCAAGATTTCATTACTGGAGCTTGTTAACACTAAACAAGACAAGTATCTATCAGGAATAACTTAGGCATAGATGCTCTGCCCTAGGGAAAGAGAAATAGAGCAAATACATCATTCCTCTATAATCTTTCATTGTCTAAATAATTTCTTATTTATAAAAAAAAATATTTCTTATTTCTCTGTTTCTTATAAATTTCTTATAAATAAGAAATGGGCTGACAGGAACCTCATGAAGTTCAAAAAAAGGGAGTGGAAAGTCCTGCACCTGGGGAAGAACAGCCCCAGGCACCAGTACATGCTGGGGCCACCCAGCTGGACAGCAGCTTTGCAGAAAAACACCTGGATGTCCTGGTGGACACAAAGTTGATCATGAGCCAGCAGTGTGCCCATGCCACGAAGGTGGCTAACGTTACCCTGGGCTGCATTAGAAGCAGTGCTGCCAGTAGGCAGAGGGGGGTGATCTTTCCCCTCTGCTCAGCACTGGTGGGGTCACACCTGGAGTGCTGTGTCCAGTTCTGGGCTCCCTGGTACAAGAAAGACAACTACTGGAGAGAGTCCAGCATAGCACCACAAAGATGATGAAGGGACTGGAGCATCTCTCCTATGAGGAGAGGCTGAGAGACCTGGGAGTGTTCAGCCTGGAGAAGAGAAGGCGCAGGGGGATCTTACCAGTGCATATAAATACCTGAAGGGAGGGTGCAAAGAGGACAGAGCCAGACTCTTTTCAGAGGTGACCAATGACAGGACTAGAGGAAACGTGGGCACGAACTGAAACACAGGAGGTTCTGAACATCAGGAAACACTGTTTCATTGTGAAGGTGACTGAGTACTGGCACAGGTTGCCCAGTGAGGCTGTGGAGTCCCCATCCTTTGAAATAATCAAAACCCATCTGGACATGGTCCTGGTCAACCCGCTCTAGGTGGCCCTGCTCGAGCAGAGGGGTTGGACCAGATGACCTCTGGAGGTCCCTTCCAGCCTCAACCATTCAGTGATTCTGTAATCAATGGAGAGAATAAGCAGACCCACAGAACGATTTTGAATGTTATTGGAATTGCTCTTTCCCTATATGTCTGTCTTTTTCTGACACCTGTACAAAGAGTTCCCGATTTAGTTGTCCACATTTATGGGCAGGAGGGGATGAATCTGGGCCAAGGGCTGAAGAATACAAAGTGCCCTGGTAGCAGAGTCCCTGCTCAGCTCCCCTAGGAGTTAATGGTGTTTATCAGCCCACTGAATAAAGGTTGCTTTTTCTTTTCTTTTTCTGACAGAATTTAAGCTTCTGCATAATGGGGGTTAAAACATAGCCTGCCAGATTGTCAAAATTATGCTCTTTATTTCTGTAGAGTATGCCAGAGAAGAAAATCCTAAAGCACACAAGTGAAGATTTGGTTCTAATCTTCATAATGTTTAAGTAAAGCAAAGACTCACTGTCTCACCTGTGCATCATGTTTACCAGTCCTCAATTTACTTAAACATTGGGAGAATGTAACAAAATCTTCATTCGCTGATATTATGAAACATAACAAAAAGGGGACTGCCAATGAAATAACTTTATTAGCATGTTCATAATACCTTTTCGCATTTCTGTAATCTTTTTCGCATTTTCTGGTTTTTAATTTGGTCTTTTTCCAATTGATAATTACACTTGACAACCTGAATCTACTTCGCCTAAATACATAAACTCTATTTTAAACCTTTTGTCAGGAGCAATACTCAATGTTAAAAAAGAGATTTTCAGAGCCCATATTTTCCCTTCTGCCTTGTGATACTGAAACCCAAACTTTGCTACTGATTTGAACTTGCCCATACAAGTTAAGCTTACCTACACCACCTTCCTAATTCCACCTCCTGCAGAATAATGCCTTCATTTTGATCTACCATATAAATGCAACTCATTGATTTCTTTCTTCGTAGGCATGCCACAACCTGCCCTAACTTCCTTCAATTGTTTCTAATGCATTTACTGGTCTTTAAAGTGAGGTAAATATTTTGTTTCAGTTGTCAAAGATTCTTCTTTACGTATAATCATTGTGAAAAGACAGTCAATACTGTTACTGAGTATGTTTAGTGGGTGGTGTCTAAGTGACGAGCAAGAATATGCACTCTGGAAGCACACGGAGGTTACTAAGGAAGACTGATATTTACCTGAAGGTATTAAGTATCAGTAAATAGGCATGAAAATAAGCAGCACAAAAATTATTGTGACTTCAAGATAAATAGCAAAGTTCTAAGTCGAAAAGGGGCCACCAACAATTATCTTTTCCGTTTTCTACACATGAAATTTCAAGATAATCGATCCTCTTTATGCCACAGCTTCACCCCACACAACGTGTAGATGCAATATTTCCTTTTTTCTGTTTTATTCTCTTTTTAAAAGACTTGCTATTGCCATTGGCTGTAAAAGCCAGCCAGATGAAGTGCTTCGTTATATGTCTCTTAATTAAGCTAGTGAGAACATTTAATAGAGCTGGTTTTTAATTTTCTCCTGCCACTCTACAATAAAAATGCATTCCCTAGATTCCCAGTCACCTTTTAGAAACCTCGTATAATGAGAAAGAGATATATTGGGCTCTCGATCGTTGCCATTTGGCTAGTACATTTTACTTTTATTCTTCCTTTGAGGGATGGAGATATTCAGTATAACATTGTTATTTAAAAGTCTTTTCCTGAAGAACATTTTACTGATTTTTGAGAAGATTTTATTTATGGAGCTCAATGTCTTTGCTCTTATTTTTGAAGGCCGTACTGCAGCAAAGCTCTAAAAGACAAACCCCAAAGTAGATTAGTTATCCCAACTGTTCAGACTTCCCAGACCCGCATTGGCACTTACTGAGTTTCGTCAGCCTTTCTAGGGGGAGGAAAGCTTGAAAAGTAATCCAGTAATAAAGCCAAAGCCCTCAGTACACTCAGGGAGCAAGAGTGTATGAAACGGAGAGGGAAAAAATACAAGGCTTTTATTTTATCCCTGAGCCCATATGGGACAGACACCTCAGGTAATGGATGCCGTGTCAGAATAAAGGGGTTTAGCATAATAGTGGGGTCTCAAAATACAACTTGGGCTCAAAGAACAGGTTCTTTCCATTTTCTGACAGCAGAATTTACAAAGGTGAATTTGTTAATAATGGAGATAAGCAATGTCATCTGGGTGCTGTGTTCCTGGGGACTTAGAAAAATTTAGGAAGCGCAGTGTATCCCCAAATGAACAGTACTGCTAAGGGGTAGACTTGGAATTTGGATGGGGTGATACCCTCCTGTACAAACCCTCACATTTTCAAGGTAAATAATCTCATCTCTAATCTAGCAAAATCACCACATAGTTATGCTTGGCTAAATGCAATTCTGAACACGACTGATACCAGAGGAGGGATTATTTTTTTCATCCCAAAGTATTTTGACGTGTCAGTCAATGGTGGATTTCCACATATTAGTTACTTACCACTTCCTCTGAAGCTATGATCTGCTCGTTTAGCAGGCATTCAGCGACTCACCATGCCACTAGGAAGTTGAGCATGAGCTGTATTTATTTCAACAGCAGAGAGAGTTGGCAGAGAAAGTCAATCCCTCTGTTGCCAGGAGCTATAGACAACCTACTTGTGTAAGGCAAACTCAGCACTCTACCAGGTTACCACGTCTCACACTGAAAAGCTGTGCCGTAATTTCCTCCTCTTTTCAATGGCATTTTAGTTGACACCAGTTTTATCAATGTATATTTTCCATTGAGAGGTTGTTATATAGCTGACTCCAACAGACATTTTAGGAAAATAACTTGTGAACTTTTCTGAGGTTTATAGTAACCTGGCAATGCATGTGAACGTCTGAAATGAATACTGAGGTAAGACCTCTAACTCCATCTCAGCTGCAACCGGCCATACAATAAGCAATGTATGAATGTGAAACAGAGAACAGGAAAAGTAAGTCTTTGAGATGATATTTAGGAGTGACTTATGGTTTCATGGTTTTCAGGCACTTTTTTCCCTCTGCTGTGATTTCTGATTTCTTAGACAGATATTTCCAAAAGCACTAGAAGATCTACTTTACTCTCAGACCACAAATCTTCTATATAACTCTCCTTTATGAGTAATTCTAATTATTTTCCTAAAATCAGCTAGATGATAGATATATAGTCTCAGTCCTAGTCCACTATAAAATCTAGATGCATTGAAACAGCCCAGCAAAAAACCAAACAAATAATACAGATTAAGAAAGGATAAAAGGCTGAGATGAAAAAAAAGTCTTCCATGAATTGTATGTGAGAAGCAAAGAGCAGGCTGCTCCCCAGAGAAGATGACCTGGGAGTCGGGGTGACAGTGAGGTGGCGGGGCACCATCCTTACCAGCCCTCCTCCATGGGCCTATTTTAATGGGTTTAGACAGGCAAAAACAATTCCCATTTTAAAGTGTCTTCATTTACTCAGGATTCAACAAATCAGCTGCCTTTGGAGAATAAGGTCTTCCACAAAGCTGAAATTTTTGAGCACTCATCCAGGTCCTGGGACACCCTGGGTTCCAGTCATACTGCAGCTGGAAAGGGTTTGAACTCACAACATCTAACTCTCTTAACATGTTTGTGAGGTTTTTTATATCCCCTTTTGAATATCCACTACCAAGAAGGGGAGAGAAAGGGAGCAGAGAAAAAAAAGGTATCTCCATAGGGATATGCCTATTTCATAGCATAGACCTTATCTTCCAATTAGGTATCTTCCTATATATTTTCTTTCATTTCTGAGGTGATGTGTGTCCTTGGAGGGCTGTAAAATGATTTTAAATACTATGAAGCAGTAGTGGATTCACTGCCACCAAACTAGCCCTCAGCTAAAATGCAGATGTTTGGACTGGCTCGGCACCATAGAAAACGATGGCTTCTGTCCTGTTTTCATGGCAATGTGACAGCAGCTCTGACGGATGCGTGCTTTCGCTGCAGTGAAGTGGCTACAACATTCAGGATACAGCCCTTCTTTTCCTAAGCTCAGCACTACTCATCCCCAAAATGGAAGACAATATGGTTCCATGAAAGGCTGCTGGCTTCTCACCCAAAATCCCTGCTGGATAATAGAGTGGAGGACATAAAGGGCACTGTCCCATCTGAAATAGCACTGGCTACACTCAGTGTTTTGGGTGAAGATGAGGTCTGTGGTGACAAACTCTACCCATCTGCCCTAGCCTATAGGATGCTGGTGGTCCTCAAATAGCCCTGCATAGCTGAAATTTGGCAGCTTCACTGGCAGCAGGCACAGCAAGGGCAAATTAGAAGCCAAGGTGCAGTGATGGGCACAGCTCCCTATACAGAATATGTTGATGCAATCACAAGGCATATGCCAATCAGGTGATAAATAAACAGAAAGCGTGCTAAAAACCTATATGGTACAAGGGTGAAAAGGGTGAAGAGTTAAGCTCTCACATCACAGGCCACTTTTGCCATCATGTTGTATGAGCTGTCTGCCCCCGAGGACAGGGAGACAAGAACAGTATGCACCATTTGCCCTAGGAGTCATCATCTGGTGAGCTTCCAACCTCACACAAAGCATGAGGCAGCATCTTGGCAGTTCTTTATGCTTACTTGCCCAGTGCTTACAGTTAAAATTTGGAAAACTGAAATCTAGTTCACGTTCCTCTTCTGCCTGATTGAATTCAAATCTTTTATCCCTCCAGTGTGCCCTTCCAGCAGACTGGTAAAAACAGGATTCATGTTACTTGAGCAGAGACAGGAGGCTTGAACTAATAACATTTTAACTCAATTAATGTGTTCCCAGAGCAAATTATTTCCTTACGATAATTCAATTTTTATGAAACATATACACCAACTTGAATATACATAAATTTCCCACCAAGCTCATCATTTTGTATAAACACAAAAAATCCTAAGAAATCTACAGTTACTTGATAGCAAATGTACAAAACCCCAGCATTATGGAGAAGGTACAAAAGACAGGTCAGCTACCAGGACATAGGAATCAACTTTTTTATCAAATAACTCATATTTGTTACTCTTTTCAGCAGTTATTTAAAATAAGCCTATAGCATTTTAAGGTATAAGATACAATACATTCAGAACAACAGAAACAACTATGTAGGCATAGAAAGAATCATAACTACTCTCAGGACTGTATATTTATTAATTTATTAATTTTCTATTAATATCTCACTCCTTCACAGGAAATGAGTGAATTTTATCCATTCTTGATTAATACACTAAATAAGAACTCAGAAAACATGTTGTTATGTTGTGTTATTTTTATAGTACAATTAACGACTTTGCATATTTCTTCATTTTCTCAGTTGTTACAATCTGCACTGTTAGTCACAAATAAGTTAGTCTTAATTAATTGGAGGCTTGGTAAGTACATACCCCAAGGATCTGGCAAAGCTTTCGATAAAACTGCATGCAGCCAAGATATGCTTTCTAGTTCTCCTCCCTCTGCTCTGCCCCCCAGACAAACCCGTGCCTCAGTTTTCCAGGCAGAGCATCAACAACCCGACTTCCCCCTGTGGCTTCTGAGTCCCTGCTCCAGTGTCTCCAACAAGGGAACATAATCCCAAGAGGCCACTTCTTCCTCACCCCGCGTTAAAGGCTCAGAAGGAACACTGCATGGGATGTGCTTTGGATGGACCGTACAGTCTGGGTAAAGAACTGTTTCGTTGTGACTTAAAAGTTGTCCCCACAATAATTAACACCCTTCAGACTGTTCAAACCATAAGAGTTTAGGAGAACTTCAGAGAAAATTAGATCTTCGTTGGAGAGCATTGAGGCAGAGCCTAGAGAGGACTTTGAAGCTGTCAGCCACAAGTGAAGCTGGAAGGAAGGAGAAAGGGTACTGTAGCCTTATATAAAAAGTACCAACAGTTTATTTTAACATTGTTTTTTACTGAGTAAAGTCAACACATTTGGTACATATTTGTCTGTACACTTAATCAAATACAAGATGTCATTTTATTTGCAGCAGATTTATCCAGTTTAATTCAGTGTGAATTAAAGTAAAAATATATAGATTTCATAGCAAATTGACCCTGCAGCAGTTTTCTTGACAATTCTGCCTGAGAGTTTTCTGATTGCTCTATTGACCATGTGACCCGCCTTCTGGACGTGGGGAAGGCTGTGGACGTTGTCTGTCTGGACTTTGGTAAGGTCTTTGACACCGTCCCCCACAGCATTCTCCTGGAGAAGCTGGCGAATCATGGCACAGACAAGTGTGCTCTTCGCTGGGTTAAAAACTGGCTGGATGGCTGTGCCCAGAGAGCTGTGATTAATGGGGTGACATCCTCTTCGTGGCCGGTCACCAGTGGTGTCCCTCAGGGCTCAGTTCTGGGGCCGGTTTTGTTTAATATCTTTATCAATGATCTGGATGAGGGGATGGAGTGCACCCTCAGTAAGTTTGCAGATGACACCAAACTAGGTGGGAGTGTTGATCTGCTTGAGGGTAGGAAGGCTCTACAGAGGGACCTGGACAGGCTGGATCGATGGGCCAAGGCCAACTGTATGAGGTTTAACAAGGCCAAGTGCTGGGTCCTGCATTTCGGTCACAACAACCCCAAGCAACGCTACAGGCTTGGGGAAGAGTGGCTGGAAAGCTGCCCAGCAGAAAAGGACCTGGGGGTGCTGGTGGACGGCCAGCTTAACATGAGCCAGCAGTGTGCCCAGGTGGCCAAGGCGGCCAACAGCATTCTGGCTTGTATCAGGACTAGAGTGGCCAGCAGGAGCAGGGAAGCGATGGTGCCTCTGTACTCGGCACTGGTGAGGCCTCACCTCGAGTCCTGTGTTCAGTTCTGGGCCCCTCTGTACAAGAGGGACATTGAAGTGCTGGAGCGTGTCCAGAGGAGAGCTACCAGGCTGGTGAGGGGTCTGGAGACCAGGTCATATGAGAAGAGGCCGAGGGAGCTGGGCATGTTTAGCTTGGAGAAGAGGAGGCTGAGGGGAGACCTCATTGCCCTCTACAACTCCCTGAAAGGAGGTTGGAGAGAGGTGGGTGTTGGCCTCTTCTCCCAGGTGAATAAGGACAGGACCAGAGGAAATGGTCTGAAGCTGCGGCAGGGGAGGTTTAGATTAGATATTAGGAAGAATTCCTTTACTGAAAGAGTGGTCAGGCACTGGAACAGCCTGCCCAGGGAGGTGGTTGAGTCACCATCCCTAGAGGTGTTTAAGAAACATCTAGATGTGGCACCTCAGGGCATGCTCTAGTGGCAGAGATTGCAGGTTGTTTGGTTGGACTCGATGATCTCAAAAGTCCTTTCCAACCATGAAGATTCTATGATTCTATTGCAAAATATCCTGCTTTACTCTTGTAGAGTGTCCTTTTTGGCATATTCATTTATATTTAACAGTTTTCTTTGTGTTTATGTAAAGAAAATGACAGTAAGCGGAGTTCAGAGTGGGTTTTTTTTAAACAGATTCTGTTAAATTTTGTAAATATACTTACAAAAGTATCTAAAAGTCAATATAAACTCAGTCCTGACATACTTCAGGAAACAACTTTCTGAAGTCCCACATTACCAAAGCCATTACATGACTGCAGACAATTGCCCAGAGAAGCTGTGGATGGCCCATCCCTGGAAGTGTTCAAGGCCAGGCTGGATGGGGCTTTGAGCAGCCTGGTCTAGTGGGAGGTGTCCCTGGCTGAGGAGAAATAACTGGACTCCAGACGATCCAATGTGAATCAACAGAAGCCATTTATTAAGCACAGATCATCATCTTTTATACCCCGCGTTGTAGCATATAAGCGAATCGCTTATTATAATAAGCGACTCGCCTATTTCTGATTAGCTAGTTACACTGTCCACACGCTGTGCATGCAGTTTGTTCACACATCAGATTGGTTACAAGAATTTGCGTCGTAAATTGCTTAGTCATTAGCACAACATGTTTTCTGCCTTCTCAGTCCCGTTTTTCCTATGTATTAATTCCGTCTTCTACCACCTGTTTTGCTCTTAATCTAATCTCTCATAGTGGGGAGGCTGGCTCACATGACCATTTTCTCTCAGATACATTCCTACACCTGCCCACGGCAGGGGGGTTGGAACTAGATGATCTTTAAGGTCCCTTCCAACCCAAACCATTCTGTGGTTCTATGATTCTGTGGCTTAACCATGGGGAAAAGCAAATCCACGTTTCTGTAAGAATCTAAGTAGAGCATTTTCATCTCTGCCAAAAACATCCTATTTGGTATGTATTTCATCTATAAACTTGTTTATTAGGACACGTTCATCTCACAGTGCTATGAAGTTTAAGATGTAACTGCAGATGGAATACTTTATTAGATACCGTCTGCCATACGATCTACCAGTGGCTGGTCACAGCATCATGAATCTCTTACAGGTCTCCTTTACCTGCAAATATCAAAAGGGTAACATCTTAATAATTGTATACTTTCACTTTGTTATATGTTCTGCTAAAATATAACTGTACATCTACATAAATATATAGTTAATAATATAAAATACCTACGGATCTGCACTAAGCTCAAAATATTTATCCACAATCTCTTCGTTACACAGTTCAGCAGTTACTTTTCCATAGATTTTGAGTACAAGACAGATGGCATTTCACAGTAGAAACCAGATGAGATATCACGTAGACAGATCTGTGACATATGGTAAATACAAGCCTCTTCCTGGCTGTGGTAGATCATAGCAACATTTTTCCCAAATACTTGTGTTGTTTTGTAGTAGTGCAATATTTCAAAGCTTTATTCAGGTGGTGATTATCTGTGTCTTGATTTCAGAAATGCATGTCCTGAGACAAAATTGGTTTATGATAATCTCAAACATTTAGCTTGTTTCATGGCATTTTTTGTCTGAAACGGGCTAAACTTCACAGACTAAACTGGAATAACAGCACATAATGTGGCAGTCCACATTTAAACTGCTTTCTAGCAACAAGCGTCTGCAAAGATACCCGTCAACATGCAAAATTTGTAATGTGGAGAACTAATGCTTCCAAAAATAAGGACACAGAGATGCTGACTACTCAATACAGTAAATTAACACCGTCGATCTATCACAGTAGGTTTAAAATAAGGTTACATCAGTCACACATAAGACGTTAGCTTACTTCAAAAATAGTTTGCACACATATGACTCATTGTACACAAAGCTGATTTTCTCCACGTCTACTAATGTGACAATTATGAATGATTCCAGTCCCTGAAAAGTTTCTCAAATAATAAAAATCTATCTGTCAACCAGGCAAATACATCACATGCCTAGTTACAGGGATCCACATGTGTATGTTTTTTTCCTCTAATTCCTGCCACTGCAAGTTTCCAATGCTATTACACCGGTTAAGTACCTCTTACTGACTGCCACGATCTGGACATCAAGTAGAGATAAGGTCACACAAGGTATTTCTCAAATCATCTACTTCCTATAAAGCCTTCAGTGACTCAAAAGAGAACTTGAAAAATGTGGGGGAAGCTAAATGTCAATGAATGACAACATATTTATGCAGAAAAGAAGCAAATTACTATCTTTGTAAAACGCCTAATTGCCTCTGAGAACAACCTCGCTTAACTATAACTTACCGCATTCTGGTGATTCCAGTTCCTTTATCATTAGGAAGGTTTTGCACTTCATAGGAATGTTTTCCTCTGGTTTCACATGAGGATTAAAATACAGGTCTGCAGAAAGTCTGAACAGCACTTACAAACGACAGTGGGTAGCAAGAAAAACTCTTTACAGCTCAGGTCTCTGGGTAGCTTTGTTTTAATTAATTGTATGTATTTTCATAACAAGTTCTCAAAACTAAAGTAACGGAAGTGTCTACTTTCCTCTGACCTTCTTAGACCTCTTGACTTTATCCTGTTGAATAGCAAGCTGATTTCCCCATGGTAACGATTGCTGCCGATATTTCAGGTTTTTTTTCCTATTAGACTCTTCACAGTTTTAAGAAACCAGTTAATTGGAAACTTTTTAATTTTGCAGGATTCTTGTCACCTTCCTTGTATCTTGTTTCTGTTTTATCTGCTTAATTCTTCCCAGAAATGCTGTCAAAATGTTTATACACAAAATACACAGAAGTACAAAAATGCATTTTCACAAGATGTTCCAGTCAACATATGCACATGTACTGCAAGGTGTATATATATAGATGTATGCATATATGTATGTATGTATGTATACAGGTAAAGTTTTCTAGGTTACTCAGATTCTTCTGCTCCACTGATTTCCAGGCAACCTGTAAGTCCTCAGTATATCCAAAACTCCTAGAGCCTCTGTTACATGGATTTATTTGAACCCAGGTGCCTAAATGTAACACTGTAAGCTTGAAACTTATTTCTGTCACTCCAAATTCTCCAAATTCAGATGTAATGCTCCACTCAACAGCATTCCCTGAAAATAAAGCAAAAATAAACCAATAGTTTGCTTGACTATGGTAAGCGCTGCGTTCTCCAAAGTACTTTAGAAGGGTTTGTATATCCTGCCAAATTTAAATAAAGGAATGAATTACTAATAAGAAATTCTGACTGCCTAAGCCCTCTGATCATCATCAAGACAGTTCTCTTCAGCTACCCGCGGCAGCAAATTTTAATCAGAAGAGTATTTGGGTTGTTTTCTTATCCCCAAATAATTTCTACTTCTAGCACTTCTCATTTTGCCCCCTGGTCACTGAAATTTTGATTTGAAGATCCATCATACGAAAGATTGATAAGCAGTATTCAGAACCTGCTTTTCTAGGGGAATATGTTGCTAATGCCATAGCAAATATTCAATTTCAAGCTCTTTGTTGCTAATTTTGACTCTGTTCCTCCTTTGCTATCTACGTCTTCGTACCTTTGTTGTCTGTCAACTGTTACATAAGCCTTTCCTGTGCTACCAGGACATACTTTCAAGTGATTACCCAATTCAGATTAATATCTTTATTTCCTTCTGGTGTGGTAGCGGATCCCTCTTTCTCAGGCAGCCATTACTTTTCATTCACTGGATACATATTTAAAGGAGCAAGAGCAGGAAAAGATAACAGGTCCATTAGTACAAGCAACTCTGCTAATATAGATTCATCAGTAACTCTGAATATACACAACTTTAAACACTTTCAGCATTTTCTTTGGGCAAATGCATTTCCAGATGAAGCAAGCTATAGCAAATACTAAAACTACGTATGATTCTTCAATATATATAACTGAATTATCTAATATTTAGTGTTTAAATCCTGATGTTGCCCTCAAATGTTTCCATTTCTCTTCTCTTTACATTTTTATTACTCAGAAAACAGACAGCACACAGATCAATTATTTTTTTATCAGCCTCTATAGAGTTAACAGAAATAACTCTATTTAGAAATTCTACTTTGTTATTGTATGACACTGTTTGTACCTGATAATTCAACAGCATCGCTGAATATATTGGATGAAATTAGTTGAAGGCACTGCTGACAGCATCTTATCTTGTTTTATTTACTTTATTTACACTTAAGCACAGAAACTATTGCCTTGGGCATGGGAAACCTCTTCAGAACTGTTGACATCTCAAGGCTCATTAACTTCTCCTCATAGGAGAGTTATTTAAGAGTTACGTAACAATGCATTAATAATTGCAGTCGTAAACATCAGTATGTTCAGAATTACAAAAATAGCCATAAAAATCCTTCAATGCAACACATCTTACTTTCTCTGACGTTGTTGACCTAGCCCTGACCCTGGGATTACAAAACGGCAATGGCAGGTTGTATCATACAAGGCCAGGCTGGATGGGGCTCTGAGCAGCCTGGTCTAGTGGGGGGTGTCCCTGCCCAGGGCAGGGTGGTTGGAACTAGATGGTCTTTAAGGTCCCTTCCAACCCAAACCATTCTATGATTCTATGATTCTATACTATCATCAGTTTCAAAAAATACAAAAAGAATGTATTCAACATTCATATTTTTATATGTTTGTGAAATATATAAAAATTAAAATTGAATGTGATGTACAAACGAAAAGTATGGAAATGAAAAATAAATGGCAATGCAATGCTTGGTATGGCGTCTAAAAACTTATTTTTGCCTGTTTTTTCATTTAGATGCCAAGCAAAACTGGATTATTTGTAGAATAAATTTTTAGTGTCAAAAAAGCAAGCAAATATTGATTAAAAAATGGGACTTTACTTTTTACACCTAGGCCTCATGTCAAAAAATAGCACATAGCTACTGACACTTTTACACTGTGCCATTCAAGTGAATGCTTTTTTCATACCTATGTATTCCTGTAACTGAGTTTTATAGTTTTTCCCCAACTTTCAGCAGAGGTTCTGTTCAATAAAAGAAAGAAAACATAAAACTGCTTGAGAGGACACTGTATTGGGTGTGACGTGTAAGCTTGGAATCTAATGAAAAGCTTGGGATCATTTTTATTTTAGGCTACTCAGATGATTCCTTACAGGCGTTTTTTGGAAAATAGGTTCTTCTGATATCATAGACAGGACAATACATAAAAACTACATAAATAGTTGGTATCAACAGAAATAGTAGGTTGGAAGAAAATAGTAGGTCAGAATTGCAAATTTGCATGGCTCTTAGTAATGGGGGGGGGAAATATAGAGAGAAAAGCATAATGAAGAATATCAGTGGCAGCAGATTCGAGAGGCAAACCTTGGCTTCCAACTCAAACCTTTCAAAAAGTCCTGTTGGTTTGTGTCTATGAGCTGCTGGATTGCGGAGAAGCGTCTCTCCTGGCAAGTGTTAAGCGGATCTCTTTGTCAAGCAGTGGAGTACAGCGGGGAGAAAGCTGGAGATGAGGAATCACTGCAGCTCACTGCATGCCTCGCCATGGCAAGGTCCACTGTCACCCCTGTAAGTTCAGGAGCTTGTGGGAACTGGTGATCTTAGTCATCCCCTCAAAGAAGTACACCAACATTCACTTGTGTCTCTGACCCTATTTGTTCTCCTTTGTATGATCTTATTCTTAATGACTTATTAGCATGCAGTTCAGCTACAAGGTATGCTATATGAGCAACGACATTAATATCCAACTTTAAAAGGATTTGATAATAAAATATAAACATACATAAATAGAAATATTTTCATGACATTAAAAAAAATATAGTGACTAGAAGTCCGGCATGCAGCACATTTTCACAGAAAACAAATTATATCAAGAAGTTGCTGTCTCTTTTGGTTGTTTTTTTTTCAGGATTGCATCGGCTGAAATGCATACATGATGTGGAAAAAAAACCAGGGCATGCAGCAGATGCATTAAATTGCCTCACTGAGAGATTGCAAACCATAGTTGTGATTATGGAGATATCAGCAACTGGAGTGACTCTAATGGGACTCCTGAGGACTCTTGGTGAAAGATTATTTAACATTTTTATTGATTAATCAGACAATGATATTCATGTAAAGCTTGCCGTTAACAAACAGATGACTTTAATAAAGGATGGCATTACTTTCCTGTTACAGATTGATTTGATTTGCCTTGCAATCAAACAAAATAACTTCATTGTAGCTAACTGCACCATAATACATCTGGAAAAAAAAAAGAAAGAACATGGGCTATATGCTCATGTTAAAAAAATGACTTGGAAAGGAGTAATCACAGGAGAATATGCAGAAAGCTCTCTGAATAGGAGACCTTGGTGAAATGGTACGGCAAAAGGGATTAGCGTGACCTTTCAGGGATCTGTAAAGGGGAACACAAAGTAGAAGGTAGGAAGTTGCCTAACCTCTGTACATCTACTACTACTATTAACACTAATTTGGTATAATTTGCTTTCGAATTTGGTGTATCTGCTTACAGCACCAAAATACTGGAGAGTGTTCAAAGGAGTGTCACAGAAAGTGATCTAGATGCTGAAAAGTTAGTATTGTTATAGGTGTCTTACGGGGCTTGGGATATCCAGTTTGTTGAAGAGAAGTTTCACAGCTGATTTCATGAGTGCATCCTGGTACCTGCAAACGGAAAAGATGCCCAAGAGTAGGTGCTAGTCAATCTCTGTGAAAAGGTGTAGTAAGATCCAGTGACCGGAATTTTAATTTAGACAAACTGAAGAGAGATACAACTTTTTAGTTGCAAACAAGTCACATAGCTGGCTGACCTCATCACGAGTCATCAAATCACATACATGCTAAAGCCTTGAAATCTGTGAATGTATCGGTTCCTCCCTTCTTCTCTTTCCTTTGTGGGACATGGTAAGAAAAGTTTCCTGAATTGCTCTCAGTATAGCCATAAGGTGCTAGAATGGTTTAGCCTCACTGAGTTGTTGGGGTTTCACAAAGAAATATCTGCGCATCGCCAATATGCCAGACAGGTCACAGTACATGTTCTAGCCTCACGCTTCATAAAAGCATTACCCAATATATGGAATTTGAAGGTCAGAAAATTAAAAACTGATATTATTTACAGCACTCACTAACTTACTGACCAAATTAGGGCACTTAGGATAGGACATATCTCCTCTAATCTTATACAGCTGTGGCCACAGGCTGCCTTTCCAGTCAACGGAGGGAACTGAGGGAGCGGAACACCTGGGCTACCTGCCAGCCACCTGAAGGTGAACCACACCATACACGTGTTTCCGATATAGGTATTAGGTGAGATGAATCCCAGTCATGCACCTCACGTCCCCCGTGATGAAACCTGGGAAGTACAATAAGGACCATTTCTGACATGATTACTTTGGTATTAGGCAGGCAATAAATTTATCTTTGAGTTAATGGGAGGGCTCTCTAATTCAAGGCCTTTTGGCATACACAAGCCCTGGCATCAGACAGACTCCGACACTAACAGTCGGGGCCAGCATTAACAAAATGAAAGCATAAATTTCAGAATAAAAACCATGCATAAAATTTAATTATTCTTTTGAGGCATAGCTGCAAAATGTGCTAATCCAAAACATATTTATTTAGGTACAATAAATGTGCTACATCAATTGACTCTCCAGTGAAGATGCAGCCTTGGGAAGCACAGGACAGGGATGAAGAAATCTTAGTTGTGCAAGGCAGTTTTCAGCAACCCGAACTCAGTAATGCCCGAGTGTTACTCGGCCATACTTGAGTAGCAGAAGTGCTGGGGGCAGCACTGAAAGCTGCCACCCCAGCCAACAAGATGTGCTTTGCAATATGAAAAGAGAAAGAGGTTTTAAGGCAGGGGATATCTTTTATCAGTCCAACTTTAAAAACAAACAAACAAAACAAAACAAAAACCCAAACCCAGAACATCTTCAGATCTTAAGACCACCATGTCTACAATTATGCTAAAAATTACCATATTCTGTTTGATATATAGAGGGTGGGAGCACCTCTCCTGTGAGGACAGGCTGAAAGAGTTGGGGTTGTTCAGCCTGGTGAAGGCTCCGGGGAGACCTTGTTGCGGCCTTTCAGTATCTGAAGGGGGCTGACAAAAGCTGCAGAGGGACTTTCTACAAGGGCATGCAGTTATAGGACAAGCGGTAATGGTTTCAAACTGGAAGAGGGTAGATTTACGTTAGGTATCAGGAAGAAACGTCTTTACTGTGAGGGTGGTGAGGCACTGGAACAGGTTGCCCAGAGAGATGGTGGATGCCCCATCCCTGGAAGTGTTCAAGGCCAGGCTGGATGGGGCTTTGAGCAGCCTGGGCTAGTGGGAGGTGTCCCTGCCCACGGCAGGGGGGTTGGAACTAGATGGTCTTTAAGGGCCCTTCCAACCTAAACAGTTCTATGGTAAGATTCTATGTGCCATGTTGATGGGCTGAGCCTGGTGCGGTCACACCTTGGTGAAGAAGAAGGGGTGCTACCCACAGGGACGGCAGCCGCCTTCAGGGGCGGCCTGGCGAAAGCCCCTGGGTGGTCACACAGGGGTTTGTTTCCCATGGAAGGCGAGGTGAGGAAGACGGGCCGCCGGGCAGGAAGCGAGGCGCAGGGATGAACGCCCCCGGGGCCCCGGAAGACCAGCCGCGCTCGGATCCTTCCTCAGGAACCCAGAGGGAAACCCCTCAGGACCAGGCAGGCACATCCCACCCGCCACCTCACCCTCGCTTCTTCCTCGACTCGGGCGGCCAGCGGGCCCGACGCCAAACCCCACGGGAGCGGCTCCCAAAGGATCGGAGGGTCGGGGCCGCCGCGGGGGCGGAGGCACCGGGCGGGCGCCTCCCCGAGCGGCGCCCCCGGTCCTGACGGCGTTTCCGGGCGGGGGAGCCGGGATGTGCGTCCGGGTTGGGTCGGCCCCAGCGAGCGGTTTCCTTTCGCCTTCCCTCCTTCTCCCCTTCCCTGCCTCCCTCCCTCGCTGAGGCGGAGCCGCCGCCGCCGTGCCCTCTGCGGCAGCGCCGCCCGCCCCGCTCCCGACGGGGGTTGGTGAGAGGGGCCGCGAGCGGGAATCGGGGCCCCGAGGCGGGAGGGTGCTGGCGGGCAGCCGGGGAGCGGGGTCGGGGAGGCGGCGGGAGCGGGGCTGGAGGGGTCGGGGCGGCGGGAGGGGGGCCGGGGCGGCCGGCCCGGCCTCCGCCCTCAGTGCGGCCGCGGCGGCAGGGCCGGGAGATGGCCGCGGGCAGCCCCCCTGGCACCGACGGGCTGTTTGTACCGAGCGCTGGTCCTCGCTTAAAATGGCCATGCGGAGCCCCCGGGGCCGACTAGCGGCCGTGTTAACCCTGCTTGCCTAATATCTGATAAAAAAAAATATATATATACACTAGTGTTGAATGCAGCCAGAGGCAGTCCCGAAACATGACCCGCGGTTGAGGCGAGCCGGGGTGTCGGGTAGCCCGGCTCTCCCAGCGCGGGGTGCGGCGATGGGCACAGTCTGTAAAACCGGTGTTTTTTCCCCTCCTTTGACAGAAGGGATGCTTTTTTTTCCTCAGGGGAGGAAATTTGCCGCTCTGCAGATGCGAAGGGTCGGTTGATGGCCCGGCACTGCAGAACGCGGGGGATGCTTAGCCTCTGTCTCCTTTCTCTTCTCTTTCTATATCTGTTTCTTCCTCATTAAGAAAAAACAACAAAAAAAACCCCAACCCTCCTCCCCCCGCCAAAAAAAAACCAAACCCAAAACAAAAAAAACACCACCGAAACTTGAATGAGCTATCTTTACGTTAAGCCAAGTCAAATATTTTCCATTTTTGCACATGGGAATTTTAGTTTCTATGGAAATCTCCATGTGCGCTGTACGGAACTCTATGCGCTATATGTGAACTTTGTCCGACTACTTCAGCATCTTGGTTTTGTCTCTACTTAATTCAGCGACAGCAAAATTAAAACAGAGGGAAATTAGGTGTCCCCTCCCGGAGTGGCTGTGTGGTGTGAGATTGTAGTTAAACCTAATATGATACAGGCGTTTTGAGTGTAACTAACTTGTGTATGGAGTATTGATAAGATAAATTACCCAAAAGGTTAAACATTTAAAAAATGTTTTAAGACGGTTGGATTATTCAATTTCTTGTTTTAAAAAAAAGACCTTTGGGAAACACACAATCTTCAGAATTATCCAGTAATATTTAGTATGTTTAGTGTTTTGATTCACGTGCAAAAAAAAAAAAAAAGAAAAGAGCACACATTGATTTTGTTTTTTTTTAACCTAATTCCCCACAAAGACAAATTTCGACAAGTTCATAAGAACTGGAGTAAGGGATATCACCACAAAATGATATAGGTTTTATGTCAGTGTTGATGTTAGGTGATGATAACCTGAACTGCGTATAAGAGAAGAGTGGCTGAAGGTAGAAGTTGCCATACTTCAGACTCATAATATGTGCTAGGTTGATCAGTTGAGCGTCTTGTACGTGTTAGCAGTGGAGCATCAGGAACATAATCAACATGTGACAATACAGTTATATAAATTGCCAATTAATAAGTGGCAAATCGAAGTACAGACTGGTTAAATAACTCGCCTGAGGTCATTTAAGCAGTCTGTGGCAGAGCTGGAAATGGACTGTACTGACTGCGTGAACCCTAATGTGCGGTCATCTTTCCTCTTGCTTCTATTCACAGCATTTTAATGAATGTAGCTATTTACTTTGTTTACAGAATCAATAGTTTCCTGAATAAGCCAGAGAGTCACTTGGGCTGCAAAGATGTTGGAAGAAGATATGGAGGTGGCCATCAAGGTGGTGGTAGTAGGAAATGGAGCTGTTGGGAAGTCCAGTATGATTCAGCGATATTGCAAGGGGATTTTTACAAAAGACTACAAGAAAACTATTGGTGTAGATTTCCTGGAAAGACAAATCCAGTATGTATTAAACAGCTGCCATACTCTTGATTTTTACCTTTCCCTCTGTTTCTTTGTTCTGTTGTAATCCTAAGATTTACAAAGGTTTGAAACCTAAGGCCTGCTGTCTCCAAAGCACAGTAAAGGGAGTTGCTTTCTCTCTTGCACAGTGGGCTGAAATTATATCACTCTGTTTTCCATCCAAGGCTTAGAATTATAAATGAAAAGCAAAATAAAATTTGGAACCTCTATCGTACTAAGCTTTTTGACAAGTTCCCTTTGTATTCTACCACCTGTTGATTTTAATTTTTTTTTTATTTTTTATTTCTTGTGGAGGAAGTGGAAGTGCTTACGATAAAATGATTGCACAAATTTATTAGCCAATATAGGCTTGAATGACTGGGGAAAAAATTAAATATGCTATAGATTTAGTCTCTGTGTAATATAAATAGATAATACCCAATTATGTTTGCTAAAATGGAAAATACTATGGTAATGTGAAGTAAGAAAATTCTATAAATTTTGTAAGCTGATTAAAAAGACAAAAGGGCCGTTATTCAGGCACCTAAGTTTTGTTTTGAAGTCTATATTTTTCCCCAAAGAGGGAAATGCGAGGAGGAGGAAAACGTAACATGGATTGTTGGGAAAGAGCATGTAATGTAATCAGGGGACTACTGCCGTAGCATGTTACAGAGGTATCAATACTGAACTACGTTATGTTTAAATGAAGTTAAATTTGAACTGAATTACTCTTACATTGTAGACATAGAAATATTTCCATGTCAGTTGTTTTCAATTGCTCTTGTTTGTTGTATTGATTACAAAAACTGTGTTGTTTATTTCAGAGTTAATGATGAGGATGTCAGGCTAATGTTATGGGACACTGCGGGTCAAGAAGAATTTGATGCAATAACTAAGGCCTACTATAGAGGTGAAAATACCATGTTTGTTACTTGGCAGTTGTTTTTTTTGGTCTGCGCATCTCTAAGATATTTTCCTATCTCTGTATGAAGAATTTTAGTTATTTCGTGTGTGTGCAAAGCATGTTTAGTTTACCTTTTTTCAGTTCTTAATTTTTTTTCCCCTTCATGTAAGATCCTTGTCTTAATTAAGCATGACTTTATGCAGGATGCTCAGTAGTGCCCTTTAAAAAACAACAAGATGAGACCAATATCTGCACAGAATTTAGCCATTCAGACAGACAAATGCGAAATTTTATTTTTCCCTCTAAAAGGGTTTTCTTACTTCTTTAAGACATTTATTTGTAAATGTTCCAAAAACTATTACTGGGGCACTTGGAAATTAATCCAACAGGAAAAAAAATCCTCCAGTCATCCTAGAAAGATAGTTTACTAGGCACAACAGTTCTCTTGCTAGTACAGACTGCCTTGAACACGTTAACACAACGGAGTAATGAGGAAAGCCTATGTACTTCATAAAATAGAAACTCTATTATTCAGTCATCCAAAGTTAGGTTATCTATTTAGCCAGTTACAAATTGCACACCTGGGCTTTCTTTTGCGTATAGTTTAACAGTGGTTGTGAAAATCTTTCCTTTTTTTTTTTTTTTAAACACGAGAGAGATGAATGACTTGGCAAAGATTCCATCATTAGTTCTTGTCAAACTAATCACCTGAAGACTGGGAAAAATATATCACTATGGTATAAAATCTTAGAAAAATTACTTCATTTAGAGATAAAATAATAGTTATGCCATGCTGTTTCAGGGTGCTATAGTCCTCTGACCTTTTTATATCTCATGACCATTTTTGGCAACTAACAGGGTTTTTTGTAATATTTCTGGTTGTCACTTGTAATTGATGATTACGATTTCTTCAGAGAAAGATATTTTTTTTTCTACTTCTTTTGATCCTCATGTGGGAATAGATCATTCTGCTATTTTACAGCTGACAAGTTGAGCATATGAATTTTAGAAGGTACTGCTTGATTCTCTTGGAGCTTCCTTTTTACTCTCCTGGCCTTCAGTTCTCTCGTGTGCTTTGCTCTCCTCAATTATTCTAAGCCACAGTCTTTTTCTCCTAATTGCTGGGACTGGTATTCTAAAATATGGAGTGTTCAGAAGAACTGCAAAGTACACTTACTGGCCTCGCTTAGGGCATATCTTGGAATCTTGCTCATGACTCGTGCCCAGCATGGTACAGTTAGATCTCTACCTTCAGGATCTTTGTACTGAAGAGGCTGCTGTGAAATAGGAGATAGTCATCCCGTGGATACACATCGTAGACAGCATGATGGGTGTATTAACAGTTCAAGCTATTAGATACAATGACTGTTCCGCACTAGACTTTGACTTACGAAGGACAAGGGAAATTACAAGAGCCTGGAATGCAATTTTGATGTAGCATTGGGTCTGCAAGCACAATATTATAGAAGCAAAAGGTCAAGCTTACTTTGGAAATGCAAAGATTTCATTGCCAATTATTGCTGATAAGGGGAGGACACCTCTAAAGTAGGTAAGATAGATGCTGGTTGATACTTCAAAGTCTGCCTCTCCCACAGGTCACTGTCCCACTATCATTAGGGCTTACACACTCTCCTGGAACCTTGTGTATTGTCAGTTCTTCAGGGATCAGCAGCTCATCCATGGTCACACAATGAATGCCTCAGAGTCTGTTTCTGAGCCCTTCTTTTCCAGGGACCAAATTGATTCAGCCTTGCAGAGAAACAAAATTCGAGCTGACAGCGGATTTATCATGAAGTTTTCTGTGTATGAAATGTGCAGCTGGTGTAGCTGTGTGCCCATGAGGGTAACAAAGGGGTACTGGACAGTCAAAAGACCACTCGCTAATATTTCAAATGTGGAAGTACCTTCTCAGTATCCATGGGTTTTAACTATTGTTTGCTAACGCTGTTGCAAAACCATAACAAAAATGGTACAAAACATTTTCAATAATTTATCATAGTGCTGTGACAGAATGAGTATGAATTAGCAACACACTTTCTCCAAAAAGCTACTAAACAGTTTCCTTGAAATAATCACAACTGCCTCTGAAAACTTAAATTTTCTGCTTTTCAGAATCCAGATTGCTGTAGTGCAAAGAATAATGTGAAGTGAGCTTTAGAGATACTGCATACAGAAAAGTATTTGCTATCTGGAAAAGAGTGAGCAATAAGCAAACATCTGTTTTCCTTTTTCCAGCCTTTCCACACCCTCTCCTTTCCTTTGTATACATACACGGTGCTGGAAATAACTTGAAAGGTAACAAACCCGTAGCCATCGTGAATAATGGATATAATGATCAAAATAATCCGGCAGTCTATTTTCATTTGGAGACTTTTTGACGCAAGCTGGTGGTAAAAGTGCACTTTTACGGAAGAAACTTGAAAAATCCCTCATATTTGAAGTACATTATATATGATGATTCTTTTTTTTTGTTTTTAATATTTGTTGAGTTTTTTGTATTTATTTTTATATTTCTAGGAGCCCAGGCTTGTGTTCTGGTGTTTTCTACAACTGACAGAGAGTCCTTCAAAGCCATCCCTACCTGGAAGGAGAAGGTCATGACTGAAGTTGGAGACATTCCCACAGTTCTTGTGCAGAATAAGATTGATCTTCTTGATGACTCTTGTATAAAGAAGTAGGAGTTTTATCTTACTGTTTTTAAAGAACAATACATGCCCCCTGTATACATATGTTTAAAAAAACCCCAAATCTGAGGGAGTTCTGGTGAAGACTTAAGATACAGGTATTGCTGCGTGAGTGTAGTTACTTGGGCAGATGTGCTTGCCGAGCTAGGAGCTTTCTGTTTGCTTCACGCCTTCTTCTGAAGTGACAGCCAAAAAAAAAAAAAATAAGAATAGCATTAAGAGTTTGGTTGTGCCATGATATGATTTTCTCTCTTTTTTTTTTAATCAGAAATCCTAAAACTGTAAATTTTCTCTCCTGTTAGAATTTAGTTACTGTTAAACTGTGCTGTGCACCAGTGAAGTTACGTTATCTAGCTTGGCTAGTGAATGCTAGATAAAATGAAGTAGTAGTATTAAACAGGTTGTTTGAAAAAGTATCTTAATATTTTTTGGTTTCGCTTTTCTTTAATTTGTTTTTATTGCTCATTTTTATCAAAACATTATAACTCTACCAAAATCCATATCTGTTAATATTCTCAAATTGCATGGTGCTGGTCCTTCTTTGCTATATTTTTCTCTATGGATTTTACTGTCAATTCATTCCGTGTTTGTATATGTGACCAATTTCATTCTTGCCATAAAATCAGCTTAACAAATGCTAACTTTCATTTGCCACAGCCTTTCATGTAGAAAATATTGCATGATGAAGCTGATCATTCTCCACTTCTTTATTTCTACCATCTTCCTGAGAGATGTAAATTATTTCTTCTTTTCGTTGTTTCCTGCACTGGCTTGCTTTGTTCTCTGTTTGCTATCATTGATGCCATAAATCAGCTTGTCCTCCCTCTGCAAAGAATACTATGGATTTTTCAAAGGAAAAGCAAAATTGCATTTGAACTCCTCCTTTATTCATGGTATGTCACTTAGGTTTTGTTCTCAGAATGCTCCGTCTGCCTCAGTAACTTCATCTTTCTGATGATGTGATTTGCCTTGGTGAATTTTTCGTGTTTCCTCAACTTTTCCTTAAAATTTAGCACAAGTTTTCTTTCACTTCACAGAAAAAAATAATTCTTCATTTCATCTCTGCACTCGTCTGATTGCATAGTCTACTACTTCATTAAAATATACTTAAGGATTACTTTGTTGTTGTTGTTTTGACTTTGCAGTGGTAATTGTTCTGATTCTAGTGCTGTTAATTACAGCCTCCTCCCTTTGGTTTCACTGACAGCTGTCTTTGAACTCTGGGAAATTTTAGTTAACGAAGTCAAATACTGAAAAGCAATCGCTTTTGGTCATAAAGAAACTGCATGTAAAATACTTTCTTGTCATAGTGGAGATATTGTAAAGAAGTTAGGGATCAGGTATTTTTTTGCCTGACTGAGTTTCTCACCCACTTAGTCATGTTTAACTTACCACAAAGCATTTTGTCTATTAAGAATAAATGCTGGCAAATAATACAAATTAGTATGTACAAATTCTTCTTCTTTTGTGCAGTGAAGAGGCAGAAGCGCTGGCAAAAAAGCTAAAATTAAGGTTCTACCGAGCATCTGTGAAGGAAGACCTAAACGTAACTGAAGGTAGGAGAGAGAGCAGAGCAGGTGTCTGTCCTGCCCTCTGCTGTACCTCTCT
Source organism: Larus michahellis (assembly GCF_964199755.1). Taxonomy (NCBI): domain Eukaryota; kingdom Metazoa; phylum Chordata; class Aves; order Charadriiformes; family Laridae; genus Larus; species Larus michahellis. Next base: position 104,032,182 of record NC_133898.1, read on the forward strand.
GGTTCGGAGCTGATCTGTTACTTCCCATGTTGTTGCAATCCTTTCTGTATTTCTTAGGAGCCCACTTTAAACATAACTAGAATTACTTGATAGCGGTATGTTAGGCCCATTTCTTCATGTACATCTGTCCCTTCTCTTCCACAAACAGCACGTAGCTTCAGTATTTAGAAACGCCAGTGTGTTACGGCTGCTTACTCCTAATGACTGTCAGTAAGCACTGAGCTTTGAAAAAACTTCTATGTAGAAGTTCAGTTACTACAATATACAAATTGTTGAACAGATTATTTTGTAATTATTAATAGCTAATAATTTATATAAATAATTATTTCATCGTTTAGTTATCTTTAAATAAAGTACATTAAAAGATGGGATCTCTTGCAGCCATTTGTATACTGGTGACATTTTATTGGTTCCCAAGTATCACTTTTTAATGTATATATTTAATTTCATAAGAGTACTGTTAGAAAATTCTTCCGCTGTCTTTTGTGGGGTAGGTTTGAACAGTAGTGAATTGCAGACTCTGATAACTTATTTTTTCGCTTAATCAGGCAAACTTAATAGTAAACTAGCTGTTTCTTCTCTGTTAATGTCATTCACCTTGGAAAAAAGATCTGCAAGAGAAAATGTAGAATGTTTCTGTATCATCTTTACAGGAGTTAAGTAAATTAATTACAAATTTAAATAATCATAACACATCTAGGATTCTGAGAATTCTCTTATATTGTAGATTTTTTCAGAATCCTAGGTTGACTTTTTTACCCCAATACAAATGGGGGCAGCATTAGTTGATGAGAAAAATGTTGCTGCCAAGTTTTACCCATAGCCTTACTTTACATAACTGTTACCATTCTAAGGTTTCTTGCAAAAGTGTGTGTGTGTGTATATATATATATATAAAAAATTCTGACATAACTTTAAAAAGTTGCAGGTTGCATGAATTGGAACATTTAGCAATATGTATGTGCCAGCTTTATGACAGGAGTGCTGAGATGTTTCTATCTGCTGTGCAAGAGCCTGGTACGGCAAACTCTGAGACCTGGGTAGACACTGGTCTAATCTGGATTCTGCACAGGCCTGCCAGACACAATCATCACCAGGTCGTGCTAAACCTCTGGTGTCGAATGCACTGGTGTCACCACGCAGAATTTTGATCCAGAGGTGTTATTACTGATAGGAAGATTATTTTTAGGCACACTCTGATGTCGCTTTTTTCTTTTTAACATTCCAGTTTTTAAGTATTTGGCTGATAAATATCTTCAAAGGCTGAAGCAACAAACAGCAGAAGATCCAGAACTAGTACATACAAGCAGTAACAAGATTGGTATGTATACTGTAATAAAAAACCCGAAACAGTATTTTGTGCCATCAAAGCTTATGGTCTCCTTTGTTTCCTTATGGAGTTAGTACAGGGTGAATTGGGGTCTAATTATTACCTTCCTGTCTTAGGATATTGTCTCCTTTCCTTCTGTGAAATAACTTTGTGACTCTCTAAAGTTACAAGACCGTCAAACTGGTGTACTGAAGTTTCTAGCTAATGTTTGTCAAGTGCCCTTTTATTAAATTCATTTAAACAAACATTGTGTAAGGACTTGAGAAAGGATGCTTCTTGTTTTTTTAATGTAATTAGTATTTGCGTTACTCATCTTGGTGCAGATTTACAAGAGACTCATGGTGAAAGAATCTGGCGTGTAATCAGAAGGTCTTTGTAAACTGCCCTTTGTAAGGGAACACTGAACTTCTGTACTCCTTCTCTAAAGCGTTTCTGAGTCAGTTCATCTATTTTCCTTAAAACACTCCCTTTTTATTCACGTTTTTTCCTTACCTTCATCTCAGCAAAGTTTCCAACTTTAAAATTGTCATGTTTTTCTTTTACTGTATTACTCAACTAACCATAACTTTTGCTACCATGCAATGAGTAGCATACGCACACGCAGATGAGTGTATATGCTGCCCTTCAATTACATAGATGTATACTGGCTTTAAATACTTCCTAGCTAGTAATTCCAACTGGCTTTACTTCAAATTTAGCTGCAAAATTGACCCAGAAATGGAATGAGCCTTTAAAAAGTACGAGTATGCATTTGAGGTGCACTGCTATGCTAGTTAAGTGTTGCGTCTTAAGTGTTAACGTATTATGCTGCAAGAAGTAAAGAACTACAAATACTTTTCTTGTCTTTAAATTCCGTAGGTGTTTTTAATACAGCTGGTGGAAGTCACGCCAACCAAAATTCTAGCACTCTTAATGGTGGAGATGTCATCAACCTTAGACCAAACAAACAGAGGACCAAGAAAACCAGAAGCCCTTTTAGCAACTGCAGCATACCTTAGACCACTTTTGGAGGAAGAAAGACCAGCCCAGCGAATTGGATGAAGTTGTGCAATTGAGTACAGAATAAAGCCAGCTGTAGAGGTATTTTTACCAGTGCTTTAGCAAATCTTGTGCCTATGGGATCCTTGATAGAGGGTGGATTTATATAAACTTGCTGATGCGGTGTTTTTTTGGTGTGTGGAGTGAGACACCTGCTGGCAAAACACAGAATCGTTGGTTGCCCCGTGCACTTCGTAAAAAAAATTCGGCAAGCTTCTCCTTTTTCAAGGAATTATTTACAGAGCTATCAACTAGGTATTGCTGAATTGCAAAGCACATGTAACTTCAGGATAACACTTACCAATATAGGTACAGACCATAACGCTATGGCCCAAGGTAAAGTAGCAACCTGGCAACTAAATTTCAAAGAAAATGTTAAATTGGTTAGTCAGTACACTAAGAAGATAAATGAAGAGCAAAAAGAAGACACTACGTTTTATGCCTGACTAGATTAACATGGATTCTGGCCGTTCTGTGGGTGCAATATACTTGTATTATACATATGAGTGCTAAGGTATATATGTAAACATTTGGTACGAATATTTAGGCTAAATTCCAGTGTATACATTACATGGAGATCAGCTGATGATTACAAAATAGCATCTTCAAAAAAAAAAAAATCCTCTAAAAATGTTGTATTTCAGATGAGGGTTTCCCAGCTGCCACTGTGTACGTTTAACTTGCTATACTTTGGGCCTAAAAGCTTAGATTTAAAAATGTATGGTGCCAAAAATGCTCCTTCTTCTTACCTAATGCTGCGCTACAGATGTTTTTGTAAGTTTGTTTTTCTCAGTCTTAACAGGTTGAACAAATAACACAGTCTTTGACACTAATAGTTATTCAGGAGGAACATTTAATATAATCATATTCCTGTTCAAATTTGATTGTTGTATCCTGTGTTGCCTATGAAAAAGGAACTTGCAAAGCGGTGTCACAGAATATCTATCTACCTTGGAAAAATTTTTCATAGATACCATAAACGAAGTTATGGGGATCCAAAAAATTGCAGCTGATGACTGAATTACATTAATGAGACGTTCTCGAACGTTGTCTCAGATTCAAAGTTAGCTGCTGGTTACAGAAAATCTCATTCTGCAAGTTCAGAGACATGGCAAAAATTTTTCAAAGTGCTTAAGTAATTTTACAGAATTGATTTAGATATTTAGGAGCCCAAATCTAAACTTAAGTTATTTGGGCTTAGGCTCCTAAATCACTAAGGTGCTTTTAAAAATGCTAAGCAAGGTATCTTTTATTTACCAAAAATAAACACTTTTTAATCCTCTTCAAGAGCATGCATGCCTTTTAAAAAATATCCATTTTGTTTACATGTTTTTGTATGGTATGATATAATTTTAACTTTCTAGGATTTCTACAACAAACCTGCCGGTGACAAATGCAAAATATGCTGCTTGAAAAAAAAAATCAGAGTTTTAATAGTTTTTTAAACGATGTATGAGAATGAAAAGGAGTTGAGCGATTCTGTATATTTTTGGAGGAAGGACTTTTCACTGTGTGAATTCCTGTCGGAAGCTTGGCTGACTTTGTTTCTAAGTCAATGAGTATGAAAACTGAAATGTACTTTTTTTTTTTTCCCCGCTGTCTGCAGGGAGAGAAGTGGGTGGCAAGTTATGCACAAACACTAAAGATCTCTGAACTCTGTCTTTTATGTTTACTGTATTAGACTTTCTACTGAGTACCGTTGTTTCTTTGACAAGCTGTTAGAGCATCTCCCGTTGCTGGCAAGAAGGCGGCCTTCAAGGCGCTCAATCTCCTTTGCCATGGCAGCAAAACTCTGTGTTCTTCACCGTTAACTTTTCCTATATTTTCTCTTGGATAAAGGCCTTCATTTTTTAACAAGTGCATTTCATCGCTGTATGTATGTGTAAATGGAGTCAAGTCCTATCTGTCTTAGCAATTTAAGAAGTAAGGTACTTAGGATAAGACGCGACTGTGCATCATGGGGCCACCTTACAACTTCAGGATGTAGGACAGAAGTGTGTGCATGAAGAATTTTGGTGTTTTTAACATGGAAACTTTTACATTCCATTGTCTGCCTGCCGGTTTCACATTTTTTTATTCTTTTTTTTTTTTCTTGAAAACGAAACAAAACCACAAAGTGTCTGAAACATCTTTTTTGCCTTGTTTGACCTGGTACAGAGGACTGAAAAATAAGTCTTTATTATGTATGATGACCGTTTGTACTATTACGTGTAATAATGTAGACGTCGTATTATTACATAAGCCATTTGTATTTAAGGTCTGTCATTACAAACCACTGTTTGAAGGACTGAAAACTCAGTAGAAATTTTCATAGGTGGAGACAATTGCTAAATTTAGGATATGGTGAAATTTAGTACACATACTTTACCATAGGAATCTGTATTTGCAGCGTTGGGTAACAGTGAGTGTTAATTTCATTCCCACCTTAAATCTGAAGCGGCTCTTTCTTTGTTGTGACTTTGCAGTGCTTGTTCTCCAATACAGCTGAGATGGAGACTGTCCAAATTAGCCTTTTGCTGGAAGCGCTCTGCATGTACGCTGCTTGAAAATTAAATTTTTATCCTACTGGGGTTAGTGTGTAGACGTAAACTAGATGACTTGCATATTGCAGGAATCCTTAGGTGTTCACATTGCCGTTCAGTGGGAGTAACTTTCGCCTTTTGGATGAAGAGACATGCCTAAACGTTTAGCACTCACGTTGTCCCTTGTGAATAATTTTTATTATAAACATTGCCCCATTCTCGTTAAAACACCATATATTTCAGTTACCAAAACCTACAGGCGCAGAGCTGGTAATAAAAATGCCCTTCTCTGTGCACCTGTGTGACTGCGTGCTGGAAGAGAGCGTAGCTGTTAGGCCCGTGGCAGGTGGGCAGCCTGGATTCCGAGGAACAGATCTTCCTACCGCAAGACACGACTTTTGCTCTGTGAGACTAAGCTAATTGCACTCCTTTTTCACCCGTTAATATCTCTCGAATGGCTCATTGGATGTATTGTCTGAATCTTGCCAAAAATGCTCTGCTTTCGGCTGACAGCGCTACCACTAGTAGAAAACTTGGGTCATTGTTAATGCCTTAGTGACATGGGCGTTCAGTAAAGAGCATGACGCTGAAGCATCTGTGGCTCCCGTGTTGTATCCATTCAGTGAATGGGTGTTCTCCCAGTAAGCAGGGCACCGTTTGATGCAAAGCGGTAACGCTAGGGATGTATTTCCGACTGGAAATAACAAATCTCAAAGTTGTAAGACCGATGACACTAAGACTTTTGTGCTTCTGTGTGTGTGGTTAATTTAAAAAAAAAAATTAAATATTCCACTTAAAGACGATTTTGAAGCTTTCTTATTTTCAGTGTTTTCTTAAGGCAACGCTTACAGTTTTGAGTCAAAATGCCTGATTACCATACTGTCAGTCTGATTTCCTGTTTAATTTTTTCATGCTTCAGCAAAATTTGTCTTTTTTTTTTTTTTCCCCTCTCTGTTATTGGGCGACAGTCTGTCTGACAGGTACGTTTTCCTTTGCGTCACGTGTGTAGATGTGTGTTGTGCTATAGGGACCCGAGCGGCTGAACACGTCGTACTGCCTGGAGGCTGTGCAGGGGTACGTGCGTTGTAGTGTGTGAATGTGCACTTTGAACCTCGTTATTCATCTGTTCAAGTTGATAGCTACCGGTTAATAATAGAATTAATTACTCGCACTGTGGAACCCTCGTGTAGGAATTTGGTCCTACAGCAGACTTAACAAACCCACTTCTTGGATTCTCGTGACGGTACCGAAGTCCCTGCTGCTTTTCTAACTAACTGTCATCATAGACCGTGGGCTGACGTTGCAGTTCCTGCACGCTAGTTGTACCTAAGCCAGAGAGCGAGTGTTGTCCAACAAGCCTCATTTCATCAAAACTACCTGGCCAGCTTTTTGTAGGAAGCAAACAGTTGTGTGTATCTTTTTTTCTTTTCTTTTAAATTCTCAAACAATATTGACGAATACTTCTCTCTGTTAAATATGGCATCCTAATAGGTTATTAAAATTATAGAAGAAAAACTGCAGCAATGTTTAGATTTAAGACGAAAGGTGCTATAATAGACGAAGAGAAAACCTTCAAACAGTTCCACGTCGAAGTGTTCTGTATGAGTCATCTCAAAGCCAGGTGAGTCCCAGCACCGAACTAGACTCATGCTCAGGTTTCTAGCAGTAGGGGAATACTGATAAATAACTTCTGGAGTGAGGGTTCGTTCTTCTCTTGCCGACTTAAAGGTGGTTCAGCAGAACCAACTGAAGTTGATCAAAAAAAATAAGTAAAAATTAGTCTGGACCAGGAGAAATACCACTCTCATTGTGAGGATAAAGATGCATCGTTACTAATGAATGACGTACTCTTATTTCCAAGTTCATGTGAATCTGAATGGTTAAAACAGATAATGTACATTACATAACTGTTTTTATCACCATTGTGATCTCAAGTAAACGTAATATATTTTTAGAAAAAAAAGTCAACTTACAGTAAATCCTCAAGTGGAAAAATAAATGTTTAAAACTGAATATTCTGTGTATGCCGTTCCTGTAAAATCCCTACGAGTTAATTCTGCTGTTCTCTTGTAAGTGCCATCAGTTGTATCACGCAATTTACACATGTTTGTTTGATTACTGTTTGCTCTGATACAGGTCACGATGTTTGTGGTTCTATTAAATTGTCAGTGTATTAATTTTCAAAAAGCTATCGCCGTAACCCTGTCACTGCGCAACCTGAATCCGCTCAAGAAACTCGTGTGTCCAATTCCAGCCTGGGTGTTGCCAGCAGCTGGGATCCCAGGCAGCTGGCGTTAGGTGGCCTCCCCGGAACAAGTCTGGGCACCCCCAACTAACAGAAACGCTGTTCCTGAGCTCCTGTCTCTTGATTTCTGCACCGCACGGGTCAAACACAAAATAGAGATTCTGTTCTGCTCCTGGTCATTGCATTTTTCACGATTGGTCTGGCTCTTACAGTGAGAAGGTTTAAGCGAACGCTCGTGGACATTGCAAATGGCATTAAAATATTACTAATGTATCAGAGATGCCTGATGCATCTTCTGAAAAGAAACGGGTAACTAGACACTGATTTTTATTTTTATTTTTTTTTTTTTTTTTTTTAGTAAGACACAACCCACAGCATCTGGGGCTGCCTCTTTCCCCAGGTCCTAGTGATATGCAACACGGCAGCCTGCTCTAGGTGACCCTGCTCTGGCAGGGGGGGTTGGACAGATGATCTCCAGAGGTCCTTTCCAACCCCTACCATTCTGTGATTTCGTTATCTATCTCAGTAATCTGTAAAGTTAATATACTCCTGCTTCCTCTTGCATGCAGTTCTGCATGCAGAAAAAACAGTTTTCTTGCTTAACACCCCTGTAAGGATTAATAAGCAATGTTTTAGGCAAGAAAAAAAAATCTTGACGTGAGAAAACTCCCATTTTTATGGTCATGTATTTTTAGGTCAGGGAAGTGCTTAACTGCACACAGAAAGCCGAAGCTTTGACACCATCGAGGGGTGGGGTTTATGTACTGTGCAGCTGTATGAGGTTTAGCTTCAGGACAGTGGGTGGCCGTTTCACATGGCTTCTGCTGCCTGTCCCCCGCTGCAGACACCTGGGCACCTCTGGCGTCTCTGAGGAAATGGTTTGTGCTCACTGATGTCCCGTTTCCAAGACTGGCTTATGCTGAGAAGAACGTAAGCTTTATTTTATTGCTCAGGAGATAAGGGGACCACACGTTCACTGGTTTTTCTACACCTTCTTTGTCCCAGCTGTCGTAATGCCTGTGGAGCCTTGTCTACTGTGATGTAATTCTTGACAACAGACAGCACTTAAAAAAAGTTTAAAACTTTAATCTGTGCTTTGTTGATCTCTGTCACATGTGTGATGCCAACTAGCTATTTTGAGTTACTTTAACAATGATAAATGTTTAAGATGATAGCCACTATGAAACTGGCATAAAACGCTCAGTAGATGTCTTTTGCTGTGGCTTACGGGTATGACTGTGGAAGAAACTCTAAAGACAGTATGGCTGGTGTTTAAATTAGATTGTTCAGATCTATGGGATCTTTAATAGATGCAGCACGTCAGTATGCAACGGTAAAGCACAGGAGAGGGTAGCGATGGATGTATTGCAGACCCCTGCGCGTCAGATGACACAGAATTTCAGAAAGTAGAAGACAAACAGAAGAAAGAATTTAAAATAAAACCCAGTAACTTAGGCCCAAATAAGCTGAATCTATACTATTAACTCAGCTGTTGATAACCATGTTTTGATCACTTCATTTTGTCTTTGGAACAAACACAGGCCTGTGAAAGTGCTGTAAGAGTAAAAATACTTTTTAACTATTGATGAAGAGGATCTAAAAAGGAAAACAAAAAAACCCACCTTTAACACTTTTGGTCTGAATAACCTTATAATGGTTATATTATAATATATATTATAATATATAATATTATTATAATATATATATAATATTAAGGTTATAATATAACCTTAAAAAAACCAAATACTGAAGGAACAGTCTAAGCATCGATAGGCTGCGTTCAACTTAACTATTTCACAGCCTGATTTCTGAAAACAACCTGCACTGTATATTATTGTTGAGGGATTGAATGCTGTTAAATAGCCAGAAGCTTTTCTTCCTCTTGTTAAACTTCACGAGGATCTAAAACATATGAAAAGAGACTAGTTATTGCTAAAATGGAATTTCAGAATGAATCTCACCAAAGTCTTTTCACAGTCTCAAAGCTGAAACATTAATTGTGTTAAAAGCACCCTCTGGAGTGCCAGCTGTGTGGATAAAACGCAGCGACAGCATCTCGTAGCTGCTGAAGGCTGGAAGAAGAGCGGGGCCAGGTTCCCTGCAGCCTGCACACACTCAAGGTGTTTAGCCCCGTGGAGCTCCAGAGCTGCAGCTGAGCAGGAGGAGCCTGGCATGAAGAGGTCCCACCTTGGGCTAGTGCTGCTCGGGCTGCAACACTCAAGGAAGCGGCTGCCACGGAGGGAGCTGGGGTTGGTGGCGTCACTCTGTCCCATCCCGCACCCACCAGCTGAGCTTTGATCCGAGTTGAGACGGGGCAGGGCTGAGCCGCCGAGGCTGCCGCTCCCCTCTGTGACCACCACCCTTGGTGGAACAGAGCAAGACTGAGAGGCGGTGCGGGGAGGGGGTTGCAGAATTCCAGGCTTACCCTAAAACATGCAACTTCTGACCCGCAGCCACAAAGCACGGCAATAATAAGCAGAAATTAGGAGTGAGAGGGTGGAAGAGGAAAAAAAAAACTTAAAAAAACCCACTCACACAAGGAATGTTAAACTTAAAGAGCGTACTATCATCCTACCCAAGAAACAACTATACTACCTGCCAGTTGAGAATCCAACTGTTTTGCTCTGGTGCTTCACAGATGATGACACAAAGCAAATTTGCAGAGCAGCAGCTGATAAAATACAATTCCCCTTTATTATCTTATCTTTGAAAAAAAAAATACACAGCAACCTCAAACTACAGCTAGATGGTGGGAGGCAGGGTGGTTCACGGGGCAGGCGAGGGAGGGGGCTTTGCCAGAGCTGGAGCTCATTTCTAGCCTGGGTTGTCACCTTTGGATGGATGCGTCACTTTCCACGTCCGCAGTTACGACCTGGAGGTATGTCTGTCTCTTGGAAGTATTGTGACCTGCTTATGAATAGTGACAAATTATTAAAAATGATAAATGGTAATGAGTATGACAGTGTGTTGTTTATGAAAATACACAGTTTATTAATGTTTTTGATTTATTGCCACGATTTGGTTTTTGTCCCCCTAAGTCTGGTTCACACGCTATGGATACAGCAGAGAAAAGCTGAAATCTCACTACATGACAAAACAACTTTAGTCTTAAAAAAAAACAAAACCCAGGAGAATGGAGGAAAGGCTAGATTTTGACGGTGTCTGACAGTTCAGCAGAAGCACAATTACAACAAGCAGTATCAGGGGAAGTCCTGATAGCGTTCATTATTGCCAAAAGAAAATGCCAATGCTACCAAAACCCACTAAATCCTCGCACCTCGCAATCAAAGATACTTGGATGCGCGTGCATTCGCATATACGCATGTGCTTGTACAGCGAAATTTTTTTTTCTTAGCTTCTGTGTGCTTTTTATGGAGGTTTGCTCACCCTGCGATTTGCCAGAAGTAGCCAGGAGGGTAGTTTAATCCTGTTTGCTGTTGCAAGACTGTCTGACAGAGGATTTCTGGTGCTCCAGCAACGTGATCGATTTTTCAGAATTTTCTAAGTTTCTGAGCAGAGTCTCTAGCCGCCTTTTGATTTTCTTCTGATCCTCAATGGCACAGCCGATTACCACGGACTGAAATTTCTGATCGATGGGTCCTGCCGGCACGTCAGATGTGCACGCACCGTAAAGCGACATTAAGCGGATTTTGGCGTCTTCCAAATCATCTAGAAGTTTATTGACAATTTCATCGATCATCTTGGTGGCATGCTGTAGGGATTCCTGCTGCTGGGCGTTTCGGATGGTTTCTACAGAAACCTCCACAGTGAGGGTTCGGCCCATCAGACGATTAGCAGTCAAATTAAGTTCTTCTCTCTCACCTAAATCGAAAACAAGAAAGTATTCTAAGTTACAGGCAAATAGTTTCCTGTGCAGATAACATCATCAAAACAATCAAACTCCTACCACTTTGCAATAAACAAGGCTGGTTTTTTAAGTAAGTGACAATCAGCAAGATTTCCAGGGGCCAGAAATTATTTTTTTTTTGCATTTGCATAAGTCCTACTTATTTCACAGAAGCCAGCGTCTTCTGATTTGAAATGTGGCATTAAGCTCTATTAAAAATGTAAGCAATGCTCTTCCGCTGCTGAGACAATGTTGCTGCGTCACATTAAAGCAAAGCATACACTATTAGCAGGAAACATTGTTCATTAACAGAACAGGCACATTAAGGACCTTCCGTGCCTCTGTAAGGGAGAGATTTAGTCTGTACCCAGAAGGCCATAAAGAGAAAACTGATTTCGGACTACCAGATGCAATTAGAGGCCATGAAAAATATGGTTTTCTATTTTCTGAAAACCTGTGTCTTTTCCTAAAATACAACACAACATATTTGACATGTAGAGTCTTAAAGAGCCAACGAGCCAGCAATTTAAAGCTCCTATTGTAAAACATACAGATTCAGGGAATATATTGAAAGCCATATATCGTACCATCATGACAATGATCTTAATCATCAGGTTTTTGCAGGCAGTACGCTTTGTAGCACTCATGCCTGTCCAGCAGTCAAAGCCATTAGAATGCTGGTTTTTCAACTATATTTAATCATCATCATCAACTTCTCTCCCTCAGCTGAGCTATGTTAACCCCGATTTTGAAAATAAACCGGTGAACCAAGTATGGGCTGTCACATACGCAGTAGTGACAGTCATGGCAGACCATCCAGCTGAAGAACATGTGAATTTACGCAGTCAAGAAAAAGGGGATCCCAGGGTAATGGATGGCCCTTCAGTAACCTTAGCTGGCTCCAACGCCCATACCTTTACCAGCAGGAGCAAGCAAACGGAGCTGCTCCCTACGGAATGGGCTGTTTAGACTTTGGGTCAGTTGCAGGCATTACAGCAAAGCAGCTTCTCACCTTCACTGATGTGCCTCATGTCCTGGCTGTTCTGTATATTGTGGATCATTTCTAGCAGGATTTCTTTCTCTTGTTCCATAGCAGATGCTGCGTCACGGAAAGCCTCTACCCTGCCCATGGTTGAACCAAACAAGATGTTTAAATAATAAAATAGCTGTTCACCTATATAGCTGCCAAGAAGTGTTTCTTTAAACTCCAGCTTAAGAAGTACAGTCAGTTCTTAATTATCCGTGAGCCAGACTCTCTGATTTTATGACATTCTCCCATATCTTAACTTCACTTTTCCAGACTCAATGTAATTTAAAAACACAAACAAATGGGGGAAAAAAACAAACCCCAAAACAACAGTAATTCGATCAGACTTAGATCTTTTATTTTACCAACAGTACTGTTCGATCCTACTCCGCGGTTAGTCTGGATATTCAGAGCCTGACAGTACTACAGCCCCATAGCAGAAGTCCTGTAGCTAATTGGCAATTATTATCAGCTGCTTAACTAGAAGAGAAACTGACCCAGTCCCCATCAGGGAACTTGGGGGTGAAGGCTGCAGCAAGGAGGGCCGGCTTACCCACCGCTCCCAGGCCAGCAGCACAGAACCACTGCCACCCACCTACGAAGCAACAAACGTTCTGGAAAATTCAAACGCTGCCTCGAAGCCAAATGACCCCTTTCACGAGGAGAAAAAAACAGACGAGAGGGACAAAGCTCACACACTTTTATTAACGTGACAAGGCCTCCCCTGGCGTGCCTTGGTGGCTGGGAGAAGATGCTGGACCGCCTGCCCCCATGGTCACTGGTGTTTTCCATGGAGCGATGCTCGCTGTAATTCACATGGGAAGGAAGCTTCTGTGGGAGCAGCTCCTATTTCTGGGCTTCCAGGGAAGCAGGAAACTTGGTTTCTCCCGAAACAGGACCCCTACTCCAGTCCTGTTCACTGTGCTGAAGCTCACAGGGGCAGACCCATCTGGCCATGGGCAATGTGAAAACGCCGTAATAGAAATCAGGGTCCAGTTCCTTAGTTCATGGGGCTTTGAGCAGCCTGACCTAGTGGGAGGTGTCCCTCCCCATGGCAGGGGAGTTGGAACTAGATGATCTTTAAGGTCCCTTCCAATCTAAACCATTCTATGATTCTATGTCTTATTCCCCACCATGGGTTTAAGGAGGGGGCTTTTGCATTCAGCTGAGTCATCTGGAAAAGCACATCTGGGAACTGTCTACCCTGGAGACTGGGGACAAGAGGGAAACATCCCCCCTGCCTTGGCTTTGCCCTTGGAGGCTTGAGGGTAGGGGCTTGTAGAGGATTTGCCAAGCTGCAACCGGCTGCAAGAGTTGCGCAAAAAAACATCAACTCTGCATTCCCAGAGCCCACAGAAAAGCGGAATATCACGTGAACCTGGCTGACAGTTTCAGATGCTTTCAACATGCAGCTCGGGAGGTCTAGCTGCTGTAAGCAGCACGGGAATCCATCTATCCCAAAATGTTTATTAAACCTGGCCAGAAGAGGGGAAACAAACCAAAACATTGTTAAGTCTCTTAGATGCTCCGCACTCTTCAACATTACTGCTGTAATGTTGCTGCTCCCTCCTCAAAGGCTGGCTGAGGGCAGGTAGCTTCAGAAAAACAGCAGTAAGAGAAAGGAGGGCAAAAAAAAAGGCAGAACGGGAGCATTTGCGGATATAAATAGCCACACTTCACATGCAGCCTGATCACGAAATGGTTCTGTTTTACAAAATATTTAGCCTAATTTAGGCAGTGAAAGCACAAGCTTCAGGCCTTGCCTTTAATGTTCATTCTGAGGAGGAGTGGGAAAAGTTAATGCAATGCAAATTCTTGCCGACAGCAAATACTTTTAATTATTATTTTGGACTGGTTAGTAAGAGCAACGAGGCAGGTGGAGTCATTTCATACTTCAGATGTCTGCGCTTTGTAATTTAGGAAGTCTAGCAATATTTTCATAAATGCCTCACCATGCCTTTTTAAAATAAACTAGTATTTTCACAATTTAAAAAATGCATTGTGACCGCTGGAAAACTTAAAATTAAAATTTGGAAGGGCAGAATTTCAATCTTAATAGTGTTTTTAAATCTGATTCGGCATATTGTTGTACTAACTTAAAAACTATAGGTATATATGGAACAATCCCTGATTTCCACAGGCTTTGCTGGGTCCTGTGAAGAATGTGGAAAAACTGCATTGCAGAGATGTGTCCTGAATTGGTGCAATTCTAAAGAGAGTGCCTGAAACATCACTGCTTCCAAATGCCAGCTACTGGTAGGACCTAAAAGCCAAATGATCAGAATTAATGATTGTATACTGAAAAAAAAAACCCAACCCCCCTATAATTTACCAGCTAGAAGTTGGATTGACATTGTTTTACAGAAAGTCATATAACCAAATCTTGAGAACTATTTTATTTGCAATAGTTGTTTCTTGGGAATTATTTTAACCACTTTTTCAACTGCAATACTGGGTGTCACGCAACTAAAACCCACTGGGATTTTAGTTTTAGTGTATTTGCTTCCATAAACGGCAGTCAAAATGAGCACCTACCCTGGCACTGTGTAACGGCACATGGAGGCACAGCAGCTCCTGCCACGGGGGCAAAGGGACAGGGAAGCAGCATGTCAGGATTCCCCCACTCCGCTGCTATCCCTTCCAAAAATTTCCATCCTGACCCATTATTAGCAGTGACATGGGGCTAAATAACCCTAAAAAATAAACTCCTCGGGTTTCAGAGACCTCTTGAGGGCAGGGTGGAGGCACAGTGTGATAACACAGCACACTGGCAACAAAGGCAGCACCGGAGCAGCCAGCGAGCAAGAGATCAGAAGGTAGGGGAATGGCAAGACAAGGGAACGGAGGAAGCAGCCAGCTGTCGCTGCTGTGGACCTGGATCCCACAGAGGTCACAACAAGGGGACAGGATCATTTCAGAACAGCACTCTAGGGGGGAAAACCTCAAAAAAGCAAACCACTCACACCTGCTTCAGGAAAACAGTTAGTGCTCCAGAGAAGATGCAGGGGGGCTTTATCAGGGTGAGATACCCAGCACAGCTGCACCCTACTTTATCTCTCCAGCTTCTACCAAGGCCTGTGGCCACCTGCCCCCAAGCTGGGGTGGGTCCTGCTGGCTCCTCTGGCCCACAGGTCACAACCAGGGAGGGACCTCGGCCCCCTGGCAGGGACTGCACTCCTTTCCCTCCTCACTCTCCGCAAGAGGTCCACACCTTGTGGTCAGCTCTTGTAACTTCTGTCCTAAAATGTGCTTTGAAGTCACAGGTTTGTGTAAATCTTTGGCTTTCTTGGGGTGGGGGACAAAAAAAAAAGAAAAGATTGGAAGAGATAAACCTCTAGCAGAGGTGACTGATGTGGAAAAGGGTGGAAACACAGTCCAAGCCTCAAAAAACCAACCAACCAAAGAACAGAAGGCAAGGAAAAGAGAACACAAAACTCATATTAATGCCCAATTATCAATCATCTCGATGCAGCAGTATGGTCTTTTTCTAAGAGATGAAAACATCCAATCATATGTTAACTTGGACTGTATTTGTCACTTTGAACATCAACTAAATATTCCATCCATTACCTAAGACTAAAAAAACATTCCTTACTTCTGATTTTTCCTGGTCCGGAGCGATTAGCTGCGCAGTGCCTTTCTTTCCTACATACCATTGACATGAGCAGAGCATTCCCCTGCGGAACAGGTGGACCAGCCTGTGCTTTTGTTTCCAGATGAGAAACTCGATACCCGCTTTCTTATGACAGCTGCAATAACTCCGTCCTTTAAACTACTCATTGACTTAAATAGCTCACTATTAAAGCTTGTGTGCTGGAGGTGCAGATAAGTTTTCAAAGGAAATAAGAAACATCTGAAGACGGTGCAGCTTTTTTCCTGAAACGGAGCGAGCACACTGGACGGAGACAAGGCAGGAGGTTTCACTCCAGCATCCTCAGCTGCTTAAACTGAGCTTCCCTTCTCGGGTGAGCGGTCCCATGAACATACAAATATGTGGGGGAACATGGTTGTTCCGAAGGAGAATAGGAGCAAAAGTACAAAAAATTAAGATTTAAAAAAAACCAACCAAACAAAAAACCGCAAGAGTCTGACTTATCTCATGTATCATTACACCCAGCACTGCGTGTTCACTTAACATAACCACCAGAACATGGTGACTCACAAACAGAGACTCTGGTCCTGCTTCCAGCTGCTCCCGGGATGTCTTGGCATTTGCCAGCAGCCAGGGCAACACCAGGGTCCGAGCCCTTACAAGGGACAAACATGCCATCCGTCCCCCTTGCCGCCCCTGCTAGGGTGCTCGCACCCCGGCAGCCAGATTAATCCCTCTTTTCTGCTCACTTTCCCTACAGAAAAAACTCCCCCCACAAACACCTAGCAGGGAGGTACAAAAATACCCTGTTACTGTTGGAAAAGCAGCTCTAGTGGTGTAAGGGAAGGGGGGAAAGGGAAGGCTGTTTGAGCCAGAGCATTTCCGATGGGATGAGGGTTGCCACGGGGTTCAGCTGACCTTAAACAACTTGAGAACTGAGGACTGTCGAGGGGTTTAATTAAAGCCTGTAGTTCACTTTGACAAATTTTCACTTATTGTATTTACAACATTAGGGTCTACAGCTAACTAAACCAGCTGGAGAAGGAAGAAGTGTGGAAGCTCTTCCTCCCATCATTCAAATAACTTTGAAATGAGGCACGTTGATTAGTTGTGCATGGAAAATAAATAAGACTTGAGCGACTTTAATCAAACTAGTTTGACTCTTTTTTTTTTCGTAACTGTTCCACATTTAGAACTATGGCTGTCTGAAAGGCCCACAGCAAACCGAGAAGTTTAATTTGGGGTTTAGTTTCTGGTTAACCAAACTGTCTGCTTTGTTTCAGAGTTGCTCAGCAAATTTAAAACACATTTTTGCATATTCTGATGCTCATTTTGTGATTATACATTCATGCACTAGACCTCGATGTGAGCAGCGAGACTTGTTTGCAGACAGTGATTTTGTTTAGTCAAATTGAGAGAAGTCTGCGAAGGACTTCAAGGAGATTTAATCAAGCTAAGTGAAAGGCTAATATAAAGGCACACAAAGTCCACTCCTGAATAATGCAAAGTAATACAGGCAGAAAGGGGAAAACACAACTCCTATATCCCACAGAGCTCTTTTAATTACAGGAAAGTCCTAGAAACATTCTGGGTGGTTCTGTGAAAGCTGCTGATCAATATGCAGCTGTAATGAAGGAAAGGGCGTGTTGAAACAGTACCAGCAGGAGGTGAATCAGTAGTACACCCACGGCACCCCACACATCCATCCACCTCAGAAAGGACACCGTGTAATTAGGCAGAGTTGAGAGGACAAAGAAGTTGATTAAAGGCAAGGAATCATCTCTCATGCGGCCGAATTGGGAAAAAAATCAAATGGGATTCTCTGGGGAACACCAAGCAGCAGGAGGAGATGGGACACGTCTTGGTGCAACGATGAAATACACATCATATTCGCAATTACTTGGGAAAAACACACCTAAGCTGCCGAACGCAATGCTATTCACGTTATAGTTACATGGTTTATTACCCTTCAGAGAGGAGGTGGACATAAACATGGGTAACAAGAACATCCATAGTTGGACCAGTAAGTGCAAAGGGAGGTGCTTGAGACACGAAGCCTCATGCTTCAGCATTCAGCACTGCAGCTTAAAGGCTTCCAAGAGCCTCCAGAGCCCGAACGACACCAGATTTTACCCACAGCTTTCCTGCACCTTCTTATGAACCACCTGCCCAAGAGATGCGGGAGAGGGGATATGGGGCTACTGTGCAGGACAACAGACACCATCCACCATGGAGTTTGTACACGCCATGTCACTGTTGCCCCACCAGCAACCCACCATCCCCTCTTCGCTAAGGACTCCCCGCACCGAAAAGGTCAACAAACGTAAAAAAGTCTTTTGCGCTTTCCCTGAATAATGTCTATTTTCATACGTTCACCGAATAGTAGGGGTTGGAAGGGACCTTCAGAGATCATCTAGTCCAAACTCCCTGCCACAGCAGGGTCACCTAGAGCAGGTTGGGTTCGAATATCTCCAGAGAAGGAGACTCCGCAACCTCTCTGGGCAGCCTGTTCCAGTGCTCTGCCACCCTCAAAGTAAAGTTCCTCCTCATGTTCAGACAGAATTTCCTGTGTTCCAGCTTGTGCCTGTTGCCCCTTGTCCTGTCACTGGGCACCACTGAGAAGCGTCTGGCCCCATCCTCTTGACACCCACACTTTAGGTATTTATAAGCATTGATGAGATCCCCTCTCAGTCTTTTCTTCTCCAGCCTGAACAGACCCAGGTCTCTCAGCCTTTCCTCATGACAGAGCTGCTCCGTTCCCTTACGCACCTTTGCAGCCCTCCACTGGACTCTCTCCAGTAGTTCCCCGTCCTTCTTGAACCGGGGAGCCCAGACCTGGACACAGCACTCCAGAAGCGGCCTCACCAGGGCAGAGCAGAGGAGGGAAGATGACCTCCCTCCACCTGCTGGCCACGCTCTTTTTAATGCGCCCCATATTCCTCTTTTCACCTCTTTCCAGGCCACGCTACTTCGCCTCAGCGCAGCAGCTGCCATTTTTAAGCTTGCCCCCCGACGAAGGGGGATCCCTCCTCCCTCGGTTACCTCAGGAAGCCTCACCCCAGCGCCCTTCCCTTCCCCTCCCGCCCTGAGGAGCCACCGGCTCGGCGGCTGCCCGGTCCCCTCAGCGCCGGGCCGCGGCCCCTTCCCCCCCCGGGGTCCCACCTGAGCTCCAGCTGGTCCAGGTTCTCGAGGAGGCGGCTGGAGCGGTCCGCCATGGAGGTGGAGCGATAGAAGCGGCCTCGGAGCTGCCCGCCGGATTGCTGCTGCTGCTGCTGCTGCTGCGCCGCCGCCTCACTGGCCTTGGCGCTGATCTTGGCCTGGGCCATAGCACCCGCCCGCTGCCGGCGGCGGATCCTCGCTGCGGCTGCGGCCGCTCCCTCCCCGCGTCCCGCAGGCGGCGGCCGAATGCCGGCAACTCGCTCATGGCCAAAGAAGGAGCCCGCCCCTTCCCCGGACGCCTGAGGACACCCCGCCTCCGCGCCAGGACCGCCGCCTCACGGCTTCCCGCCTCCGGGTGGGGTGGGGGGTGAGGGGAGGCCGTGGTGGTGGCAGGCCGGAGTCATCAGGGTGGTGACACCCGGGGGGGGATTAAACCCACGGGTGACAAGTCGTTCCTGACACCTCGGGGTCTCCCCGCGGCCCAGAAAGCTCTTGGGGGGCAGCAGAGGCGCCGTACGGCGCCTCTGCTGCCCCCCAAGAGCTTTCTGGGCCGCGGGGAGACCCCATGTACTGTCCCCCATCCCAGCAAAACCTGGACCAGCCAGACGTACCTCAGATTAGGGGCTGACCTGTTGGAAAGCGGCTCTGCAGTGAAGGATCTGGGAGGCCTGGTGGACAACAGGTTGACCATGAGGGAGCCCTTGTGGTCGAGAAGGCCCACAGTCTCCTGGGGCGCATTTAAGAAGATCGTGGCCAGCACGCGGAGGGAGGTCATCTTCCCCCTTTAATCGGGCTCGGTGAGGACACATCTGGAGTACTGTGTCCAGTTCTAGGCTCCCCAGTTCAAGAAAGACAGGGAACTACTGGGGAGAGTGCAGTGGAAGGCTACAAAGATCAAGGGAAGGAACCACCTCTCATATGAGGAAAGGCTGAGAGACCTGGGTCTGTTTGGCCTGGAGAAGAGAAGACTGAGAGGGGATCTCATCAATGCTTATCAATATCTAAAGGCCGGGTGTCAAGAGGATGGGGCCAGGCTCTTCAGCGGAGCCCAGCAACAGGACAAGGGGCAATGGGCACAAGCTGGAACACAGGAACATGAGGAAAAACTTTCCTTTGAGGGTTCCAGAGCCCTGGAACAGGCTGCCCAGAGAGGTTGCAGAGTCTCCTTCTCTGGAGATATTCGAACCCAGCGTGCTCTAGGTGAACCTGCTTTGGCAGGGAGGTTGGACTAGATGACCTCTGAAGGTCCCTTCCAACCCCCTACCATTCTGTGATTCCGTGTAAACCAGACACTAAGGGAAGAGGAACAAGTTTTTCAATATCTGTATTAACTCAGTTCGAGGTGGTAGCAGCTAGTATGAGGATGTGCCTCCCAGAAATGTTCTGTGTGGCTGGTTCATTGGCTTGCTCTTTCATTAAAGAAAGCAAGCAGTCCCACCACCACCCCACTGTTATTTTTATATAAAGCTATTCAAAAAGTGAGCTACAAAGCTGAAACATCTGAAAACGCAAGAAATAGGAGGAGGAAAACAAGAAACGCTTTAAAGATCCATAAGCCTGTTTGAGGGGTGAGAAAATTTGGAGAAAAGTTAAGCCAGAGACAGCCCTTACTGTAAGCAGAACCTGAACAGAATTCCTAAAACTAAGATACTTGAGATATTGCCACTGATCACACATCTTACTGGTGCCAACTGTAAGACACCCCTGACCACCTGCAGAAAAGAAGCTGTTCCACCAGCTGTCACTGTCCACGATACAAAAAGGTTTACTGAAAAGTGCTCAATGTTCTCTTTCTATGCCAGGAAGAAAAAATATATCTATCTATTTCATGGTAGCCAAGGTAGCGGATCTACATCTGGTAATTACTTGTTCCAAGATTGTATTTAATTTGACCATACAAAGTGGTGCCTTCTCTCTCGCAAGTGCCCACCGTACCAACTGCGCCAACAACTCACACAGAATCTCTCATGCTTCAGGTTCCTGCTGGAAGCGTTGGTTCCGGCAATTGAAGTCACACATAGGCTTCACTTGCCTCTACAGTGAGTATTTAAAAAGGAATTTGCTTATCCCAAAAGTCCAGGTTTGGGCAAATACCCATGTCTCTAACAGACCAATTTTTGGCACCCAGCGAAGAGGGATTCTGTTGCACAGGGATACTGTTTTGTACACTTATCCCGCTGTGATTCAAAATAGCTGTTTTCTCAGGCTCGTCCACTCAGAATGATATCATGTCCCAAATGCTCTCGTTAAATTAATTGCCCGAGTTTTGTTTTATGTAGTTGGATAAGTAAGGCTCATTGCCTGTGAGCTCATGGAAATAACTTCATTTGAACAATTGTTCCATCCATCTCTCTACGGTCTTTGTAGAAGATAATTAAAAACCGCTTCCCACCCCAAGCAGAAACCATTTGTAGCCAGGACACGCAGTTTGCAACCGTTTTTTTTCCTAGGATCCTTCTATTCTTCCCAAGCCAATTTATTAAGTATCAAATAGATTTGGTTTAAAAAGCAGAAATCAAAATAGCTGCACAGCTATGAACATTTTTTTCCTTGCACAGGGTTTTAATTCCACGCAGGTAGAAGCTGCAATGAACCACAGGCACAGAACAGCTGTAGCTGTGTCCAAACGTATCCCATATGAGACTTACCCTTTTTAGCAGCAAAATGTCATTTTACCCTAGAAGTGAGAATAGCACAAACCCTGGAACCAAAACACAGGTTTATAAGCAAAAATGGTCTTTGAGGACAAGCCTCAACATTACTGCCTGTGCAACCTGGGATATTTTCCCATTTAGAAACTTGGAAGGACCATGAAAACAGCTTTCCCTCTCTCTAGAAGGGTAGATTGCCCTGTTCCCTCTATTTCTTGCTGAGGTATGTAAAGGGGCACTTGTCACCACTTTTCTAAAATAATAGATGGCTGGAAAGATAGGAGTCCATCTCTGGAGGAAGGGAAGTGACTCACAGATGAATTAGGAGAAGTCTGGGGACACAAAAATCATGAGGGCCTTTGAGGCCTCAATGCAACAGAAGGAGGAAACAAAGCACAGATTTCATCCTCCACCTTGCGGTCTGTGGTGAAGAACAGTGATGGCCAAGTTCAGGACTGCCAGTGCTGCCATGCCAATATCTCCCTCTCCTCATCTTCTCCACAGCTGTGTTCATGTGATGGACTCCAGAGCCCTGCTCTGGCTATGCGCACCAGAGAGAACACGAGGAGAAGGTGTGTATCTCATGGTTTCTGCACTCCTGCCTCAGCAATGAAGCCGCTGTCTGTCTCTTGTTTAAACTACAGCATCGTAAAAAACGTGTGCAAATTGCAAAACAGAGCAAAG
This sequence comes from Larus michahellis, assembly GCF_964199755.1. Taxonomy (NCBI): domain Eukaryota; kingdom Metazoa; phylum Chordata; class Aves; order Charadriiformes; family Laridae; genus Larus; species Larus michahellis. The sequence continues at coordinate 104,054,277 of NC_133898.1, forward strand.
TACAGAAGGGTCTCATTGACGCGCACAAGGTCCCTTGAGGTAGCAGAAAAAGCAACTTTCCTAGGTCTCAGACATCTGATGTATCTGTAGAAGTCCCAGAGCCAGGGAGATGATCTACGCTAAAAGCAACACCAATAGCCACATTGCTAAATAGCACCTTAGTTCCAGCTTTGCCTTATTCCAAACCCTGATTTATACCTTGTCATGTACCCTAACATTTATACATGAGCTGTCATGGAATGGGATCAAAGAGAAAGTCCACACCCAAGAAACGCCATGCCAGATTATTTTCCTCCCTTCACCTACAGGAATTATTTTTTCCTTCCTTCACCTACATCTTCATCTGAAGAACCTTCTTTATACGCAGGTGTTATGGAAACACAACAGTTCCTATACATACCAGAAGGATGCAACCATGGCTTGGGCCAGCCAACCAAAGCCGGCTTGCAGTCTCCCCAGCAGCGTGACAGCAGCAAAGATGGGCCAACATGGGTTTCTAAGGTGTGTTTTCAATCAAAATACATATCACAGTAGGCTGCCCCCTCACTCAGCGCCTGCTGAACCTGTGCTACTGTGTCTTTGCTGCTATTGTTACCAATGCTAATTAAAGCTAGCCCTGGGTTTGCCTATACATGTCGCAGTCATTTGACTGTGTAGGCAAGCCCTGAGGTCCCAAGCCTGTTAAAAGTCTGAATGAAGTCCTCTATCTCAGAAGCAATCTGAAAGCTGGTATGACCATTTTGGGGCACGCAGCAGTTCATTTTCACAGAGAAGAAAACTGCCTAGTAAATGAGCCAATGAATTCTGTACAGCTGCAGATGCTCAGACAATTGTCAAAGAAGCTCTGAGCGCAAAAAAAAAAAAAACCAACACAAAACCAAAACACAAACCAAAAACAAGCAGAAGGGCTCCTAAAAATTAGGATACTGTAGTCAGTGAAAGTAAGCTTGCACAGATTTGCAAAGGGAATTTTACATCAAATTTCCATGCATGCAGAGCTTTGCTGTCCGAGGGCACGCTTTGCCTGTACTTGCCACTTGCAATAAATTTCCTGACTTGTTTACATCCACCTTTATAATATCTTGTACCATATTATTTGATGCAGATTCTTACAACTGAGCTCTAAACCACTTGAATTAAGAATTTCCACAGGAAACTTGAGGAGGTTTAGAAGCGTCAAAGAAATATGCAGATGCAGACTTTATTAAAGCTACTTAGCTGGAAAGAATTGCCAGAAAGTATCTTTGTGCTAATGTCAGCCAATTTTTCTAAATTAATTTTGAAACAATTCATCATCCATCCTCCTCACCTCCTTCCAATTTACAGCAGTCATTGTAAACATTGCTAGGACAGCACAAGCAGATGATGGAACACTTTCCTTTTAAGAAAGAAAACGGCGTAACTTCATACCTCTATAAACTTCACCATATTTGGTAAAGATTCGGTGAAGGTTTGCATTCTGTGGCTGCTATAGGAACAGTAGCGGTCATTTCTGTATACCTTGAAGAGCTAAGAAAATTAACCCATCACCCAAAACCACATACAAAGCAAGTACTTTACAATAGGATAATTTATATTTTTTAATTCTTTTTTTTAATATTATTAAACTACAGAAGCAACCAAGTAGGCATGATGTTTTAGTGCTCCAGTGACTTTCATCACAGTTGCACAGACTTATTTGGCATCTCATCTTGTCTCTAAATATGACCAAAAGAGGGTTTTTGTTTGGTATGAAAGAATATGGTGCAGAAGGCACCAAACAGATAAAAGCCTTGTACCAATCTCGACTTGTCACAATTTCAGTTTTGTAAAAAGCTTAACACATGCACCATAAAGAAATTAAGAGCAGTAAAATGGTGGTAGTGAGGTGGAGATTAGATTTTTTTTCCTCACTAAAGAGAAATAGGAAAAATCACCACAGGATTACTTTAGATTAATGAAGGGTGAACTCGATCACCACCACAAAAGCAAATTCTCTTAAAAAGGGCAGGACAAATCACTTCTAGTACAAACATAAAGGATGCTGGGCAAGCTCTTTTTAACAGATGAACTGTGCTTGTAAATGCAGACAAATCTCTCAGCAGCATACGCAAGGCAAACCTCAAGAATTTCAGCCAGTTAAACAAGATCCCCAGCCAGAAACATTAAGTTCTGAAACGCGACCATTTACAAGACACCTCTTCCAGCTGAAGAACAAGGTGCAGTACCACAAGCTGTTGGTGAGTAACAAGTCACACGTCTGTACATGCCATGTTTTAAGAATACAATTTTCTCTCCTCTTCTGGAAACTGAAGGATCACAAGCCAGTGATGGCAGAAAAATTTGCAAAGAAAAATTTCAGAGAGTTAAGAGAACCTCAAAGAGGCCAAAGAAAATGAGGAAGAATTTTAAGACATCGATAATTCTGGAGGCTACTTTTAACATAAAAAGAATACAGAGACTAGAACTCTATTTAGCTGTTTTCATAAAAGCCATAGCAGCAGTGTCTGGGATTTGCTACTTGTTTTGGTAAGCAGATGCGGAGGCCAATACAATGTGTTTAATAACTGGAACTCCAAGTACAGACAATGTGTGTGCACACATGGCTTTTGTTTGTTTGTTTTTAATGTAACCAATTAAGTCATGGCCCGTCAGGTACAAGCAAACTTTACATTTATGACAAAATAAAGTGTTATGAGGAATAAAGCACATGATCAAAATCCAACATAGCAGACTCTGGAGAAGACCATCTACCCAGGTTTTAAACATTGGTTGAGCCAAGCAAAGAACTTTCTCAAGCTGAAACATCTTTTCATTATGAAAGAAATTTGCAACTTTAGGGTCTGCACTGGAAAAAAAAAAAAACAAAAAAAAACCAACAACTGCCCAAAAGCCTCTGTACCTTGGACTGAGATGTTTTTGAGGATGAAAATTTTCTGTCTCATTCCACCCTTTGTTAGAAGAACTTGATGTGAAAAATTGTGGAACTGATTCAGCTTGTGAGTCAGTAGCTAAAGGCAACTTAAAAATCTTCCAGAAAAGGGCTTCCTCAGGAGCACTATGAGCTATACACCCAGATTTGAACAGGAGAGCAATTAATCTGAGATTTGCAGTAAGAAATCAAGCAGCAGGCACAAGGGGTCCCGCTTACTCTGTGACACTCAGGTGTCAGAGTCAAATGCACTGGAAGCGTTCTGGTGTTTGAACAGCTTCTTCAAGTTGTATGATTGCTAATGGGCGCCGAGATAACTCATTAGATTCTTCATTAATTTCTATTTGTTTCAGAGATGGCAATTACATCAGAACCATGATTGGAAATCAACCAGTGCCAGTTTCCCAGCTTTTCTGACCATGATGACACACAGCTGTAGTTATTCTGACTCTTTGGAATCAAGAGACTGAGAAAAACCTAGCCTTTCCCATGTTTTACTCTCCACAAAAAGTATTTAGATCTACATTTAAAAATATTAGATCTACAGCAGTTAGAGACAAACTCACAGGCTAATGAGTAATAATTAAAAAAAAAAAAAAAACAAGCTGGCATTTTATTACATTGAGATTTCTTACTGATCGACAGCAATCATTAACTGAAGTATAATAGGCTGGTAAAGCTGGACAGCTTGCATAGGTATTTTTAAACAGAGGAACTGAGAAAGGTGGCATAGATAACAATTTTAAACACAGAAATAATTGTTCATCTTAAAATAAGGACAGTACAAAAATAATTAACACATTTACATTCATTTATCCAAGGCCACCTCTTCATGAACAGAAGGGAGCAAAGATGCTAGTATATAGGAATAATGCAGCTTAAATTCTCCACATCTATTCCAAACAGGAACTAGAACGTTTATTTAGCTTCTACTCCCTTAAAAAGTTGTTCCAGCCTCAGATCAGGGAGAAGAACTGAACCCATCAAACTTTAAGCTATCAAATCCAACACTCTACCATGCTACTATGGAAAAAACCACACATTTATAAAAATAAAGCTAACAAACTAACTGTACAGCCTGTGGTCCTGATTCTGACATTTGTAACAAACAGGACATAGACAAAATTATGGTCTGTGAAGTGAAACTGGCCACAGGCAAGAGTTAGGCCATATGTTCAATTTACAAACCTGGGATCTAAGCTTCTCTTTATAACAAGATTAGCTAGGCAAATCTGAGATAATTGGAGTTTACTATTTTTATCTGTTGCAATGACCACATGAAAAAGTAAATAAAGACAATGACATTTTGTGACAGAAAAATTAAATACAAGAACCAATTTTAAAAAAAAGACAACAAGAAACCAAACAGCAACTTAGAACCCCAGAATACCTAGTAAGACCAGCCTACTAATTAGGCAACAACTTATACAGCTAGACTGGAAAGACTTAGTCATCACCCATTAGAAACAGAATATGCAAAGGCTTAAAAAATTATTTTTATAATACACAATATATTGCAGCGGATATCCATAAACTTCAGCTGTTCAGCAGCATGACAGAGGACATCAGATTATAAATCTAACAATTTAAGATACAGACGTGTTTTTGAAGTGGTATTTCTGAACCTTTGTAAATAGATGAAGAAGCTTCCATTTTTGTGAGCAGCTCTGATGATGAGGTGTTAGTCCACTGAAGTTTCATTTACATTTCCTCAAGGCTTCTCTTGATAGCTTCTTCCAATTCTGTGTCTTCCTCTGTATAAACACAAAAAGACTGATTATAATCTCAAACTATGGTTGATAACTAGTCATAAACACAACCACATTAATATTACTACATAAAGCAACAAATTACTTCTGTGGGCAATGACAGTAGACTGCAAAAAGGCAGAGAAACAGAATGATTTCCCTCCTTTTCTCTTATGCTATCTTTTCAACACTTCAAAATACAGGAACAACCTCTACAACCTTCCACTGTATTAACTAGGGACAGACCAATGATTAGTTTCAGAGTATAACGCAACAACATATTTACTGGTCAAAATAATACTAGGATTAGAACTCATATGTATGCACCAAGAAAAATAAAGTATGAAAATGAAAAAAGACAGACACAAAACAAGCAGAGGTTTCAGTATTTTCATTCCAGTTCCTTATTAATGGATATACCCCTGTCTACATTCTAACCTGGCAACACTGTTGTGACTCTTACTAAGAAGGCCAAATAGAGGGGGGAAAAAAATAATCATATTAACAGTAAGAATAGTCTAGATCAGGGCTGTAACATTTTTGATGGTGGAGGCAAAAGCTGCATTGCAGTCATCTGACTTGTTAACAACCTCTCTTAAACACCTTTCATAATACTCAAAAAAAGAAACTCTGTTTCTGCATTATATTTAGGTTGCTTTGGGCACTAATTGTTCGGTGTTAGTGAATTAAATATCTTAAGTTAGACAAGGTTTATATGTACAGTAAACATTAATATCAATGGTATAGTTGGAAAAATTAAAGCAGCTTTCAGACACACTGTCACTGTTGAATTATTCATCTTCTGATTTAGGAGGACACAAGCACATCCTGTAACAAAAGCTCTTAACTCTTACAACAAAGGAAACAGAATAATTACATATATTAACGTAACAGATTTTAAAACTTTAATTATTGTCGGGCTGTTTTATGCAAGGCCTAGATTTGGAACAGAAATAGTATCAATGAATGCTCTCTCATGTCAGCAGAGTCATACTCATTCACCTGGACCTTCTTGCAACATCCGATACTACTGATAAGACACGTTTCTGAAAGGAAAGCATTCCATGGTCACAGAAACAAAAAAGAATTTTTGCAATCGAAATAAAGCCAAAAGCCATTTGCATATAACTGCTTGCATTAAAATATGTTGTCAATTAGCCACTAAGCGTGTGCAAGAATCAAGAATAAGGTCCAAACTGTGACTCAGTTGCTAGTGGCATGCAGTGACCTGGACTGTCCTCTATTCCCTGGAGCTGCTGAAGCAGCTTTTTCTGCCTCCTACACTTGCTTTTCGCTTTCTCCTCTTCCAGCAGTTGCTAGTGCTTTTTCCTTTTTACCCCTTTCTGGGGCTGATTTTGCCTTCTCACTCCCTTTTACCCTGTGACAGAACTGCGATTAATCACGCAGGCAGCCAGTGAAGGCAGCTGAAGCCAGGCTGCTTCATAAGGTCAGATGTCTTCAGCAGCACCAGAACTGACACCTCCTGTATGTACTAAATGCCACTGCTATCCCTGGTGGCAATACCCAGTGCTAGGGGGACCTGAGCGTGGCAAACTTTCAGTACTGTAGATGAAGATGTGGGACATTTAGTAAGAGTTGGTAAATATGTAACTGAATAAATTCTGGGAATGTAAGATTCAGTTTGATCGCTGACCTTATACAAATTATTATTTGTTTTAGCTGGTTTTATTTCCATCAGGTAGGAGGGCAGATTCAAGCCTTTAAACAATAAATTCTTTTCAAAGTTCACTGTAGTCTGTCACCAAAAATTAATGACTGCATTGTATGAACACCACCACTAAGCACAACAGCAAAAGGATGAAAACAATTTCAAATAAGGCAAGATATGATGTGAGCAGACAGCTGTACTGCTGATTAAAACTTGTGCATGAATCTACAGCTTTTTTAGGAGGCCAGAGTGCTTTGTTGAGATAGAGTACCTTATTTTGAACTACTTATTCAGAAGTTCAACTATTTAGTTGTTCTACTCTGAGTCAACACAGTCACATTAAACTGGTACAAAGTGAGCTCAGTCAACTCTTTAATTGCACAATACCCTGTGGTGCACGAATAAAGCAGATTTTGAGTCTGCTGGCATACTTTTCAGGTTAGGAAATTAGTTTTTATTTATAACTCATCACAGCGTTCTTAACTACTCAAGATTGCCCAGCATATTTTAGAGAGTATTCCTAAAAGGTGACTTCCCATAAAACTGATTATAAGTTTAATTTCTATATTTTCCATAATTAATAGCACTCTTGAACACAGAATAGTAAAAATTAACAGACCTTCCTGCTTCTTTGTTTCTTCTAAGCTCCTCTTCACTGTTAGTTTGATATCTTCATCCTCTTCACTATCTGAACCTTAAGTGTACAAATGAAACATAAATTACACATTGCTTCTAATAAATTTAACAGTCCCCTCTTGCACTTCTCTTACTGTAACATCATCGTAGGTTGAATTTGAAGAAATACACTTGTTATGATGTGAAAATCAAGATAAAAATGCATTATAGTGGTAGTTTAAGACAGTAACTCAAGAGACAGTTATTTTTCAGCTGCCTTCTTCCCTTTCTCCCCAAAATCTAGAGGCAGACTGCTTCAATTTTATATTAAAGCAGTAATAAGAAATAACAGGTGCAGAAGCTACTGTTAGTGTCTACTGCATTTGCTTTTTTGTAATATTAATTTTTTATTTTTTTAAAAAGAGAGTACTCACTTTCTACAAAATGTAGCAAGGATTTAATTATGGAAAAAAGTGCTATAGCGTGTGTCTGCCTACACATGGTCTTAGCTGTATTTTGTTGCCCAAATACACCATTTGAACAGTGGAGTGCTGTTAACTCAACTGAGCTGTGTAATTCAGCAAATGTTGTTCAAGTCTCACAGAAGGAAAACGAGTCGATACACTTAGTTTAATCTGCTAACTCATCACGACAATAGCCAAGCCCAGCCAAAACTCCACTACCTTTGCCTTTCTAAATAACACTCTTCACGAGGCTGGTTTCCAGCTCCAGCACGACAGCTCTATTTTGAGCTGTCTAGCAGGGATCAGTGTGCCTAAGGTGGTTTGGTTTTTGTTTTTCATTTGTTTTAAACAGAGTCTCAGTAAACTACAGGTTAAAAAATAAACAAGTCGATGAGTCACATTATGTATTCATTCTCCTGCTACAGGCTATTGCTATTTTGGGAGATGGTCTCTGTAATGAGGTCTTATAGCATTCGCAATCAACTAGGTCTCCTACGGTCATATCAACAGAAGCACTTCCCTTAAAGTCATCATGTTTATTAGTACGCCAAAGTACTTCTGATCATTCCAATATGGACATCTAATTTACTGACTGTGCAACTTCTGGCATTTTAAATGACCCAACTTAGGTATTCAGAGGGACACGTACACTTTCTAAAATTTGTTTTCAAACCTCTGACACATATACCTTATTCGAACAGTAATGTTGCTGACTTTCCCAATTCCAGGAATACAAACTCCAACAGCTGGTATCAGAGATCAAGAGCCCACAAAGATACCAGAAATAGCCGGATATACAGTGCAATTAAAACAGTCTTTTCTCCAGTCACTTGGCAGACTGACTGTGAATCCTTTTTGGAGCTGCCTACTATCTTTGGGCAGAAGAGATATTATTTTTCACATCATCTTCCAAAGCAAACAAAGCAAAAGACAGAAAAATCCACACGACCACAAAAAAAGTCATTACAATAACTTATGGAAGGGAGGAAAAAGTGCAAAGAAAAGGCTTCGAACAAGTGGCTTCTCCCTTATTAACCTTTTTTTCCATCTTCCAGCCTGGAAGACTACTCTAAAAAGTTTTGTACTGTTAGAGGTGTCACAGTTGAAGCAATCACTCCCTAACTCACTTCTTGGCATAAGCATAATGGAAGAACCAAGTTCCTGCGAGCAGTAAAGCATAGCACAAGAGGGTCTCTGATTTGCTACCATTTTAAAATAAAAAAATGCATTAGGAGCACTTTTCTGGAGGTTTGTGAGGTTTTTTTTAGACCACTTGACAGAAGATGCTGGCAAACAGGCAAGGCAATATTCTTCTGATTGTCATCTTGCACAGATGGTTAAACAGCACAGGACAGGAATAGTCAGAAATCCAGGAGTTTCTTTGAGATATGATCTAAAAGAAGTCAACTTTCCTGGAACTGGTTAGAGAGTCAGTTTGCATTCACCCCAGGAGAAGCCATGATGGCAACCCACTGACACACTGTTGGAGGTCAGTGCTTTCCTAATCCAGACAACAGGCTAACTTGACACTCATTTTTCAGAATACAGCAGGTAAGTTGACTTTACTGTCAATTAAGACAGTTATGAATGCTAAAACAGGATTTGCAGATAGAATTATTTTAGTTCATTAACAAAGTTTAAGATTCATCTTATGCATTAATGCAGGCCTCATCTTGCCAAAATGTTTTGCTAGTCACACCACCTTAATTACACCACTGTAATAACATGGGGCAAGGATTCATACTGGAACAGAAGTATATGCAAACTGGCATGCAAAACATTTAAACATTTTTAAATGCATGCCCCATGATTTATCATTGCACATGATATGCAATAACTAAATACTACCTGGTAGTTACAACATCACAGAGAACAGGTTTGCTTAAAGCATAGTTGAAGACAACACTATTCCACTGCCAGAAACTATGAAACTTGACAACAATTAGTACTGATGATCTTCTGTTAGTTTGAGGGGGAAAAAAGAATCAGCTTGCAGTCAAATGTGGTTAACGAGGCACGTTAAAAGTCTCATGAGCTACACTCTGCCTTCACTGGTCATTATTTGCAAGACTTCTCTCCCTTCTAACTGTATTAATGCACATTCAACTTCCCATGAAGGCAGTTGCTGGATTCTCTGAAATCTTTGAGTTGGCGAAAGTTAACCTATAAAGAGGCTATCAAAAAGGCAAGTCTTATCTAAGAGCTTTTCATGCAAAGGCTTGTCAGTATCTCAAACTATACCGAAACTTTCCTTACCCAAACCCAAAAACTTGTTTGTGTCGGTGTTCCTCCCTATCCCCACCCTCCCCAAATCTACACAGAGCAAAGACTAGAGGCACAAAAGTAGTAAAGATGAGAATTTTAAGAAGTTCTGATATGATTCTTTGGGAATCAGGAATAAGATAGTAACAGTAAGAAGAAAGCTGTCTGCAGGAAAAATCCTAGGCAGAAATGTTTCAATAAATAAAGGGGGGGGAAGGGAGGGGCGGCAGGGGCAGAAATTCAGCTTCCATAAGAGGCTAGACAGCAAGAACTATCAGTGTGAAACTCATCGCTTGTCAACCAAAGAGAAAGAAAGGCCAACTGAACAGATGCATTTTTCAAGTCAGAAGACACCAGGCTGGTCTTCCACATGGGACAAGTCATTGTGCTTGACCTAATGTTGCTCATAGTGGGCCTGTACCCTGTGACTGAACTCTGGTCTCAAGATCGGATTCCAGTTAAGAATATACTCCATGCAAACATCACAGAAAGGCTGAGGTTGGAACAGACTCTGGAGGTCATCTTGTCCAGCCCCGTTCCCGCTGTCTGCCCAGTACTATACGTTCAGAAAGTTCTTGAATATTACAAAAGGATACTGTACTGGGGAGCTCAGAACTTGACAGTTATGGCCTTACCAGTGCTCAGTAGAGGGAAAAGACCACCTCCCTCAACCTGCTGCCAACAGTCCTCCTAATGCAGCCCAGGATACCGTTGGCCTTCTTAGCCATGAGAGCACACTGCTTGCTCATGGTAAACTTGGTGTCCACCAGGACCCCTGGGTCCTTTTCTGCAAAGTTGTTTTCCAGCTGGTTGACGCCCAGTCAGCATATATTGGTGTCTGAGGTTGTTCCTCCCCAGACGCAGGACTTTGCACTTCTTGTTGAACTTCATGAGGTTCCTGTCAGCCCATTTCTCCCCTGTTGGGGTTTCTCTGGATGGCAGCACAACCCCCTGGTGTATCACCTGCCACTCCCAGTTTTGTGTGTCATCAGCAAACCTGCTGAGGGTGCGTTCTCCTCCACCATCTAGATCATCAACAAAGACATTAAACAGGACTGGTCCCAGTACTGACTGCTGGGGTACACCACTGGTTACTGGCCTCCAACTGAACTTCATGCCACTGATCACCGTGTTCCAGGTCTGGCCATTCAGTCAGTTTTCAGTCCACCTCACTGTTGGCTCATCCAGCCCACACTTCCTCAGCATATACTCCTGGTACTGCTGGCATCTTCTGGTGATGAACAGTAAATAAGAATGTTTAATTTGGAGGAATGAGACATGTCCTGTGTCTCTTGTTAAAATCCTTAGGACATTCTGTAGCTCCCAACTCCTCTGGGGTCAGAGGAAAAGCAACTGACCAGTTTCTCAGCCAAGAGATCCTAACATATGGCCTCTTCTGTACTCTTCTGTAGTACGTTGTGTTAAATAAACAACAGCTAAGAAACCGTGACCATACCTATTCTCTCAAAGAAACCCCACTGCTCACTATTGTCCTCACATATTGCCAAATTCCTGCTAGAAGAAGAAAAAAGAAAAACAGGAAAGCAAACTTTGGATGAATATAGAGATCAAGGATCAGACAGATTATAGATGGGAGCAAATACAGTGATTTTTTTGACATTTCATGAGTCTGTCTTAGAAACGTATTCTGGGAGGAGAGTGGTTACCTTTCACAGAATGCAAGCGCCACCCACTGTCCTGACATCAAAGCTCACAGCTTGAATTTGGATTAGCTGCCCACGAGGCTCAGCATAATTCCCCCCCTATATCTGACCCTCTTCTCTTGCAACCTCCCTAGTTACCACCATCCCCTTAATAATTTCCATCAGGTTTACTGGTTCCTCTGTCTCACCAGAGACTGAATTTCCCTTCCCTCAGGACTGAATTGTCCTCCTCCCTTGCCACACAACTTCTTAACGCACCTCCTGACTACTGCACATGTTGCGCAGTCTCACACGCTACCTCCACTTCTCTCTCCTACAATGCTCCTTCTCTCAGTCTTTTCAGTAAATCCCAACCTCATCTGCCTGTTTCCCACCTTAATGTACGGTGACAATAATATCACATTTAACTCACTGTATCTCCCCCCACTGAGCATTTTCTTTTTACAGTTGATGTCTGAGGTTTTAGTGCTACGTTGCCTTAAGGATACCATTAAAGTTACCTTATTCAGGATCCCAGTAACTACTTGTGATGGTGCAACCTCACCCCCGTGCCTTTAGGCCACCTGGTGCTTGGCCCAATTTCCCCCCCCCCTACCTTGGGCCACATAACAATACAATGGACCAGAATGTTATGGCAATCCATTAACACCTGGGACATATAATAATCCAACATAAAAGAAAGAAAGAAGTGAAGGGTAACAGATCAGAACATTATGTTCTGGTCCATTAGCACACCTGGCGCCTGTGTCCCCTACCACTTGGAAAAAAGAACTACAATCAATCACTCCAGACAATATATGGATTGTGGCCCAAAGAGCCGCACATTAGCTTTACAAGTGTAGGTGTTCTTATCTATTACTGGATCCAAATACTTTCTGACCATCTGTCTGTGCATGCCTAAGGAGTCAAAAGGGGCACCCGTAGACTCAGAGTCACCCACTGTGAAGGGAACTTTGGTCCTAGCAGTCAAAGACTCGTGTGTGTGTGCGCGACCCCTTGAGTGATGTGTGTTGGTATGTTTGTGTTCATACACATATGTATTGATTTAGGATGCCCTATAGTAAGTTAGCATGAATCTTGGCCATTTTCAAATCTGTAATCAAGTCACTCTTCAATTATTTTGTTAAATCACCTCACAAATCCTCAAATCAATTATTAAGTGCTGCTAAAATTCAACATCTTGATCTGCCTCAAATCATTAATAAATTTTGAACTGCTGTTAAATCATAACTTTGTCAAATATTTCCATCCATGACACTACTTAGCCAAAAACTTAAGATCAGTACCCCATGCTTACCTTCGCTAGCAATCGCATTCAGTATGTGTGATCATGCTGCCTTTAAAATACTGTTCCTTGGCTTCTGGAATCCCTTCCTTGATTTCTTCTTCAATATGTCTCTGGAGGATCCTCACCACATATGCCTCCCCAGTACTCACTGCTCTAATCTCCATTTCTTCATTAAGGTAACATCATCTGTAAATATAAGTACAGCTACTCCCTGCTGAGGGCTCCCAAATACACAAGACCTCTCTTCCTCTGTGCAAACTAAAGCTTCACCCTATCTATCTTTCCCTACAGATGCTCATTCATCAGTTCATTCAAGCGTAAAGCTCTCAATCCTCCACTCTTCTCCAACTGCATTTTTTGGAAACCGTGGCCAATACCATGACTGTCACTCAGACTTTCATTTAACCTTCATCTTAGACACCTCTCTCAAATTCACAACTAGGTTAAATTAAACCTTGAGGATTTTTTGGTATGATCTGATCATGAGGTCTTCCCAGTTCATCCACTTGGCTACAATTCTTGTTCAGACTCATTATCATAGGTTTTATAACACTGCTTTCTCCCTAGGGCATATACATATATTCAACCATGCACACAAGAGAGGCCACTGACATACCAAAGCCACTAATAACTTCCTGTTCTAGCTAAACACAAGGTTACAACTCAAGGGTGACTTTATCACTCCCTACTACAATAGGCTGTGGCCACTGTAATAACAGTGTAAGTAAAGGAATAGATTCTTACTAGAGTAACTATCATTCATTCATGGTGCATCACACTGCAGATGCTCATGCCCTTCACGTTCTCTCTTTGGACAGTGAGGGCTGGAGGCCATGATCTATCTTTAGTCATTCGCAGTCTGTGTTAACTGAAGGTTCAGAAAAAGTAGAGACTGGGGTCAGATTCACCCAAGAGTACTCAGGGAGCTGGCGGGAGAGCTCACCAAGCCTCTCTCCATCATTTAGCAACAATCCTGGTCAACAGGGCAGGTGCCAGATGACTGGAGGGTGGCTAATGTGACACCCATCTACAAGAGGGGTCGGAAGGAGGATCCGGGGAACTACAGGCCTGTCAGCCTGACCTCGGTACCAGGAAAGATCATGGAGAGGATGATCTTGAGTGACCTCTCACGGCAAGTGCAGGGCAGCCTAGGGATCAGGGCCAGCCAGCATGGGTTTAGGAAAAGGAGGTCCTGCTTAACCAACCTGATCTCTTTCTGTGACCATGTGACGCACCTTCTGGATACGGGGAAGGCTGTGGACGTTGTCTATCTGGACTTTGGTAAGGCCTTTGACACCGTCCCCCACAGCATTCTCCTGGAGAAGCTGGCGAATCATGGCACAGACAAGTGTGCTCTTCGCTGGGTTAAAAACTGGCTGGATGGCCGTGCCCAGAGAGTTGTGATTAATGGGGTGACATCCTCTTGGCGGCCAGTCACCAGTGGTGTCCCTCAGGGCTCAGTTTTGGGGCCAGTTTTGTTTAATATCTTTATCGATGATCTGGATGAGAGGATTGAGTGCACCCTCAGTAAGTTTGCAGACGACACCAAACTAGGTGGGAGTGTTGATCTGCTTGAGGGTAGGAAGGCTCTACAGAGGGACCTGCACAGGCTGGATCCATGGGCCAAGGCCAACTGTATGAGGCTTAACAAGGCCAAGGGCCGGGTCCTGCATTTCGGTCACAACAACCCCAAGCAACGCTACAGGCTTTGGGAAGAGTGGCTGGAAAGCTGCCCAGCAGAAAAGGACCTGGGGGTGCTGGTGGACGGCCAGCTTAACATGAGCCAGCAGTGTGCCCAGGTGGCCAAGGCGGCCAACAGCATTCTGGCCTGTATCAGGACTAGAGTGGCCAGCAGGAGCAGGGAAGTGATGGTGCCTCTGTACTCGGCACTGGTGAGGCCTCACCTCGAGTCCTGTGTTCAGTTCTGGGCCCCTCTGTACAAGAGGGACATTGAAGTGCTGGAGCGTGTCCAGAGGAGAGCTACCAGGCTGGTGAGGGGTCTGGAGACCAGGTCATATGAGGAGAGGCTGAGGGAGCTGGGCATGTTTAACTTGGAGAAGAGGAGGCTGAGGGGAGACCTCATTGCCCTCTACAACTGCCTGAAAGGAGGTTGGAGAGAGGTGGGTGTTGGCCTCTTCTCCCAGGTGAATAAGGACAGGACCAGAGGAAATGGTCTGAAGCTGCGGCAGGGGAGGTTTAGATTAGACATTAGGAAGAATTACTTTGCTGAAAGAGTGGTCAGGCACTGGAACAGCCTGCCCAGGGAGGTGGTTGAGTCACCATCCCTAGAGGTGTTTAAGAAATGTCTAGATGTGGCAATTCAGGGCATGCTCTAGTGGCAGAGATTGCAGGTTGTTTGGTTGGACTCGATGATCTCAAAGGTCCTTTCCAACCATGAAGATTCTATGATTCAGATGTAGTATTTGTATTGGACTTCCACAAAAAATTGACTACTGAGAAGGCAAGCAATTATTGGGATAGTGGGAGCTAGGAAGCTTAATAGCATTCATCAAAATGAACTGAAATCCTGCTCTTCCAAACATTAACTCTCATAGAAGCTGCATTCGGTAGTATTTAAACACTTCAGGCAATAGCAGCAGATTAAAGATACTCCAGCACAGTGGAAATGAAGTTTATGGGTCAGTGAAAGAGGTGCAGTGGCTATCTGGCAGACATCATACATCACCGTTGATTTTGACAGTCTCCTGAGACAGTCTGGTCCTCTTATTAAAAAAAGTCTGGTTTACTTAAGAGCTCAGTCAAAGGATCTCATTTGAATACGACTGTGAGAAATATAGTTAAGCTAAAGCCATCAACTTAGGCAATAATCACTTTTGTCAACCAAGAAGTTCTGGCACTCCTTTCAGTGTCAGGATGGGTATGACGACCCCTAACCTACCATCAGCTTTGCACTCAACATTGTCCAGCACTCAATTAAAAGTATAAACTGTAGCAGTACTGTCACAACTAGATATGAAGAGTTAAGACATAGACAAGGGAATAATGGTGTTTTTCTGCATGCTACAAACCTTTTTTTGCAAAGGAATTACAAAGGGAGACACCGAAAACTCAACTCTTCCACCCTTCTCAAACCCCTTGATTAACATGCATGAATCTCCTATCATGTGCTGTGCCTTCCGCATAAAAGAAAAAGAACCTTCTGTATTTATGAACTCAGGTTTAGCAGCAGAAGAGAGCAAGTAAGAATAAGTGTTTTACCTACCCTCAAAGGAAATTCATGCATCCATTACAGCCAATGGTTTAAGGTAGCATGTAGTGATATCCTATTGCAACATATGCAGGAACTTTTCTTTTTATTTATTTTAAAATGAATGCACATACCACAGTTCCCACAGCAGTTCCCCTTACATAGTAAAATGGTTCACAAGGTGCACCTGTGATGGATTGCCACAATCCAAATGCAGTTCAGCTGCTCACAAGCTAATGATAGCTCTGTGAAGGTGATTCAGGGAAACAACTTTTTAGTTTTGAAGCTCATCCAATACCAAGAACTGTCTTACATTTTTCAACATAATTCTCTGTGGTAACCGTTTCTCACTCATTTCTCCCTCCAGAATAATAGCCATAGGCTTGAGAAAGTCACAAAGCAAGCAATTCTTGTTTATCTTTCCTTATATTCAGCTGCATTTCTGTAACAGGACAACACGTTATGCCAGCCTATGATATATCGCATGACTTTCCATCTCAGCCCTCCAATACTGGTCTTGCCACACTAAGACTTGCAAATGCTTGCTGATGCTGCTGAGCCACACACTGAAGTGTGTGTTCTGCGGTGGCTTTATCTTTTTAAAAAAACTGTATAGACTCTTGGTAACGACATCATTGCACTACGCAATGAACACAGGCCTATTATCAAAACCGAATTTTCTAATGTCCTGTTTTAATAAAGGAATAGGAGACAAAGGCAGCTCTCACTATCTGGGTCCTCCTCCACTGACACTGACTGAAGAAAGGGACCAAGGACGGCTCAAGACAATTCTGTTCCTTACAAGTTTGCCAGGGAATGCCAACAGCCAAAGGACTCATGCACATTTCCATCACTTTCCTGCTCAAAGTTTGTTATAAAAACAAATAAAAAAACCCGACCACATGCATAACTTAAGTGGTATGCACAACCAGCAGCCAGCCAGCAAGTTAAGGTTTGGGGTCTCTCAATAATGCCCATCACCATAATAGTAAATTAAATATTAATGTAGTAAAGGACCTTGAAATAAGGGTTAGATTAGGAAACTTCTAAAAGCAAGGCCAATATTAAAAAAAATAATAATACTAAAGTATAATTTATAAACAGAAAATGGTTATATCAAAGTCATCATCTTTGAGCCAGTGTACCCTGGTGAATAAAACTATTCTAGAAAAACTACACAGGCAGGGAGCTAGACTACCCTTATGTAGCAAAACAGTCATTTCCCTCTCCTCATCGTCTCATATCATTTCATTCCCCTCTCCTCACTGTCTTGTATCTTTAAGTCACGAAACAAACTGTACAAGAAAGGAAGCCCCTATAGCTAAACTGACTTACAGCTAAATTGACTTAAATTAACTGCTTGCAAGTTACAGCTCTCTTCCAGCTCTTCCTCCCAAAAATATACAAAGCTCTCGAAGCAAAAACAACCTCCCACATTAATATAGTTATAGTTACACTAGAAGAGATCTATCAATCTAGGAATTTCAATACGCTCTACAAAGAAAACATTCATAGTGGGAATGCAATGATTCATTGTGTAGCTTTATGGATAACCATGGAGAAAAGTTATCTTCCCCCTTGAGCAAAATGAACTGCACTAGTGAAAGTGATAGTTCTGTGATTAACTATGCCAAGACACTTTACTAGTATGGCTGCTTCTGGCTAGGAATCACATCTCCATTACCCAGCTGAAACATCTAGACCAGCAAATGCCTGGGATGGCCAGAAAACTCTGTAAGCACCTTTTCTGTATCAGAAGCACATAAACCAATTCCAGCTCATGACAGATAATTTTTTTCAGGAAACCATTAAATTATCCTGTCTTTATTTTTCCCTTTAATCGATTGATGCCAATTCACCATTCAGTGCTAGCGCTCCACTTTAATCTTCCTGGTAGAACAGCAGCACCATGTGACAGCTCTCATCCACTTGGCACCAAGACTAGCAGTGTAATTTCCTGAAAACAGTTTAGGGCTAATCCAGAAACAAGCCTCCAAAACCACAACAAGAAGCCAGGAAAAGCAGTAATGTGTCTACAGAGAATTGTCAGGTCTTTTAGGAAAATTTTAATTCAAGATATTTTAAAATACTAAGTATTAAACCTCATGTCAGCTCTATTATCCTTTGCATGAAAATGAGCTGGCTCAAACCTCTTTGATTATCCTCTATAAAAACAGTGTGACCATTTTAGCATGCCATTAATTAGAATATGGCATTCTAGAGAACTTAAAAGCTTTCACTGATATTTTTCCTCCGAATGGCTGCCAATGAAGATACTTATCAACTGACTGGAAGCAGTGAGAAGGACAATCAGAGTTAAAATAGGCAGAGATATTCTGGGAAATAACAATGCTTTAGCAGGGTCATGTTTGTTTCAGACCCAGAATAAATAAAGCAAAGCAGATTTGAATACAAACTGACAAATACGCACACAAGAGTGCTCTAAACAGCTTTTCTTCAAAAAGAAAGGAGACGACAACTGAAACAAGTTTGTCTCCTGCTATAATAAAGAATACAGGGAGGACAGAGTTTGTTATGTTGAATAAAAAACCACTTAAGTCTGGTTTCAAAGCTTGCCCCAAGCAAACCGATATTCTGATCTATATTTCATCAAAATACTAGTACAGTACAAGAAGCATCAAGCAACAGCTTGTGTTACCAGCACAAGTGTTCAATTCTTTTATTAGAAAGAATTATTGGTTTACTGGAAAGATTATGTTCCATGTTTACTTTCTACCTTTTGTGGTATCTGAAATGCTGTTTAGCAAGGCACACATCATGTCTCCTTCAATGTGGTGAGGATTTAGGATGCGAGCTGACCGCTGGGTCATCTTAAATTGATTTTCCAGTTCCAGGAAGCTTTTGTCTCCAGAAAGTACAGTGAAAGGAATCTGCTTGGGCAGGTGCTCATCCAGACGACCAGCCTGTACAGAAACAGGTGACAAGTGTTGAACTGAGATCACATTTTTACCTCATGGTGTTTGGGTAGCTTTATGGAAGACAGGTCTTCATAGGCGAGATGCCTGCAGCAACAGCAACTTACCTCCGCTTCCATGGCTGATGTACATTATACCACTGAGAAAGGTACTATTTCAACAGTTTTGACACTGCATTTATTCTACACATAAAATAATAGATATAGAAAATGGCTACCAGAAAAGTACAGATGGAGTATGGAATGAATTCCTGAAAAACAGCATTTCAGAAGCATCTCCACATAAGAGTAGTCATCTGGGCAGAACATTTTAAGAATCATAAATAAGTGTGATGCAACATACAAACCCTGATGCAAAGCACACTTATATCGTAGAATTAAATCCTCAAGTAGTTTTATCTAACTGATAAAGCACTATACAAAGAACATGAGTCTCCATGGCATCCCAGATTCCTGTACTTCACCTGCACCTCTTCTAACTCAGCCAAAGCCCTAGGTCTATCGAAGAGAGGCACTGCTCTTTGTCAGCCCAACAGGGTCTCTGAAACTGGCACCCACCCATCTCCACCTTAAAGATGGCTCTAGATTTGCGCTCCTTAAAGAGAGGCAGGAGTTACATTTCTTTCTGAAACAGAAACTGTAAGAATTGTGGTTTTTTATTCTTCATTCCCTAACCATCCCCGTTACCCTCCACAATGGACTGATGTCCTATTTGGGTGAACTTTTTTTATTCCTGCAGAAAGAAAAAGAACAACAACAAAAAAACCATGTAAAGCACTTCTCAACAGTCTGTTCTCCGCTGAATTCAGTGACAGGTTTATCATTCTTTTTAGTGGACACAGAAGTCAGGCAGAGAGAATCTATGCATCATCTGCAATTAGTATTTCACATCAATAGCAGGTATCATCTGCGACTCTTCTCTGGGTACAGAAACACAACAATAAAGCAAGCTGCACTAACTTACGTGAACACAGAGAGCAAAGTCTGCTGCTTCTCTTCTGGTACCGCAACGTGGATGAAGAAAGAAACATCCAATCCTCTTCAGATAATTGTAGATTTTGCATTGCACTGGAGGTTTCCAGTTGCTGTATCCTCCTAAAGAGGGAAGAAGAAAAATTAAAAAAAAAAAAAGGAAAAAAACCCAAAACACTAGAAATGCCACCATGAATTAAGAATTCAAGAAGGCAAAAGCAAAGATAAATCTGGCTTTAAAGGCAGAATTTACTTTGACCAATGTGAAAGATGAGGAAACACATAACCAAAATCCTAAAAGAACCCTTGTTCTTGGGTTAGAAAGCAAAAAAGGAAAAAGCAGCTAGCCTGATCCTACACAAAACCACTCATTCAATTTTTTATGAATTTTACTTCTAATCCTGAAAAACTTATCTTCTAGACATCATGTGCATTTAGACACCAGCATGTATTTTTTCCAGCTTTAAGCACAGCTATAGTTAATGTGCGGAAGCAGAGGAACTCTGGGAATGCGGTACAAGTAACAGAAATGCTTCTCTTAGGCAATCGTGTGCTAATGTAACGCCCAAGATTATTTCTAACAGACTCTGTAACTGTCTGACACATTACATGTCAGGAGTCTTTTAAAATAAGATCCAAGAACTGGAGCAACAGCTAAAACAAATGCTAGAGTCTTGACTAACACTTGGATGCAGTCAAGGATAAGCAAAATGAGTCTACAACTGGAGAAAAAAAAAAAATAAGTGCAGGAATTTTCTCAACAGTATCCTAAAACATGTAGTTACTGGCTGAGAAAGTAGTTGGATAATAGAGATGAGCTGAGTAACAGGCCTGCTACAAATCAAGAGAATGATGAGGCTGAAAGAGGTTGCAAGAGAAAGGAGCAGTAAGTCTCTCAAGAAGAGGGGGGAAAAAAAACCACCAGAGGAGTTGCAGTTACTATGACAACGTAAAAAGGCAAACAAATGGAAGGACAATTTGAAGGGGGTGAATAAGAGTTTCATGACCTTCCTAATTGCTAAGAAATAATGGGTCTGCAATGGGGAGGGAAAAATGTTGCTTTACGTGCCAGATGATAGAGCAGCTGGATGTAAGAATGGATTTTGAATGGAAAGTGAAAGCACTCATTGATGACACTTCATGTGAGGACATGTGAAACTAGAGCTCAAGTAAACAGGTTGCAGAGGATTGCGTATTCCAACCTGCCCACCCCTAGCCTGAGAAAGAAGTAGAAGCAATCTTCAGTAGATTCCTCCTCCCTCCAACCCCCCCCTCCTTTTCAGCCTAATGGCTATAAGAGGGTGTCAAAAATGATCTCAAAGCTCAAAGATTTAGTAGCAGACTACACAGAAACAATTTAGGAGTATGTGTCCATGAGAAAAGTGGTATTTGCAAGTCATTCTCATCTGTTGTGACAGCCTTGGTCCCTGCTATTTGGGAAAGACTTGTAATTACCAACCCTGGCTTTTGGCTACATAAACATACAACATAAACATTTGGCCAGGACAGCTGAAAACAATGACAGAACTGTATTTACTCTGGTGGAGCTAGACCACAAAAGGGTGAAGGACAACTGGATAGCTGAAAACAGAAACCATACAGAGCCTGGGCCATACAATGGAAGAACTCAAAGCAAAGCTAAGGCTGTATTAGCAATAGGAATAACAGAAATAATGCAAAAGTATCATATAAAAATAATTAAAAAAAAATAAATCAGAAGTGTTGTTTGGGAAATGCAGGGGAAAAAAAATCAGAAGAGACAGGGATATCACCATATTTTCACAGGCTAAACAAACAAGAATAACATGCATCAAATAACTCTGTAAACCATTATTATGAGAGGGCACCTACAACAATGAATCCAGATGTGCCTGGGAGCCTTAGTATTCCCAGGCTCTGTAACAATGTAGTTGACAGTAATAAACTGCTAAAGTATTTTCTGATATGAATATGGACGATTTTAATCACCGTTAACTCTTTGGTGTGGGTTTTTCAGCTCAAGTGCTCCAGGGGCCATTCCCATAAGGCAGCCTGCAATGCAGCAACTCCATTTGGGAAGCAAGAAATG
Organism: Larus michahellis; assembly: GCF_964199755.1. Lineage (NCBI taxonomy): Eukaryota > Metazoa > Chordata > Aves > Charadriiformes > Laridae > Larus > Larus michahellis. The sequence continues at coordinate 104,076,081 of NC_133898.1, forward strand.
GATTTGGGCTGGGCTGCGCCAGCAGGCGCCTATGTTTGGAACATCCCTGGGAACAGTGTCTTAACTAGCAGAGAGGTACCTTTGGGTAAGATTATCGTATTAATAGAGGTTCCTAACAATAGATTAGTGACGCTAAGACTGTACTATGGATTATTTCTCTTTCTTAGATAGGTCAGAGAAGAGACATTTCTGACAACAACACAGTTCAGACATTCCTGGGTTCAATCAATTTTTTTTCTTACTGAATCAAAACAGGGCATGGAAATGGAAACCTTGGAAATAGTTAACAGCACAGAAGACCCTGTCATAACAAACAAGTTTGGGTAAATTAATGACAAACCAGTTTTGAGTAAATTAAATAGAATAACAAAGTATGACTGAAAGCAAGTGCCTGAATTCAAGCGGCGAAAGTTTGACATAACTGTGAAAAATTGTAACTTTGGACTTTAGATGTCAAGCAGGCCTGACATTTCTTCAAATCAGATGCCTAACAGTTTCTTATTTTTGTCTGTAGAAAAAGAAAAAAAAGTTTTCCAAGGCCAAGTGGATTGAATAACTATAAACAACAAGCCTTCAGCAATTAAAACCCACAAACCCCAAATCACAATAGCCTTAGAAGTCAAGGAGTGCAGAGGTGAAGTAAAATTTGACCAGAAGTCAAGCAGGGTAAAGCCTCGCAGAAGATAGTAAGAACAAACAACAGGTTGTTCAGCCACATAGAAAAGAGAATATAAATAAATGCAGCAGCCAGGCAGCAAAGATGAACTAGAAATCCAGGATTATTAGGTATAATCTAAACCCTCAAAATTAATATTTTGTGGGGTTTTGTGCATGCTTTTGTGCATGTACATGCACATACACAAAGATACTGTTACTGTACCAAGAGGCCAAAGGCTAAGTAATGACAGTACAGGTAATGATACAGAAGCGATGCCTGAGCAGACCACAAAACTCAGGAGCACAGTCCTCTTTAACAGAGAAAATGTGTGTGATATTCAGGTGTGTGTGTGTGTCCAACCTCAGCAGCATGAAAACTCTCAGCATTCAGGATGTTCTTGATTAAAGGAAGAGATAATCAAGAACATTAAGTAAAGAAGTAGTACAGTGCAGTGGTGTGTACAACACGCCTCACAATTCCTGCAAGTCTGTTAAGATGATGCCTATGTCTCAGGCACTAAATATTTTGAAACTAGCCCTTACCTAGACTTTAGTGAAGTATTCAATGTACAACAGGCAAAATAATTATAAAGGCAGATAAAGAAACACAGCAGAAAAAGCATGAGGTGGACAAGAAATTGGTTCAAGAATAGTCAGGTTAGAAAAAAGTATCAAGGGATGCTATTAGTAGGCTTTGCCAAGTTGGGGTTTACAAACCCCAAAGTTATGGGTTTACAAACCCATAACAATGTGAGTTCCATCAACTACCTCGTACCACTACCGGTATCTTCCCGATGTGAGATACACTTATCAGGTATAGGATGACCAGGGACATCGTTAAGGAGCAAGCCAGAGACAGAACAATATTCTAGTACAAGAATGTAAAATCATGCCTTTTGGAACTGAAAAGAAAACATTATGATGAGGACTTGGGAATCAGAAAGAAAATAATCCCTGAGTATTATGGCTGTCCTGATAATTATGAAAACCTAGTATGATATAGTGTAAGTAGGTTCAGCAGGGAAGGCAGAAAGGCTCTTAAACTGTTCAGCAATTCTGAAACAATATTCTACAAGGAATGCTAAGAGCAGAGGAGGTTAAGACAGAGTTAGAAAACTTAAAGAACACTTCTATGACATGGTGCCTGTGACGCTGTAACTTAAGAAGCCCTAGTGACTGTTCCTGTTCTTCATCCTCTCAAAGAATCTCTGCTCAAGTATTTGTGTAGACTTGTTAATCTTATTTTCTTTAATAATTTTTTACCTTGAAAGCCCCAGATAAACGTCCCTTGGTTCAGGTTAGCTGGCAGCTGCGTGAATAAGCTTCCCCAGTTGTCCAGATCCACCAACACAATGTGAGTCATGGTACTCAGGTAGTCAAGATCAGGAAGTTCACCATCTTCAATGGGATAAAAAGGACGCGTTTAAAGATCAACTGACTTTCTGGTCAACCAACATACATCAACTTAAGCTATGCTTTTGAAAATTCACGTATTCAACTATTCTATAAGCTAAAAGTTATAAAACATGATCATATTTGGCAACTGCACTGTTTTTAAATCAACTGAAGTAGCGTTTGGTAACACGCAAATCAGACAAAAAAAAGCGGAATCTAGCTATACGATGGTGTAGAGCTGGACAGTTTTGTGCTAGGCACAGAAAGCTGTTGTCCTGCACCAAGACATGTGAATAGTCCGTTTAATATTCAACTGTGCACCTCCTACTACAGCAAGTCTCCATGACATTTAATTGCTTACATGCACAAGAGTATGTAAAATGTTTAGAGAAATATTTTGTGCTGTATATTTAACATAAATGTCAACCTTTTAATCAAAAGTATTATGACACTATGAGTAACTGAAAACACTTCCAATTTTTGAACACAACCTTTAGCATTCTTGATGTCATTCTTAGAAGTGACACAAACTTGAAAAAAATATTTGCAGGCTCAAGGCAAAAACACCCCCTAATACATACTGATAATATAAATGCTCAGATGAAATTATTTTTTAGCAAGGTAAGGAAACTGAGAAGATGGTGTTAAAATAAGACTGACCACATAGAAAGCACTACCAGGCTCATAAATATTTGTACATACAAAGGTGGCAAGTTTCTCTTGAATGTGCATTATAGACCACTTCTAAGAGTTAGATCTCTATTTGGGGTCCTTGATTGTCTTCTTCCTTTTAACACCAAATTAAGCTCCCAATTAATTTCAAAATATTTCAGTCCCAGGGTTCTCATATCTGCCAACCTTTTTTTTTTTTTTTTAAAAGACTTCATACATACAGCATATAACAATAAATTGTTGATTACAAGTTCTGGAAACTCAAATACTGAAAATTCAAAATGCAGCCTTAAGGAACAACAAATACTGAATTCTGAGTTGATTTACAGACTGGGTATTGGCAAATAGTATGCTACATACTTGTACTAACATTGAAACAGTGTGTTAAAGACAACAATATTTTTCTAATGTTAAAAAAAAAATAAAATTCTGCAAACCTTCACCAAGTTCTTCAGAGTGTGCCGAGTCCTTTTTTTCTTTCTTTCCCTGTATTGGTCCCTGCAGAGGAGATGGCTTTGGTCTTCCCTGAGTCTTCGATGGAGATGCTTCAAGTTTTAGCTGGTGCGGTTTTCTGTCCACACAAGCCCCACTTGCTGTGAACTTGAATACTGTATTTTCCGATTCTGATGCAAGACTTGATAGATCAGGTTTCTGCAAGAAGCAGTGTTTCATATGATAGTGCTGATGCGCGCTCTGAAGATCATCAAAGTTTTTGTTGCATGCAGCACATCTAACAACATACATCTCTTCCTTATGTTTCAGTGACGTGTGACTGCTGAGATGACTGTTCAAATCAGCAAAATTCTGTGCAGTTGCAGAACACAAGCAGCATCGAAACCATAAGTTTCCTTTTTGCAGCATGGCTTTCTGGCAATCCACATAATCATTCCTCCTGTTTATTCTGGAGACATAAGTTGTCCGGCAACCACAGGTTAAACGGTCTCCTTTTTCTACTGGGAGGAAGTCCTCCTCTTTTTTTATTGACATTTCCATCTGCTCAGGCACAAATGCATAGTCTGTGCTATGCATCTCCTTATAATGGATTAGAAATTCTTCTTCTGTGTCAAAGAAGAGATTACCACAAAGGCCACAGAAGTATTTAGTCTGTATCTCCTGGTTATGATGCTCTTGGAAGTGTCGCTGTAGCGTTCCTACTTTCCGAAAGTGATTTCTGCATAAGCCACAGCAATATCTGTGAAATGCATGGCTTTCTAAGGACATGCAATGTTGTTTAACGCTCTCTTCAGATTCAAACATCTCCTCACAAATGCGGCATTGCCATTTTCCCAGAATATGACTTTTTTCAGGGGAGAGTCCCATAGGACTAGGAATGCAGTCTTTCCTTTCACCTGCAGAAACGCACTCTGTGTCAGAAGCGGATGGCATAGGTTCATCTTCCAGAGCTTCTTGCTCATAATAGTAACTATGTCCACCATGAAATTCAGTCACATGTCCCATAATATCCTCTTCTCTGAGATCTACAGAACATGCTCTGCACCAGAGAAGAAAATTAGTCAAGTGTGCTCCCCCATGGAATCGACTCATATGCAGGCGGATAATGCTTGAATTTTCAGCAAGCTTTCCACACACAGCACACTTGTGACAGATCCTATTTGCTGACAAAATGTGCTTTTCTACCGACTCTTCTGTAAAAAACTTTTGAAGACATTCACAAAACCAGGCTTTTACTTTGCAAGCACTACCTTGACTTTGGTTTGCTACGTGATCTTCCTTTTTATCCTTTAAATCGCTCTTCCGTTTTGAAGGAGTAGATCCCCTTTCACTGGTAGGCTCATTCGAAGTCCAGTGTCTTTTAAGTAGTGGTCTTGACCGATCCACAACATGGCACAAGTAAGACTGATTTTTATTTTTTCCATTGATATGACAGAACATCAAGATGGACTCTTCCATTCTACTAAAAACTTTAACGTTATGTTGAGTGGTTTGCTTATGCTGGGTGATCTGATTCTTATCAGCAAACAGTTTATCACAGTTCTCGCAGTGACCTTTTGTTTTAAATATCTCTGCAACTTGGGAGATTCTCTTCTTTGACACTGCCACAGGCCCAGAATTACGACAACGTGTTCTAAAATGGATTAAAAAAATAAAGAGGTTATATGATAACCTGAAACATTTTTAAACTTTCAAATGTACTTTGAAATATTACCTAGCAGCTACAGCAATTAGTGTGTGGAAATAGTGCCCTCTGTACACTTTAACTCACCTACTAGCTTGCCAACAAAAACATGCAATGTCTATCTCGTCTCTGCACTTCAAAGAGAATTAGGTGCTAATTTCCAAAACTAGCACTTAGATCGATGCATATGCTGTTTTAGAAATCCAATGCTGCCAACTTCTTGGGGCTGTTCAGCCTGGAGAGGAGAAGGCTCCGGGAAGACCTTATTGCAGCCTTTTACTACTTAAAGGGGGCTTATAAGAAAGATGGGGACAAACTTTTCAGCAGGGCCTCTGGCAATAGGTCAAGGGGCGATGGCTTTAAGCTAAAAGAGCATAGATTTAAACCAGGTACAAGGAAGAAATTGTTTATAGTGACAGTGGTGAAACACTGGAACAATTTGCCCAGAGAGGTGGTAGATGTGCCATCCCTGGAAGCATTCAAGGTCAGGTTGGACGGGGCTCTGAGCAACCTGATCTAGGTGAAGATATCCCTTCTTATTGCAGGGGGGTTGGACGAGATCACCTTTAAAGGTCCCCTCCAACCCAAACCATTCTATTATTCTATGAACTTAGAAACAATGGAACAGAGACCAAGTTCTGTTGCTCTGTTACAGAAAGTAACAAAGAGGATACAGACATTGATCAGCATTCTGCAGTGGATTGTGCGGGGTAAGGCAGGGTAAAAGACATGGCAAGGGGGCAGGTTTTTGATAGTTTACTCAGGAAGTCAATATTCAGATAGTCCTAAATGCCCTGAAATCTATTTGCACCACTAAGAACACACCTGCCTATCTGTTATTGATCTATGAATGATCACATTATAAAGACGAGTGTCGCTCACAAACCTGAAATGAGCTGTTAATTCCATATGCGAGCGTAGTATCTGGCAGCAGGATATACACTTCACTTGGAAGGGGACCTCTTTGCACAAAGATATCAGAAGGTTCTTTGCATACGATGGGAAAGGTAGAGGAAGGCCAGCCTTCATGTCATCTGTAATATGGAATGGCAGAAAGTGCAACCACACATTAGAGTTCTTTCACAGTTATGTCAGCTCTCAGATGACAGTTACAATGGTACTCATTTGTCACAGGCTTCAGAAAGTGAGTTACCATGTGTCAGCTGAGCCACAGTAATTGTGCAATGGAAGTTTTACATAAAACTGCATTAATGTTTTAAACTTCTGTAAGAATCTCTTATCTGAATCTCTTTGCATCCTTTTTTTTTTTTTTCCATACTCTGCAACTAACTACTGCCCTTTTCCTCCTTCTACAAGGTCTGATCAGTTATCTCCCTTAGGAAGGTTCTTATTGACCATCCTCCCCTCCATCTGTCACCACCTGCCTACTCTTTCGTTTAAAGCCATAGTATGTTTAAAACAGAAAGAAGCATGCAATTCATTTAAGAAGTTTCCGCATACTCTGACTATCTCCTTTTTCCCATCCTCAATGTTAATTCTCCCTAAATTTTTAGGTGCATACTCCATGTCTAACTCCAAGTGCCAGCAGAACAGAAAATTTTCTATTGAAAAGAGAATGGGAAGTGACTTACAAGCTATTGCTGTTAATGTTCTGCATCTTAGGAGGCAAGTTATCTTCGAATTTTCTGTTCAGTAAGATGTGATGATCAGCAGGTAGTAATTTGAGGTTATGCCTTTCAACTAACTTCACTACCAGATCTTACAGATCATGCTGATATTAATCCTAAAGACCTACCAATGCAAAGGAATAAAACAGAGCCCCTCCTTTCCCCCCCCCCCTTTTTTTTTTTTTTGTTCCAAGTTAAATGCTATCCATCTCTAAAGAAGAAAACACTATTTTGTGCTCTTGGTCTTTTCAAAGCAATAGCTCACCAGCAATCTTTTTTAAAACCTATGGCCTGATTTTAAAGGCATCTATGGTCAGCACATTCAGAATTAATAACCTGTTTTTGAGAATAAAAGTCCATTAGATTTACAATACATAAGAGAAATCAGAACCATGGAGCTGACTGTCACTTCCATGAAGATGTTAGTACTGACTCAACCTGCAGGAAGATTCCTTAAGCCTGTCTTTACTGTACACTTCCTGCGGACACCGTGGGAGAGGGCAGAAGTAGAAGATATAATTATGAAGGTGAGAAATAACTATACCAATCCTTTTGGACATGTAGGCTTATCCTGAAAGATACACTATCTAAAGTATGGCAGCTTCTTGAATAAGAAGTCAACTCCATCTATATCTGATCTGTCTCAGCTGTTTCCCTAACATTAAAGTAAATGCTTTAGCGCCTATTGCTCATGTCAAAGCTAAAAAGTCAGTACAGCTATGATGGTCATTAAACCTGTTTTCAAAACCATGACCAGACAGATATCTGCTGTGGAATTACGAAGTATGGTTCAGGATGTTATCAGCTCACAACATAACCGCTATTTCAGCCTTCAGTGGCAATGTGACCAATGCAAGGCATCAGACTGGCAGCACCATTCCAACTAAGCATGCTAAATTTGCAATTATATGGAGACGAAACTTTCACAGGTCTTTTGTATCAGGAATGCCACGGGAACAGACAAGAAAAATAGCTTCCAGCAGACTTCAGACAGTACAGTAAGGGGAGGGATCACCACAGCCAGTCTGACTGGAATTGAAAGAGAAATTTACGTGTTTTGGTTCCTATCAACATGCTAAATGTAAACTTATTTAGGACAGTAGTTGCACAGAGTCACTGGAGGATGAGACACTTATACAAGAGACTTGGAGATAAAGGAAAGTCTGCTTCTCATTACAGCAACTGTGATGGAGGAATCATTTCTACACAAAGTTATAAATTTCAAAGCATCTCCTCTTACAGAACTGTATCACATTGGAGACCTTAAAAGAAAAATAAAAATTAATTAAAAACCTTAAGCTTTTTTTACACAGCAGAAAAATATAAGTCACTTCATATCATAAGGAGCAATTATCAGAAGGAATGAAAAGTGGTACACTTCGTAGCAACATACCACTCAATTTAGAAGCCTCGAGGAAGTGGTTCTTTCCTGACATATGCTTCAAGCATTCATCACTTTTGGTGAAAAGGAGGAAGCAGCTTGGGCATGCAAAACACTGAATATGCTGTGGAGGGAGATCTTTTTTATGTCCATCATTTTCATTTAGCTGCAAGAAAAAAATGATCTAGTTAGGAAAAATATTAAGTCAAGAAACCAGTCACAGTTCTCCTCATATCCTTCCATGGTAATATTTTCACTTTTGGGTTTTCAGCTACTGCATCTATGTTTATCTACAGCCTACCCCTATGCACTTCAGCTCTTGAGTCATAAGGGACTGGCCAAACTGCCACTGTCAGACTCAGCTACTCAACCTTATGACACTGTCAACTTTTCCATTCCCTTCTTGCACCACCTCTACCTTCATGACAAAAATCTTTAAGTTTTGCTGCTGACATTTTTGCTTAATCCCATATGTTTGCTCAAGGAATCTTCATGATATGCTTATGCCTTCTTCCATAGCTTGTTTAGTATTATCTCCTCATCCTTCCACACCAAAATAACCCCATCTTCGTGCCTCTGCAAGAGCTGGTCCCTTTCTCCAAACTCGTCTGTAACTCCTGCTCATGCCCCTGGACACACCACAGGCACACACACAACTTTGAAGCAATGGCAAAAGAGCAGGGAAAAACTATGATGCAATCTTTCAAGCTTGTCAGGTCTGACTATGCATCAGGAGTTACTACTAGATGGGTACATAATAATATTTGTTATTAAAACATTCAACTTTGAGAGTGCTATCCATTATCCAGTTCAACACCAGACTGCTTAAATAAAACCATGCACCCAGAACATAACACCTGTCATTGAACTGAAGTTTTACAGTGGGAAGTTACGAACACAAGGAAAAGAGTGAGCATTATCCAAAAACAAAAAAAAGTGAAAAGAGTGGAAGTAGGGAGGAACAACAACAAAAAAGCAAATACTATTAGCTTATATTCAAATCAAAACTCAAATGCTAGATTATCCTTTTCCCTTCTGCAATTTAACTAGTGAGTAGCAGCAAATACATCTATCAGAGAGACCTGAAACAGAGAAGAAACAGTTGCAGCTCAATCACCCAATTTTCTTTTCTCATTCTGCTGCCTCTTTTTCCCCCCATCTCCGTTCTGCTGCTTCTCTTTACCATCACGTATTTCACCATGACTTCTTGCCTTTATCTTTCATAGTTTTGGAGATGAGAAAAAAGGGGAATGCCTTTTGACACCACCACCAGAGGGACAAGAGGTTCAAGATAGAACTATGGTCCTCTCATGGGTATGCTGGGAAGTACAATCTAATGGTCAAACCTACTGGGAGTACTGTCAGGATACATCAGGTGTTTGAAACACAGCAGAATAAGAAAAACTACTGCGAAGACTAAAACAAAGGAGGTGAGAGAAAGAGGGTTAAAAGAAAAAAAAAGAAAAACAAAAACAGTGCATAATTATGTCTTGAAAACCCTCTACTATGTTCAGTCAGGAGGATTACTTATCCTTATGATCTTGCCTTAGATAAAAGATGATCGCTGTACTGCTGAGAGGTTGAAAATCTTTTGCAGCATATCACACAGGCAACAGCATTATTTGGGGGTCCGTGTAATGTGACTGTTGGGTCACAAGGAGAATGATCAAACCTGGAGAGAAAAAAAAATAATTAACAAGTTAGTCACCTCTAAGTACTCAAAACGTTTTGTTTTGTTTTTTTAAATGGGGGAAAAAAAACCTGTCTTTTGAAGTTGTTGGACAAAAATCTATCAAATAAACCTAAACTGTATAATTCCTCACTTCCCCTATCATTAACTGTATCAGTCAAAGTATCCTGTACAGAGGTGATTCTCCCTGAGGCTTACCTGTTATAATGACCACTTTGGAGAGGAATCATACTGTTTTTAAGAGCACGAGAACTAACAAAGCCTTGAATTCCTACAGAGGGATTTTTAAAATTTATTTATTTTTACCTCCTTGCATTGGTTCTGGCTGGGATGGAGTTAAGTTTCTTTGTAGCTGCTTGTATGGTGCGGTGTTTTGGATTTATCAACAACAGTGTTGATAGCACAGTGACGTTTTAGCTATTGCTGAGCAGTGCTTGCACAGCGTCAAGACCTTCTCAGCTTTTCAGACTGCCCCACCAGCAAGTAGGCTGGGGCTAGGCAAGAGGCTGGTAGGGGACACAGCTGGGACAGCTGACCCCAACTGACCAGAGGGACATCCCATACCATACAACGTTGTGCTCACCAATAAAATCTGCGTGAAGGAGGAGGAAGGGGGGATGTTCAGAGTGATGGTTATTTGTCTTCCCAAGTAACCCTTATGTGTTACAAAGCCCTGCCTGCCAATGAGAATTCCCTACATTGCTTTGCTTGCCTGCACAGCTTTTGCTTTACTTATTGAACTGGTTTTATCTCAGCCCAGAGTTTTCTCACTTTTACCCTTCGGATTCTCTTCCCCATCTCACTGGGGTGAGTGAGAAGCTGTCTGGCACTGAGCTGCCTACCAGGGTTAACCCACAGCACTCCCCTCAGCTTCTCTCCTTACCACCTTCTCCACGACACATTCGCTAGTTAAAAGGCGGTATATGCTGGAATTGACACAGACACAATGAGTGCTCGCTAGCAGTCATCAGCTGTGAACAGATATCTGGCCTACAGCTCTTGCTCCTCTTTCCCTTCAAAATACCCTTCAGGGGCATTTTTTTAATCATACTATCAAGTTGTATATGTTAACCTTTTGGTCTTTTTCAGTCTTGGAAGTAGTAACAGAAGTGGAGAACAAAAATCTTGCTTCTCAAAAATAAAAAGATATTAAAAAAATGCTCAACAAGATGAAGAAATCAATTCTGAATTAAAAAAAAAAACAACCCCAACCCCCCCCTAAAAAAAAACCAAGAGGGAAGTTCATCACATCATCTATATAAAATCTGTAACACGTTAGTCTGCTCTCCAAACAGAATTTTGTCACTATAGGCAGTTTAAGGTAGACTTGACACTGATGTCCTGAGTTTAAGCATATTCTTTCATTGTTATTTCTTGCACTGAGCTCTTTCTCTATGTCCTTACCTTTGAAGGTGACCTAGGAGAAGATGTCCATTATCAAACTCTCTGTTGCAATGCATCACAGGGCAAGATATGGGACTGCTGTTGACTTGTCTCTGACCTCCCCTCTTATAAATACCCCTTTTTCCACTGTTAACGGTGCCTGGTTTGAGACCTGTGTTATAAAACAAAGTACTTAAGCCTCTGTAATTCAGATTCTGGTTAAGAAAAACAAACTAACACACGAGCCCTAAAACATTAAAAAATCAAGTTATATTGATTCTTAAAAGCAAGCTAACAATGCACTAAACTCAATGCATTGAGTTACTCCATGTAACTCAATCCTGCTATGGTAAGTCTGCTCTTTCAGTTGAGGAATCCGTCTCTTCAATCTCCAGTAGGATTACTTTTCACTTTGACACCCTTCCTGTAGGAGCTCCAGGCAGTATTTTAAAATGATTTGTCTTCCTGAAGTTATACTTACTTACGTAGACATTTTCCTGAGCAACAGTTCAACAGTAATATTTTTCCTTCTAGCAACTTTACTTATGAAAGTAGTTAACACTGCCTTACTGGTTTTTAGACTTTGTATATTGAATTTTCTAAGCAGCAAAATATTAGAAGAATAGCTTTTATGGCAATGAGTGTGTAAGAACTTTCAAGTGCCACACTCTAGCAAAGTTAATTTGTTAGATTTGGTTATGCGTAAGCAGCACCTGTAAGCTCAATGTCGGTATTGCTCAATGCAATTATTACTTGTTCTATTCTGCAATGCAGGACTTTGAAAACGCATCACTGAAACTTAATTTCCTATTCTTACCTGGCATTTTTAACCACTGGTCCACACATAATCTTGCAGCTTCTGTGTCACTGTGTTCCCGAATAAATTCTAATTCTTGCAACCCATGAGCATACTGGGAATCTAACTTCTCCTGAAGGGGAAAACATATCAGGCAAGGTGGTGATCAAATAAAAAAAAAAAATAAAAATTCAAGATTAAGTATGCATCCCAAAACTTACACATGGGTCTCTAAAAACCTAAAGAAAAAAAAAAACACCCACAAAAACCTAGGTGGGGGGACGCAGAATAAAATCTTACAACTTGACTGACTTCTGTATAACACAATAAAGATGGAATGTAACAGCAACAAAACAATAAATTAAAAAAAATAGTACTAATTTTTATGCCCCAAATAAAAGCTACAGCCTCAGTGAATTACTTTACTTTTACTGCACCCACTGAAGTTTCGGAAGCATGTGCATAACCAAGATTTTTAAGATTATAAGATTATAAAAAGCAGCAAATAATAATGAGATTTTTTTTAAAAAAGCAACAACACAAAATAGTTATTGAAACAAAGAGTCAATTTGTTCCACTGCCGAGGCAAAAAAACCCATGGTAGTTTCACTTTGAAGAGCAATTTTAATTGCATTACGTGATGAGGAGTAAAGGAACTGCCCAGCAGGAAAATATTCATCATCAACAAAAGGATGTTCTAGCCTTCGTTCTCAGACTCCTTTAAAAGCTACATAGCTATCTCTGACGCCACTTAACCTTTGAGAAACTGTATGTGGAGACATTAAGAGACTGCCAAATTCGAAGGGCAGGAGACAGGAGAGGGATGTAGACCTCTGGACTTCAAGGCTACCTTGGACTATATCTAACAGCCTTTTACTCTGTTGTATTACAGTTGCATAGTCTATTATAGACTATAACAAGCTGTAACTATAGTATAATTATGAGACTTTAAAAATCATTAACAGTGTTCAGAAAATTAGGCTGGAAAGTCCGCATGTTCCAGAAATACTGGATTTGGATTTGCATTTGTCTCTGTTGAATTTCATGAGGTTCTTGCAAGGCCATTGCTTCAAGCTATCCAGGTCCCACTGATAGCAGCCCTACCCTTAAGCCTATTGGCTGCACCTTCCAGTTTGTAATAAAAATTAAAAACTCATGCCTTTTAAGTAGCTGCACAACACAATTAATAGGATTCACCTTTAAAATTATGCCTTACATATAGAAAATTTTATCCCATTATAAAGTATTACCTGATACAGAGATTTAATGTGGCAAATGGCTTCCCCAAAATCTCAGACAAAAGCAGGCAGATAACTAGGTTTGCTGGATAATGGTTTGTGATAACTGTTATTATTCAATTATTTAATCAGAATAATTTATGCTAAGGTCCCTCTGCTGTATATACAAGCAAGAGAACAAGTTTTTGCATTGGCTTGCATGAAGTTAGGTTGGTTTTTTCCCCCCCTTAGGAACTGCGTAAGACTAGCAAATTGGTCGGTTAGAAGCTGTGTGTTTCAAATGATGCCCCAGAAGGAAAAATCTCTAGTTACTAGTTCCAGATCCAGCTCAGCAATCTTTTTTTTTTTTCCACTTAGCAGTGAAAACAAACACACTCATGACTACAAGGCCTGTATTATCCAATTCTACTGAAACAAAATACGTCCAATACCTTAAAGGCTTTGTTTTTCTCTTCTTTTTGCTGTTTCTCTACTTCAACATGGCGTGCCAGACGATCCAAGGTTGACGCAACTCGTTCTTTCTGATAGTCAATGTGATCTTTACGTTTAGTATTTCTCTACAATTGAAAAGTTAAACTTTTATTTAGTAATTGTTAAGTAACAGGCAGTAATATGGTGAAAAGTGATGCCCAAGCATCAGGACATAGTTCAGTACAGATACTCCAATACTAAGTTCCATGCTTTACCTTGCTAGTTTTCCTATTTACCAGCATCTGTAACTTCTGCTAAAAAATGAAACAACCCCAACTCCCCTACATATTCAAGGCAATTCATCAACAGCCTCACAAAAGCACAGGAAGGAACACGGATGATTATGCTGGGTGTCCTAGAAATCTCCAACAAATGACAAATTAACTAAATTCTTCCAAGTAGGTAAACAAAATTCCTGAAGATTTCAAAGCCAACATGTGGCCCACCTGAAACATTGAGAACCAATATCATTCTTGCTCTAAGACAACATTGCCCAGTACCTTCAGAAAGGCACATCATTAGCTTTTTCTAGCATAAGGGATAGGCCATACACTGTACTTTGCTCCTGCTACACGAAAAGCTCTAGCAATCATCACTGCGAGTGAGCATGTGCATGTACAGAAGACCCACCTTTCCTGGAAAGAACTAGGTTTCTGACACACATCCTCTACCGCAACACTGGAAAACAGAAGTCAAGAGATGGCCACTGCTGCCAAAAACAACTCTGCTAGAGTCACTTTCAGTCACTGTCCCTCTCAAAGGCCCCACAGAGTAGGCACAATAAGCCTGGGGGATACATGAACTGACCAGCCTGCTTCTGACTCATAAATTCTCAGGAGGGATTATGAAGAATAAGGCTGAGTTAAGACCAGGCTGTCATCAGAATAAGGTCCTCCAACCTGCTGCTTAAATGTTATTTTAGACGGAAAAGGCCTGGGAGTAGGACAGATACATTTGCAGGCTAGAGACTGGACACAGACTTCTGAGGTCACTTGTAAAGTGGTATTTTTCTTCAACACACTTGTTAAAAACACCAAAAGTCAAATAAAGGTTCCAAGTCCATTTCAAGAAGGCAAAAAATGTCTCTGGAAAAAGATGAATTGTTGGCACTCTTGCCTTCCACTCAACAGTAGGTAAAACTCAAAAGACTTTAATATTGGTTTATTTACTTATTACTTGTTAAAAATACATCTAACAAGTTTTTTGTGAAGAGTAACATACATATGGAGTATAGGAAGTGAATATATGGAGTACAGGAGATTAATTAATTCATTCAACCAAGAAGTCCCAAAATACGTTTTAACATAACTCACATGAATGTAAGAACTGCTGTTAGGTTCTTCATCCTCACTACTGACAAGATCAATGCATTCAAGTACAGGTCTTAAAGGTCCTTCCTGAAAAAGTGTTAAACACACACACAAAAGCATTAAATTGTCTTCCTCAAAGATAAAATGTTGCATGCATTACAGCACACTGTCAACGTTAGCTATACCTGGAGAATTTCACCAAGGTTTCAAGAGGGTGCAGTAAGGAAATTCCTGCATGGTAACTTTTGCACTTAACAGACTAATCCACAAAATTGCTAAAACATGCAAATAAATAAGTATTCACAAATAACTAAAATATCAACACCTAGATATCAACTAGAAAAAAAATCAAATTAACAGTCTTCAGATGCTTAATAACTTTATATTCTTCACTTTCTCAATCAACTTAGACCTACATTTTTAACGATACCTCACTTGCACCATTAATTCACTGGTAATAGGGTAGCAGGCTGCTACCAAGAGAGGAACAATCTTCGATTTCATTGAGCAATGCTACATGGTTTTGCATTGTTTTTTGGGGGGTCGATTTGGTTAAAAGACATAAATTAAATTCCAACTCCAAAAAAAATTAAACTTGGGCATTTCAAACATTAAGAAAGTGGGAAACAGTTTCATACACATTTAAACCCTGAAGGCTACTCCTTTCTGAGGAGATATTCCATAAGCAGGTTACAAAGGTCTTTGTATTGGAATCACAATGAGGAGGAGGTCATTTTATTTTAAAAGAAAACACACTTCACCCATTCATACCACATACTCAGAAGCACAGAGACACATGCCCAAATAGTCTGTCCAGCATTCAGCTGCAAAGAAGTGCATCCAGGAAGCCTGGTCAGGACTCCGTGCAGCAATATGGAGGACAAAGGACCATGGCTATCAACAAGCACTTAGGTCCTCTCTATTATTCCTAGCTTGGCAGCCATGTGCTTTGTCTCTCTCCATGCTGCCCCCTCCTCTGAGAGTCACTAAATGTTATTGGTTTTGTCTCCTTCTAATGATGTCTTAAGGCTCTAGCCCTGTTCTTTGTCTTGTGTAGTCATCTTGATGGTTTAAGCCTTGATTTTAATTTGTGTGAATGCCGTCCCTTGTTTTACGGATCTGAGCATCTTCAGAAACTTCATGTAAATGGTCTGTGACATCAGTGACCTGCTAGTCTAGGTAGTATCAACACCAGCTGATTTACATGCCTTCATATGCCTCCTTTTATTCATTACGTGTGGTGCTTGCACACACATTGGTGTATGTTCCCATTCACTCTCCATTCATGCCAATTCTAACATTTCTACTACAAGCTTCTGTCAGACAGCAGAATGTTGACGTAAACACAAGACAGCAAAAGGAGAAGAAAAAACAAAAGCGACCCAAACTGTGTACATAGGTCATAAGTTTTTTAAAGAAGGTGTACAAAATAACATCTGGAGCTCCATCCACACTCACTGCAAGAAGAGTCTTCAATTTTTAAAGGCAAAAAAAGAAGCACTATGTCCACATAATCTGATGTCAGGCAAAAAAAAGAGCCCATATCATGCTACATTATCACATGCCAAATAAATAATCAGTATAATGAATATGAAATAGGATAAGTAAGGCTAAACACACTGAACAAAATTATTCCTAGTGACTCTAACTCACATCCGTGGTCACACATGTACGCATCTTCAGTGAGAGGGAAAGTTAACTAACATGCCAGAAAAAGTTTCCCATCTGAATTCTGAAAGTTGTTATCTAGCCTCAAAGTAAATAAACAAAAGCAAAAGATAGTTTAAGTTTTTGTGTTTTGGTAGCGAGGACAGGTGGTGGTTAGGGTTTTTTTGTTTGGTTTTTTTTTTTTTTTTTTTTTAAAAGTCTGTACATGCAATGCCATCTACATCATATGACGGCTTTTGACTAAACTGCAGTATTAGCCATTTGGCTGGCAATATTACTGGCAGATACCACAGAGCTGTTATATACTCTAAAGGTATTCTTTATTCGTTAAAGTGAAGTTTTCCAGGCAGAAGGACTTACGATAGTCAGCAGGCTGACTTCTTGAAAAGGTGCAGTACTGTATCCACCACCTCTGCCGCATATTGGGCAGTGTCCTCAAGATCTTAACAATCAACCAACTAGGTCAGACTAGGAAGATTTACTGCCTCATGAGAAGTAGTGGAGAGAACATGCGTGCAATTCTCTCCAATGTCCTTACTGCATCTCATTCTTTACATTCTTCCACCTTTCAAGGCTGTAAAGCTGTTCAGCTGGCCAGGCATAAACACTCCTCATTGTCTCAGTGGGAAGGAAGAGGCATGAGATCTTGGACAGATGACAAAAGCTCATACAAATCAAGCCGCAGGCCTCAAATTACCCCAAAAGAGTGCTTAACTTTTCACAATTAAATAAAGAGAATATGGTTTCCTAAATTAAATCTAAAAATAAATAAAAAAACAACTTCAATGACAGATTTGCTTTTGTAGAAACTGAAAACCTCTATAAACCTATAATACATTAAATCTTTATTAAACAACAGGTGTTAGCAAGTAACAGTGCAAACACACACTCAGACCACCTGACTGTCCAATCAGTTCAATAATGTGTTTTGAAATGTTCAATTCTGATCCTAACAGCTGTAGCTTCTTCAAATGCAGAAATTTTCCTTATTTCTGTTTACTTACTCTCTGGGTTCAGGAGCTAATTAAAAGTTAGGAAATCAACTGCCAAAGAGTAAAGTAACTTGTTTTGAAGCCTAGGAAGTTCTAATGACCAGAACAGTAAATTCAATTTAACACAAGTAATAGTACACTTGCTTAAATGTTGTTTGCATACATGAAAAGTTCTTTTTTCCTTCTGAATTCTGTGCCTCTTACTACACAATTTTTGTGTACTACTTTTTGGGTTGCATTCCAATTTGAACACAAATGCAACATGGTAATTCTTTAAAATGACTCCTCAAAGATACACAACCTTATTTTCCACAAAAATAAAATGGGAGGGAATATCCCAATCCATCACAGCATCTGCCTATATGCACTCCTGAATAATAATGCAAGTCCCAAAAGTAGCATTTATTTAGGCTAGTTTGTGTTTCATTGGTTGGTAGTTTAACCTTTAGATGAAGATTAAAAGCAAATACTGAAATTAAGAGTGTAAGAACTACAATCCTGGATCCGATCAAGAACTCATCTAAGCTACAAAAGATTATTTTGAGAAAGTATAAGAATTGGCAACAACAGTATAAACTTATCCCAAGTATATCCAATCAGCAACTGCTTAAGTCAATATATTGTAAGAAAGGCAGGTATTACTTTTGTAGAGGAGAAAAGCCGTTTCCATCAGAGGTGACATGATAAGGGAATGGTGACTAAGACAAAGAGGCTCCAGCAAAGGCTTGCAGAACATCTCTTATCCCACAGACAAAAGGACAAACTGATTCCTACTGCATTAGTGTCTAGAAGGGTAGTCAAACATTTAACCTGGGCTAATGACACTGGGCAATTTTTTTTTTTTACCAAAAAGGAAAGAAATAAACTAGTCAGATAATCCCTTTAGGTATAGCATAAAGAGAAGTAAACAGAGGCAAGACATCCGGGAAGAATTTTAAGCGCCTCAGACAGACTGTGAACCCTGGAGTACCTAACCGATGGGAAACAGGGGAGGGAAAAATTCAGCTGGGATTAAGAAATAAAAAGGTGTGTTTCAAGAACTGAAAGTGGGCCTACTTGCTAGGTCACCCGCTCTTGCAAGAACGTGAATAAAAATGTGCTTCACAGAGGATTCTGCCTGAGCCTGTTTCATTCGGACCGGAACTTATTTCTAACAATATGAGAAACCTTGACTGAAAGCCATCGTTAAATGTCACAACACTGGTTTAGACCCATCGCAGCTGAGTGCCATTAAATAGAAAAGACTCCAAATACTACTTCTAAAGAGACAGTGACTTCAGCCTGGGCTCATCCTGCCAGCAGTGCTCCTCTCTGCCAAATGAGCCCAGAGAAGCTGTGGGTGTCCCATCCCTGGAAGTTTTCAAGATCAGGCTGGATGGGACTTTGGGCAACCTTCTCTAGTGGGAGGTGTCCTTGCCCATGGCAGGGCGGTTGGAACTAGATGATCTTAAGGTCCCATCTAACCCAAACCATTCTATGATGTTGATATCAAAATGAAGGCGCGAGTTCAAAGCCTCTTTATTCAGTGGTCCAGAACAGAAATCATCCTCAGGGAGGGAGACTGAGTCTAGGACTATTCTCCTCTTTAAACGGCCATAGAGGCCTTCTGAGAATTGCATGCAACCCATAGCTTCAGATGGAATTCCTATATTTTTAATCTTGATTGGAGAAGCAGTGCCTGGTGAAACATAACCTTTTTCCAGCAAGAGCTAGCAGGTATTGCTAGCAAACATTCCCAATTAATACTCCAGTACCACGTGGAGGGAAAGTTCTCAACAGAAGGAATTCACCTTTTGCTCTGTTGGCTCACCTCCGCACAGGGTGAGTCCTAAACTGAAAGTGAAGTGTAATAACTTCATTTTTTCCAACTGGTTAAACTAAACAGTAACATAACGCAAAGATAGCGCCAACCCTGAAGATTCCATTGCTGTAGGAGAGTTAAGAAGCCAAGGATCAATTAGCTTCATGCAACTCACTGTATCTCCCCACAAGATGAACACCACCAGCTAAAAAGTACCTTCGTACACAAGACCCTGAGATTACACAAAAACCAACATGGACAAGCACTCAAACAACAGCCTAAAGTTGTGGCCTCTCTGGCTGACTATACTGGCATACTTGGCATCCAGAAAGCCATCAGTGCTCAGTCTTCACATCTTAGAAGCAGATCCTTCACACTCCAAAAAATTCAAAAAACCCAAACAAAAAACCCGCATGCTCCACGTCTCAATTACTTCTCTAAACAATCTTCGAAAGCCATGCTCTTCACTAACCAACAGCTACGCTGCCAAGCAATAAACCAATGGCTAAATCCCAGCTATTTCAGTTACTAGGAGAATTTCTAGGTTTTAATTGATAGAAAAATCACCTTTTGAGCCTCCAGGCAGCTCTGATGTCTGTGCTGTTATTCACAGCTTTGGTTGAAAGCATTAGCATTAAAATCAACAAAACTGTAATTTCACTATGCTATGCAAAGTATCAACTGTAACAGTTAATATAATTAAATCTGTTTAATCAGGGGCTGGTAAAGACAGAGCCTCATATTCATCTCCAAGGACCGTTTCTTCTCAAGGAGTTCTGTGAAGCTCATTTTTACTGCCTCCAGAAGTTTTCTCAAAAAGTCCTGAACTGTGGTCTCACTTTTTCCTCCTCCCTCATTTCGATCAATCTTTGGGTAATCAAGCCTAGCAAATAGACACCTAGTCCACTGATACATCATGTAAAATTTTTTTGTTTGCTTGTTCATTTTTTAGCTTTACATGCATTCAGACCAAATACCCAGTTTACTTAAAAAAAGCACAATTAAACTTTTGCATAATTATACACACACTAGCATACAGAAAACATGAAACTAGCTTTCAGTGTATGTGATCACAGACTTAACGTATCTTTGACAAAATAACTATGTGAGCGTAATTGTGTATACACATGTAAACACACTAGTTATGGAACAAGCTTACATTAAAATAAATTTAAAAATCTGACAAATTGTACTATTTGTGCTTGAAATCTTTGTCCCAGCAGATTCACAACTTGAACACTGATGAATAACTGACCAACATTGTGAACGAACATGCACTTAGGAAGTTTTAATTTCTTTGACATAGCAAATACAAAAATCCAAGTCCTTGGCTGACTTGGGTTGGGAGCAAAAATAAAAGTCCTCCTTCAGAGATGCTTCCTAACACCTCTACAGTTCTGTTCTGTTCCTGCTGTGATGCAACTGAAAGCTAGAGAGACAAATACTTGAGTCTGTATATCTAATATTTAACACCTCAGGGGGAAAGGAAACAAAACATTTAAATGGTAATGATCATCTTTCAGCAAACCACTTGATTTTGGTATATCCCAGGGCCAAGTGTTCTTCAGATGTCATTTTTATTGGAAAACACCTTTAAAGAAATTAGTCAGAAAAAAAATTTACGAGTGGACCATTAAAAAAAAAAAAACCCAAAATATTTCAGCAGGAGTCCAATGCTTTCCATGCAGGCTGTGGCAACTCGAATAATCTGTCTGCTTAAGTGCTATCGATCCCATTAAACCTGCGAGTCTCTTCACTCTTGCCTTATCCTTCCCAAGGAAACAGAATGGGACCCTCCTATCCTAAAAAATTAAGCCATCAGGAATAATGGAAAAAAACAGAGAAAACTAAAAAACTGCCAAAACAACTGAAAAACCCCACACCAAAAAACACACCCAACTTTCAAGAAAAAAAAAAAAAGAAGAAAAACACAGAGATCACAAGGCCTACAACTGTTTGTTTTCTATCAAAATGAGCACAGGTTGAGATACCTCCAAGTGGCTTCTCCAATTCAATTTATACAGTACCACCTCGTGCACTGGGCCCTCAGGACATGTGAAAAATAGTACTTAAATGATCAGGCAGCATTCATACACAACATTTATGAAGCCTATACACTTCTAGTCATACATACGATTATACGGAAATGATGATCTAAAGCTAGTCAAATAGTTTAGAAATCCTTTTGCAAAGTCCAGGTTCACCCTCACTCAGATGAGCAAATGTGAGATTTGAGGATGCATTGCTGACATTAGATGATAGCCAGCTTTTCCAGATACAGCTTTTCTCTTGTATTCATCGATGACAACAGTAAGTTCCCCAACCCAAGATACCAATCCTGTACAAACAGGCCTAAGCACAGTCATCTTCCTGTATACAGCAGCCTCTCTCAGAAGCAGTCATCACTGGGATCACAAAGGCTCCATATTATCCACAGGCAAAAGCATGAACAAAAGGTAGCAGAAGTGTTGATTTTAGTTAAGTCTTTTTTGTTTCAATTACTGCTCTTGGCACTCCAGCAGTCCTTCAATTATTACACATTTAAAGCTATACCAGCTGCCTCATTCTTTGCCCAGTGTTTCAAGAAAATTAAGCTTACGCAGTCATGCCACACATAAATGCTTGCGTGTATACAATGAACTTTGAACTCATTAGTCAGTTTTGACCAAATCAACTAAAACAAATCTCAACCAAGAAATCTCAAAGATAATCAACTACTTATAATTTTTGCAAAAATATACTTGTCCCTCATACTCGAGCAGCTGAATACCCCTGCAGAAAAAAACTGAACTTAGGCTTTAATCAAACATCATGCAAAACAGAAAAAAAACTAATCATCTAATTATCCTTCAGCACTAAAACTGAGACAAATCCATAGGAAACGAGCCATTACTAGTTAGTCCCGGCATCAATTAACCACTTCTGTCATTTGCATGACTTTTTCTTTAGGGAAAAATCACCTTTCTGTTTTTGCATGTATCCCTGCCATCCAGCACCACTTCGCTGATGAGGGACTGAGGCCACAACACAGGCAGCATCAAAAACATTCTGGTTTTCTTGGATCTCCAGCAGATGTGTCTTAAAGTCACATTCACATAAGCCACACATCAATATTAGACTAGGTGTTGTACTGTAGCTATTACACAGTGCTTCACAATTTGAGAAGACTGTTTAAGGCCTCTAATCTGTTATTTCCTTCCTCTTTTTCTTTTGCTAAACAAGTACAGTGTTTGACATCATTTTGCAGAGTGAGCAGTGCTTTATTCCATTAACTTCAGTTAATAGACTATTCATGAAGCAAAACACTATCCAACAGGATTACCAGAAAAGTCATTTACAGTGACTTTTCATATACCTCATTGATCACTGTAATCCCCCACTCACCTGCTTGGATACTCAAGTCTAAATTCTCTCTATAGGACCAACTGAGATCATTTTACACACTTCCAAGGAAGGGGTAGATAAAGTTTTAAGATGAACTTGTTATCTGCCAGAGATTTACAAATTAAATTATCTTTAAATCCAAAAGTAATGCTTTCCATCAAAATATCATCAAGATCATCAACACAGTACTGAAAGACCCCCTCCCATTTTCTCAAGCTACTGAGCATATTTATAGTAACAGGCAGTATGTTTCCAGTTCAAGATCTACTTACTCCAACGAACTCGATCTCATCTTCACTTTCAGAAGTTGGTGATTTACTATCGTGAATGTCGACAGAGCTACAAGACTCCATTATCTAAACAGAAACAAGCCAAAACATGCTTCATCATTTTATTTTGTAGTTTTCTTTAACTACACAGCATTTTCCATTTTATACCTACTTTGGCTTTACAACCTATATGCACTCAACCAGCATCTCTGTATCATTCACTGACAATTATTCCCGATTATCAGGAAGAAACTCTTTACTGTGAGGGTGGTGAGGCACTGGAACAGGTTGCCCAGAGAAGCTGTGGATGCCCCATCCCTGGAAGTGTTCAAGGCCGGGCTGGATGGGGCTCTGAGCAGCCTGGTCTAGTGAGAGGTGTCCCTGCCCATGGCAGGGGGGTTGGAACTAGATGATCTGTAAGGTCCTTTCCAACCTAAGCCATTCTATGATTTTTGGTAATGTTAGAATAACTGGTAACAATCTTGACTCGAATCACAGTACAATTTTTTTCCAAATATGCAAAACGTGGCCTGACCTACAAAGCATCCCAATACCTCTATTCCCCCAGCAGCCACGGCTATAGCGTACCGCCAGAGCTCAATAACACACTTAAATTCAAAAACCTTAGCGATTGCCGAGACATTACGGAGCCCTGGCCTAACGCCGCGCTACCGTCACAACACAGAGGGCGGTTTACAAACAGACGCGGGGGCGAGCTGAGGCACAATCAGCAGCTACAGGTATTTCTGATGCCTTTGGCCGCTTTAGGACTGCAGCAGCGCCAGAAGGCTTGAGCTCCTTGCTTCAAAACAAGCGCCCTCCTGCCAAACCGAAGGCGTCCGTGAGGGGCGCGGAACGGCGGCCGGCCTGAGGGCGGGCGGCCCCGGCAGGGCGGCTGTGCTGACTCACGTCCCCGTACCCGCACCAACGCCCCCCCCAGCCCCGCCGCACACCGCTCGGCCGCCGCGGCTCCCGGTGAGGAAGAGGCGGCCTCGCCGGGGGCCCGCTCCTGGCCCGGCCGCCCGACGGCGGTCGGGTCGCTAAGCGACAGCCCCCGCGCCCTTCACAATGCCCGTCCCCGCTCACCCCGCCGCCAGCACCCGAAGGCACCGCAACGCCCCGACCCAGCGCGCCTCCGCTTCCTCTTCAACCCCGGGGGCGGCGGGGAGGGGAGAGGTGGGGCGGGAGCGCAGCACGGCTTGCCGGGATTTGTAGTTGCCGCCTGCTTCGCCTGGCTCCCCCTCCTCCTCCGCCCCCATGGCGGGTGCTGCCGCTACCGCTACCGCGACCGCGCCATGGCACAGCCCCCCGACTCCCGGCAGCAGCGTTTCGGGGCTCTTTCCTTCAATAACTTCCTGCCTCCCCTCTTCCGCCTTCAGTTGGGCTGCACGGAGTTCCTGCTGGAAGGGGGAAAACCCCCACGCCGCTTCCGGGGGAGGAGGAGGAGAGTGGCGGCCATTGGCGCTGACAGAAGGCGTTCTTGTTGTCTTTGACATCCCTGGCTAGATCCAATTCCAGTTGGACTTTAGCTTTTCTAACTTCATCCCTATATGCTTGAACAATGTTTCTTTATTCCTCCCAGGTTACCCATCCTTGCTTCCACCCTTTGTATGCTTCCTTTTTGTGTTTGATTTTGACCAGGAGCTCCTTGTTCATCCATGCAGGCTTCCTTGCATTTTTGCCTGACTTTCTGTTCACTGTGATGTTGGAGGATTTTTAGTACAAAGGGGTCATCCTGTGAACACTCCAAGCACCGAAGAATTGCTAACAACTATGTAGGCTTTGCACCGAAGAATTGCTAACAACTATGTAGGCTTTGTTAGTTTGAAGGCTATGTGAAAACATTGTAGCGATGTTAGAAATGCTGAGAACAACAAGATATGAGAAAGTGTGCTGAATTCAGCGTGCGAAATGTAGAACTTCACCCAGGATATAGGAGGGGTGATTGTCTGCGTGGACAGATGCTTTAAGCCAATTATAATATGTTGCTTACCGCATGCACAGCTTGTGCAACCAATCAGCAAATTGTCGGCGCGTGATGCGGAATCAGAACGTCTATAATAACTGAGCTATCTGTGCAATAAACTGGCATTAACCTGATCACATTGGTCGTTGTGTTATTGTCCGAGCCTTCCGCATCGACACTGTGATGGAAGTGCTCATGAGCTTGGAGGAGGTGATCTTTGAATATTAACCAGCTTTCTTGGGCCCTCTTCCCTCAGGACTCTTCCAAGCAGATCTTTGAAGAGGCCAAAGTTCACTCTCCTGAAGTCCAGGAGACTACTTTTTACACTCCTCCTTCCCCTGAGGTTTTTGAGCTCCACCATGTCATGGTCAATGCAGCTAAGGCTGCCATTGAGCTTCACATTTCTGACAAGCCCCTCGTTGTTGGTATGCGGTCCAGCAAAGCGTTAGTCCTCGCTGGCTCCTTTATGACTTGGAAGAAGTTATGAGTGCACTCCAGGAACCTTCTGGATCGCTTATGCCCTGCTGTGTTGTCCCTCCAGCAAATATTTGGGTGGTTGAAGTCCCCCCTGAGGACCAGGGCTTGCGAATGTGAGGCTGCTCCTATGTGTCTGCCTCATCTGCTTGTTCTTCCTGGTTAGGTGACCTATAGCAGACACCCACTGTAATGTCAACTTTACCTGTCCTCTCTTTAATCCTCACCCATAAACTCTCATTCAGTTCCTCATCTATCCCCAGGCAGAGCTCCGTGCTCTCCAACTGCTCTTTCTTATAAAGCGCAACTTCCCCTCCTTGTTTTCCTAGCCTATCCTTCCCTGTATCCCTTCATTCTAACACTTGAGTCATGGGAGCCATCCCACCACGTCTCTGCAATCCCAGCAAGCTTGTAGCCCTGCAACTGCACACAGATCTGTATCTCATCATGATTATTGCCCATACTGCATGCGTTAGTATACAGGCATTTCAGAGAGGCACCCCAGCACGTTGGCTCCCTAGAAGGGGATTGGAGGATTTCTCCATCATGGTACCTTGCAGGCATTTCCTTGCTTATATACAAGTGCTGGAGGTGACCCCGCTTAAGCCCCACTTTGTTGATTTTGTGATCTGTTCCTGTCACATGACCCCATGCCCTTTGCTCTTTGACCATGTCCATCACTCCCTCACAGGGCTACTGGTCACTTGCTCCCTCCCCCTTCATTCTTAGTTTAAAGCCCTCATTATGCAGCTGGCCATCCTACTGGCAAAAATAGCTTTGCCCTGCTTAGTGAGGTGGATCTCATCTCTCTCAAGCAGATGGTGACCTGCAAGCCGGGTCCTGTGGTCATACAACTCAAAACCTTGTCGCCTACACCAGTTCTGCAACCAGTTATGGGCTTGTCGTCTTAGTGCTCTTCTCCTCATTTCCCCTCACTGGCAGGATCGAGGAAACATCACCCGGGGCCCCCATGCCCATGATTCTTGCTATTTATTTGCTACTGCCCTCCTGCTTCATCATATTGTTGCTTTGAGCCACCCAAAGTAAAAGTTGGTATGAATCATCTTTTTTCAATGCATTGGCTTTGAGTAAGCTGAACAGTGCAATGTCCCCTTTGAGTTGTGTGTTTATATACAAGAGCTGCTTGCACACAAACAAAGCACTTACCGAGTTCTATGTATATGGGAGAGAAGGAATTCAGGGTTGCATGTTAAAGTTTGATGCTATGGGAGCTTTGTGAATAAACGGCTATCAGAAATAACATATCACATGGTATTTAATGGCAGTGTTAATGTAGAGCACTTATTTTTCTTGTAAACAGAGTTACTAATGTTAGTTTCACGTCTTCTTCCATATATGAATGAAAAAATAGCTTAATGATAGAAGATAGACATAGCGAGGTGCTGAAAGGCAGAAAAAAAAATAAAAAATCACGCAACAGCTGAAATAATTTTTTCCGTGTATTTCCTGGATTTGAGGTGTTAACTCATAATTATCCCCTTCTGTGAGATGTGATTCTTGGGTTTTTGTTTTCTACTGTTTGACTGCTAATTAAAACATACTAGTTAACAAATTTGTACAACTTAATCACTATTGTTGGACTGTATGAACAACACTGACTTGAGCATTTTTATTTCATTATTAAAATTGGAAAATTAAAGTCATTGTTGCTGCCTAAACTTTCATATTTTGCATTTATAACTTAAATTTGCTAACAGAACATTGATAGCAGCCATTCTGTTTGTAGCTTGCATTTGCACTTAATTACTTTTGATTCTTGAGAACAGATAATACGAGGCGCAATAGTAACAAGTTACTAGAACAGCAGGGTGGCATTATTTTTCCAGTCTCTGATACCTGATGAAAATAACACTCATTTGAATATGAATTTTTCAGTTGTAATTCATGTAAGTGTTTACTCTTGCAATGACCCATCCAAACATCATCCTCGTATTTAAACAATACAGGTAAGGGAATTGCCGTGCAATCCTGTCAGCATTTATAATATGCTAACAAAACTCTGGATTCTAAAATTTGAGTGTTTCAGCTAATTCCTGTGAAAGCACAGGCTTCCCAGGTTATGTCAGCTTGGGAAAGTTCTTGTGCGTTTCATAGAGAAGAGAAAAGATGTGGCCTGCTGGACTTCTTGGCTGGGAGGCCACCTGCAAGGCACATTCACTGTCTAACTCGGTAAGAGACATGCTCTTCGTGACCTGAGATCTCCAAGTCCAAACCTCCAGACAAAGTCTGCAGATCACATAGGATGCGGAAGCTTTTTCCGACCAGACCGTCTTATGTAAACTCAGTAACGCTCTCTAGCAACCAAATTCACATGTTCATTATGTGCCCTTAATTATTTTTTTTTATAGAATTTAAACATATTTCAACCTCCTTGTTTTTCTCCTTGCTTCTTAAAGTGAGTGAAACATTGCCTTTTTAACCATTGATTCCCCTTTTGTGTCAACGTTGTCTACTGTCACTCTTGATCTAGAAAATTTAGATGTCATGTGGTTTGCATGTTTTTGACTCTTAGCTATATATTGTAAGAGGAGATATGAACTTGACATGCATTAAAACCCCTGATTTATTCAATAGCATACTTTTTCAGTAAGTCTTTTATCCCATTTTATCCACATATCTTAATATTCTTCCCTCCTTAGAAAGCAAGTGTTCTTACTGAGCTGTTCATAGTAAACAATAACCAAATTCTTTTTCATGATAATCTTAAAATTCAATCTAAAATGCAGTAATAGAAATAAATAGTTCAAATTTTAAGTTTTAGTATTGCTTACCTTTTCAGTACTACACCTGCGGTTACTAAATGCTGTAGTCATATTGCTGTTAGGTTTTCCTGCAGTTGCTGTTGGCTGCCTCCAATTCTGAGTAATGCAATGATGTGTCCTCCGGCACTCATGTCAAAAGAATTTTACACTTTGTGACAGCACACATTTACACATCACCAATTAATTTTGATTTTAGTGCAAATGTTGGGAGAAGCAGCATTAGACTGCTCTGCTCTCCCTACAGGAGAGATGAGGAGGGACTCTTTATCAGGGAGCATAGCACTGGGATGAGGGGTAACGGTTTTAACCAGAAAGAGGATAGATTTAGGTTAGATATTAGGAAGAAATTCTTTGTGAGGGTGGTGAGGCACTGGAACAGGTTGCCTAGAGAAGTTGTGGCTGCCCCATCCCTGGAAGTGTTCAAGGCCAGGCTGGATGGGGCTTTGATCAACCTGGTCTAGTGGGAGGTGTCCCTGCCCATGGCAGGGGGGTTAGAACTAGATGGTCTTTAAGGTCCTTCACAACCCAAACCATTCTATGATTTTGTTACTTCTGAAGTTTCTAATCTGTGATTATTTAGTCTTCAATTTTGTGTTTCAGAGTTTGTCAGGGTCATTTTGGAAAACCAGTTGTATTTTCTTCCTTTTTAGTCATACTGCAAGGAGTACGGCTTTTCTGTTAACCGTGTAGTTGTGTACAAAAGCTATTTATCTTCCTTTGTACGGTGGGATAACATCAGTCCTATATTTTAGGAGAGAGGAATGATTCTTTCCAGCTTGATCCCTCTTTACCCTTTGGTAAAACATTAAAACGTCTCCTTCTCTATGTTGCTTTTTGTCCAGAACACCAATCTCTCTCCCTGGCCCGTGCCTTCACCCTACCACAAAAATCTTCCATTACTCTTTGTGGTGAGCCTTTGACAACTCACCTGGTCAGCAGAATAGAAGAGCCTGTTGTACAGCGTGACTGATCTTCAGTGCTGCCCCAGCAGCAGGGAGAAGGACCACTCGTGTTTGGCTCCCAAGTGCTTCTCCACCTCCCCAACATCAGGAGAGCTGCAGCTGCGCGATACCAGCTGTGACAGCTTTAAGGTTAGAGAGCCCTTGTCAGGTGGGTCAACCCTTTGCCCAGCTAAAAATCACGAGCTTTATAGAAGCTGGCTACACAACAGTTATTAAAAAAAGAAAAAAAAAGAAAGAAAAAAAAAGTGAGAGAGAAAAAAACCCCGCCTTACATGTTAAAGACTGATGTAAGAAAAGGCCCAGAAGACAGTAAGGACAATAAAATAGAACTAAGACATAGTAATGTTTCATTTTATTTGATAGAAAGTTGCTTCAAAAATATGATTAACTATATACATTCTTATATGCTGTACATACAGGTACATATACAAAATGTACATAATAGCAAACATCCTTCTGTTACATTTTATGGATGGTAGTTAATAACATGAGATAGAACTTACATCAGATTCCATACCTGCTTTCATCCTGATCCTATCTACAAGGAACTGGTAGACATGAGAGATGAAAAAGGCTAGCGGATTACTTAATTCATACCCCAGCCCCCACAAAAGTCTTCTCCACAGTGCATTTCATTAGTGCATTGTTCTAGTAGTTAGGTTTGCAGCACTACCCTTCAGAGGTATTTGGCTGCTAGCCTTATCTTCAGATTTTTTTTTCCAGCATTCACCCTAATACCATTTCTATTTTCTTTCTGTAACTCAGATCTCCTGAGTTACAGAAATCCTCCTCAAGTCAAGCTATATTTCTTCATGTTGGGGTTTTTTCCCTTCATCTTGGTCCCTTAGTTGCTTGTTTGCCACATCTGAAATAGATTTAACTATTAGTACTGTCTGTTCTGGGAGAAGTACACTGAAGCATGAAGGCTGTAATCCAAGCATTCTCTCCTTCCCATGCTACCAGCGCACTATAAACTTGGAATCAGTCAGCAAGGAAGAAAATGTACCTTCCCTCCTCCTCCTCAGGTAATAACTGAGTGTGTGACTGCCAGCTGCTCCCTAGGACAAGTGGTGTTAGATCTCAAGAGGAACTGCCCGGTCACTGGGATTTTTCTGTCCCCAGTCCCATGAGGAATGCTCTACCCGTCCACTCTCTAGGCAAGAGGTAGCACACCAAAATCAAAACACAGGGAGTAGAGGCTGGCAACTCTGCCGTTTACTAGTTGCTTCCAAGACGTTGTCCTCCATTTCCCAACTGGAGGGATGGAGGGATTAGGCACCCTTAACCTATGGACCTGATGTTCAGGGAAGAAGAGAGAGGGAGAGCTGCCAAACCAGCAGGGTACTGTCAGCAGAAGGCCTGTGAGAGAAGCCATGGCCTCCACAACCAAACAGGCTATCCTGGAGGACTCTTCCCTGAGCTAAGAGGGAACTTGGCTTCTTTCATTGTCTTTCCAACTTTCAGAGATTAAAAATGAGCTGCTTCTTTCCTGCAGAGATCTTGAGAGCTGCAGCTTCGTTGCCCTAAGAATGTTTTCTTCTTTCCAAGTTAACAGCATCCTTAAATATCTATTTTGTTTCTTCTTCTCTGCTCATGTGGCCCTGTGCTTTCTAACCCTGTGCTGGCCACAGTCTTCATTTCACTAGGAAATTTTTCTATTCTCTTTTCATACCTCTATATCTTTTTTGTATGAATATGCAATAGCTTTCTCTGATCAGTAAAGCAGTTTTCCATCAGCTGTCAAGGTGAAAGCAAGGGGATTAAGGTTCCTCTTATAGATTCTTTTGGTATTACTTTAAATAATGTTTTTTTCTAACTAAGGGGAACTCTTCTTATATTCTTCAGAATAAGTTTATATTTTTTTTAATTACCGCATAACATGCATATATTTAATAATATCTTAAAGCCAAAGGTATTAATATGCCTTCATATTTTTCTAGGCTGTGGGATTATCATTCGTTTGAGAAAATGGTTGTCAGGCTTCTATTCTGCTTGCAGTATCTCTGTCCACTGTTGCTAGGCCCATTTAGATATTATTTCTTTTTTATTTTATACTTTTATTGTATTCTTTAATCTCGTTGAGAATTTGAACCGGTATGAAGTACCTTCTGTTATTCTTTGTCTGAATTCCTGAGATCCTGTCCGCAACCTTGGTTGGGAGAGGGCGCTGGTGGGCTTCTGGCGAGATGAGACTCCACCTTAGAAGAAGTGGGTCTGAAGCACTCCTGCTGGCCTTGTGTGGTGGGAGGTGGAGGAGTCAGACGGCTGTCACTTTGCTGAATTTGTGCATTAGCAGCTGGTGAATCATCATCCTGCTGGTCTTGTGTGCTGAGAGGAACAGCAGAAGAGATGATGCCCTGAGGAGCAGCTGTTGAGCCACTGTTGAGACAATTTATAATTAAGCTTGAGATACTAACATTAAATGTGCAATTACTACCGTTCTTAGTTTCCGAGCATCAGAGTTTATTAGCCAGTGAACTAGTTTTCTTCATTGACACATTCCCCTTTTCCTTGTTTCACCTCAGCCATGTGGATCTGAGATGGTGACTGGTCTGTATCGTTGGATTTGACTCCAAGTTCCCTCTCCTGAATCGTAATCATATTCTGGAGAAAGGTGGAGCCGGTGGGCAAGAAAGGAGGAGCAGCAGCAAGGGAGGAGATCAAAACTGCAGTACCACCAGTTTTAAAAGTAAGTAACTTGTGTGTAAGTTGTTACTAAAAGTACCGCACAACAAGGTTTTTGTCTTGACCCCTCTCTGTACTTCGTTGCCGGAAGGTGGACTGAAGGAAGAACTGTGAGATTGTGAGCACTTTTAAACTCTGCTCATTTTCTTACAGAGAAAACTTGCGTCATCTGAGTTAAAGGAATCACCACTGTTAATCTTGATTACTTACAAGATGCTTAAATGCTTTTACAGTGAGGAAATTCTGAACAGATGTAAAATGAATCCATTATAAATGCATTCTAATAATCATCCATTCAAGAGAGACTACGCAGGCAGTATCTGCATTGGTTTCAATGGATGTTGGACTGGATTTTACATAAGCACTTACTGATAACAGACATAAAGACATTTCTAAGATATTAAGTTTAAATTGAAAGGTCTATAGGCAGTATTAAAAAACAACCCAGAGTTGTTACAGTGCTAGCTCAAGGTCCTCTGGTCAAGGCTTCAGCAATACTGTGTCGGTACATGAGAAGACAGGACTAAACAAAATTTATGTATTCATCTGATGAAGATACAGATTTAAAATGTAAAATATTTACGATTTAATACTTTCAAAGAAGGCAGCGTCTGTGTTTCTGTGCTGTTATTTTTACTTCCTGCGTCAAGGACAAGGAAAAATACTACAGTGAATCAATGCACACTGTATGTTACAAATACAGAGGACTTTTGTTTTATGAAGCCTTCTCATCTCTAGGAGAAAAGCATTAACATAGTAAACTGTATTTAAGCCAGGCTAGTGCATTTGTTTATTGTTTCCAGATGGGAAAACCTGTGTATCTATTCTTCAAACAGATAGATTTTCTGAGCATTTCTCAAGTAGTAATTCATAGATCACTGGTGGTCCACGGAGTACTTCCAGGTGGCTTAGAGAGGAATTCTAGTAGCAAAGCTACTTTTCAAACAATTGTGTTGTAACATAGTCAAATATCTTGGGATGGGTTTGTTTTATTTTGTTTTATTTTATTTTATTTCATTTTTTGTTATGAAGTGTCATACAGTTGCAAATGCGGATTTTAAAACATGAACAAGATAGCTGAACTAGGAAGAAGTCAAATATTACTTCAGTATGGAAAATCTAAGTAAGGGCAAATCTGTTCTCCCTTTCTCACTGATTTTAATCTCTTATCCTGTTCCTTGTTAATCTCTTATCCTGTTTCTGAGGAGAGGCTGAGAGAGCTGGGACTTGTTTAGCCACAAGAAGGCCGAAGGGGATCTTATCTACATGTATTAACATTTGATGGGAGGGTGTAAAGAAGACGGAACCTCTTCTCAGTGGTGCCCAGTGGCAGGACCAGAGGCAATGGACAGAACTGAAAAACAGGAGCTTCCCTCTGAACATCAGGAAACACTCTTTCACTGTGAGGATGACTGAGCAATGGCACAGGTTGCCCAGAGAGGCTGTGGAGTCTCCAACCTTGGAGATACTCAACCCAACTGTACATGGCTCTGAGCAACCTGGTCTGGGTGACCCTGCCTTGAGCAGCGGGGGTTGGACTAGCCAATCTGCAGAGGTCCCTCCCAACCTCAACTATTCTGTAATTTGTACGTTTGGTATATATGGAAACAGTACTATGGAAATAGCTGATTTCACTGACGGTAGGGATGAGTTCAGCACATTTAGACTAGCCTTATTCACAAGGTAAGAATGCCCATAATAAGCAAGATGTTATTTAATAATTCCTCTGCCCCAATAATTTAGACTCTTCTGGAAGTAAAAGAATGATAATTTAGCTCTCCTACAGTAGTCTTATCAGTAGGTACAAAAGAGGGGTGATTTTCCTTATCTTTACTTGTGGGTTAATTGAGGCAAAACAGGTGAC
Source organism: Larus michahellis (assembly GCF_964199755.1). Lineage (NCBI taxonomy): Eukaryota > Metazoa > Chordata > Aves > Charadriiformes > Laridae > Larus > Larus michahellis. Next base: position 104,109,687 of record NC_133898.1, read on the forward strand.
GTGAAAATGGAATTGACTGGTCTCTGGAGAGAGCCTACAGAGAATAATAAGAAAAGTAAATAATGCCAAATCTAAAATAGCCATATCAATCAAAGTAACTCCATGTGTTTATTTCTGTATTCTCTTCCTGTAATTTAATAGCCTTGTGCTGCTTTGTCTGGAATGAACAACTTATTTTGTGCTGTAATGTTAAGCTGGACTGCTTCTGTATTATGTACTTTCTGTACAAAGTTAAGAAAATATTTACCTACTTGGCAATGCATATATGAACATGTATCTTCATGGTAATTTTAAGATTGTTTTTAGATTTTGTTACCACGGGGTAACACATGGAATTACACATTGCAGACTACAATTATTTTTTTTTAAGACTTACCAAAAGCTATGCTTCTGAAAAGCACCTGAGTTAAGATCTTTGCTTAAAATTGGCTTCTTGGTGCAATTGTTCAGTTTTTGTCCCATCATTCGCCTAATTAAAGCATCGTCTGTGTTTGGAAACAACTGTTTTGTGATTCCTGCAACATAAAGAGATGATATATAATGAGGCCTCCAAATCAGGGAAACAACAGATGTATGATCTAAAATGCATTTCTCACATCTTTGAAATTTCCAGCTACTTCAGCTTCAGCTGTAGTTAATTTGCTGTCTTCACACACTACTTCATAGATTTTGCATGTGCCAGCTCTTGCTTTTCTCTGCCTCCCATACTGCTGTGCCTGCTCTTGGCAAACTCAAAGGGAACTCCAGGGCCACAAGGGCTTCCTGTAGTGAGTGATTTGTGTTTGCTCATCCTCTCCCTTTGTTCTGTTCTCGATCAGAGTGTCCTGTTCCTATCCTCGTCAGTCCTCATGCCTCTGACTCCTACAGTTTTTGTTCATTAATTTTCATTTGCCAGTGATGTCTCCTTCCTTAAAAACTCTCCTTCTGTTTTGCCTGGCTAACTTTTTTTGAATGCAAAAAACCAAACAGGACTCAACATCAGGAATCCAACTCCTGCTTTCCCCTTCTCCATCATCTTCCCTTCCCTTGAGTATTTTTTCCCTTTCATTTAATTTTGATGTCTTACAGTTTCCATCTTCTTTAAATAATCTGATCTACTAACTCATTTTCTACAGACCTAGAACTCCCAGACTTCTGTCTTATTTTTCTTCTTCTCTTGTATAATGTTGACACTTTTATATTTGAATTCAGGAGTGTTGTCATTTCCCTTAACAAAATTCTTTGACTTCTCTATAGGCTCCCCCTCGTCACTGAATTTTCCACAGCATGCTGTATTTAGTGTCCTGATTATCTTCTCTGCTTCCCTTTTCAGTTTTGCCTATACCCTTCCCCAGAATCCACCTTTAGAAAAGTCACTAGTAGCTCATAAAATCATAGGGTCATTTAGGTTGGAAAAGACCATTAAGATCTTCGAGTCCAACCATTCTTCTCATCCCATGAAATCTTTTAAATTTTTCTCATACATCATTCTGAAAATTATCTCATCTTACCGCCTACTAAATGTATTTTCATTATTTTACATACTCTTTCCTCTTCTCTCTCTTGACTTTGGGCCTTTTTCTCTAGCTAGGTTCTTAAAGAAAAGAGGATTCTGCAACTGATTGATAGCTTTTGAAACTGCTGGCCAACTTCAACAAAACTGGACCAAGGTGCAGGAACTAGGGCTAAGCTGGGAAGAGAACCAAGAGAACTGGGGAAGTCCAAGGGAATGGCAATGGGCGAGGGATTCTAGTACAGGAACTTAGGCTATGTTGGTCAAGTATTAAGCTATAGGTGTGAATCCAATAAAAATCAGGCTTCGTGTGCTTACAAAATACTGTTTTCTTTAAAGGTGCCACTTCCCTCTGAAATTATTCTTTCCTATGCACCAAACATTTTTTGCCTTAAACCTCAGCATAAATCAAATTTTGTTTGCTTCTCTGATCACTGTTCCTGTCTTCTATACTTATTGTCTCATTGGGCCTCCAGCGTTCTTTCAAATGTCAGAATTCACAGCATTCACTAACTTCAGAATATAGCAGACATTATTTTAAATTTGATTCAAGTGTGTCCTCTCTTTGCCTTCCCTTATCCGTTATTGTCAAACTCCAAGTTTGACTGTTGTAGATTAACCTTTCAAAGGCTAAAAAAATGTTTATCACTGTGCTGAGTAGGCACTTAAGTAAAACCCACAAAACTTGCACAACAGAAATACTACTACTTAGCATTTCACTGACAGTATTTGTAACAGATGGGTTTAAAAAGTATGCAGCTGAAGAAGGAAATATGAAATAGTGCATCACCTGAATAGACCAGCTGTTAAGCATTACAGTCCCTCCCTCAGAGAAGCCCTTTGTCATGTCAGTGCCACATTGAGTAACGTTAACAAGTCATCACCTATGATTTCCTGAACTTCATTCTGATTCATAGCTGGTTTCGCCGCTTTGTCCTTTGAAGAGGAGGACTTTGCACCTGTCAGGCTGTGTGTAGCCATGTATTCATGTGTATAAAGTGCTTGCATCAAGTCATTTATAAACTTTTGAGGTTTGCTCTTGTTACAAAGTGCAATCTGCCACTTTTCGATCTTGAACTGGAAAACAAAATTGGTCATAGGCATAACTATTTCAGTTCTTTAGGAATATTACATAGTATTACCTCTGAAATATTTTTAATTTTTTTAATTATTCTTTTATTAATTTTATTTTTTTAAACCACAATTTCAAAAGTTATCTCTGCAAACACTTCACCAAGCGATCCTGATTACTCACCAGTGGAGTCAGGACGTGTTCAGACATATCGAAATCCTTCTGCTTGCACTCCATGCGGGCTGGCTGTGATCCAGTTCTGGCGTGGATTCTGTACAGCCTCGGGAGCATGGCACTATGCCCAAGCTAATATTCCTGCCTCCGAGCAGACATGCCCTAAGAGCTGTGACATCTGGTCCTGGGCTTTGTGAGTGACTTCTACACACAGCAGTTGTACAGCCTAAGTATTTGAACTCTCCTAATGGGCAATTTTGAGCTACCTCTATTACATAAGTCTACTTTGCTGAGAAAATTAGGTCTCTCTATTTCTTTGGAGATGTTAGGTCAAATTTTGTGTATTGCAATATTCAGTCAAAACATCATACCTTGAGAATTCTTAATAGATTTCTTTGGGCTTTAGGACCCCCTGACAACACACAAGAATGATTTCCACCGCCTGGCATGACTCAGTGCGTAAGAATGTTCATGTAAACTGTGAATGCAGAAGCTAGAATTATTCTTTTGGTTGTGTCTTTGTATTTGTCATGTAGAGCCTCTGTGCCTCAGATTTCTCAATTATGCTCTGTTATAATTACAAAGAATAGGGGAACATCCTTACTCAGTATCTACATATATATATATATGTATTTGTACTTAAGTGCTGGCCAGTGTCTGGACCAAGAGCAAAAACATACCATTCCCCAGTCACTTATTAAGAGTTTAAGCAGAGTGCTGGCATTTTTCTTAGATTATCTCTGAAACACTACCATTCCCCTTTGGCATCCAAACCATGAAGCTGGACGTTATCCCTGGATCTCAGTATTTTATTTTCTTCATGCATCCACATTCTGCCCTCAGTCACAGATGTTCAAGGTCACAGAAATCAAAGCGAGTTTGAGAGTGTACCATCACACTGGATAAAGTCTAGTGTTTCTCATGGAAACAGCTTTCTGCACAAAAGAAGCTCATCAATCACATGGTTTTTACTGATGCTTATTTTTTGTATTTGTTATACTACAACAGTAGAGTTTGTACTGTATAAAATTTTCATTTTTATGCCTGAAATTGCCTTTTAACTGACCTGTTTTTCTGTCTGTTGCTCCTCGTCTTCCACATTCAAAGTTATTGGTGAGCTGGAGTTACTATGCATAGCTGCGTATGAATCTGCTAACGGATGGCTAGATGCTTTCCAAACAGCATGTGAATGCAGACTGGACGTAGATGATGCCACTCCCCCTTTCAGCAGTGCTTCAGCCATTCCTACCAGTTCCTCAAAATGGGTGACTGCCTGTGGCAACACTGAAATCAAATGGAAAGTGAGGGATAAAATAGTATTGAAGCTTTCAGACTCTAATTACATAAGCATGTATATTTTTGCAGTAAGATTCCTGTCATAATGCAAGAGAGTCAAAGTAGTCAGCAATGACGCTTTAACATACTTTTTTCCTATTCTCTCAAATGTTTTCTTGCCATTCTGCTGTCCCCACCCATAAAGATCTGGCCTCCGTTTCTAGAACAGGATAGATCAGTTCTCTGCAAGGCTAAGAGGAACCATTAGTTCATGCCCATCACGGCATTAAACGGGCTATTTCTCTTTTTTCTTTTTGCTATCTCAAAATCTCTACAAGTCTGTAAAGCTATTGAATGCAGGCTAAGTAAAGTTATGTCTGATTTTTTTATTTTTTGATTCAAGGAAGTTACATAAGCTGCATAGACTTCTTTTTTCCCTCTTTTTTAATCTATAGATAATATCTTTTAAATAACCTTTTCTCCAAGTAATATTTATTTTCAAATATAAACTTTTATTGAGTTCATTAAGAAGAATCAATTCAGAGCAAATAGGATGCAAGGGATAAGGAATCAGCAAGATACAGAATCAATAAATTCTAGAAAATACTGTAAAAGACTAATAAAAGTGCTTAAGATACACGGCAAATAGACCTAAATGTACAAGAAAAGTTGTCAGACAGTAACAAAATGTTTAAAAATAATATTCAAAAAGGTGAAGATGAATGATTCAGGTCAAGATGAATAACATATGGAATGGAATGAGGTGGGCAATGAAACTGAAGATAAGCACTTGCGAAATCATATGATAATAAAAAAAGAGAAGAGATACTAGGCTGTCTAGGGACATTATGATGTAGCTGGCAAGGGAAGGAGCAAATCCTCTTTAAACCTTCTTGATTCACTAATGTTTTGAAAACTTGGATTCAGTCTTGTCTGCCCCAGAGTAAGCAAGAGGGGCTTCAGAGATGATCACTAAGTGGTGAAAGATTCATTTATAAAAGAACAAAATGGTCCTCCTCTGGGAAAGGACTAAATTTTTTGCACCTGGAACTAACTCAGATTATCAATAATGAGGAATTACCAAAGTAATTAGAAATTAAATCATTCCAGAATAAATACGATTTCAGTAGATCAAGACAGACCGCTAATAAATAAGGTTAGTTGGACTGGTCAGTGGAGTGTTTGAGCTTAGCTGATGGTTATACACAGCATACAGGAAGGTTCTCCTGGGAACAACTGACAGGATTTAGACAGATTTTTCCACTTCTAACTCTATGATTGCATGGCCTCCGTGTAAGACAGTTTTTTCTAAGTGCTGCTGGAGTTAAATGTTGCCATGTATCAAAGACTTTGATGCTAATGGTAGACCTTGATCGTGTCAGGTGCTTGAGCATCCATAATTCCCATCCAAATGGCCTCTTATAAATCAAGCTTTTCATGACCTTCAGGCTTTCCTCTTCATCACAATAATTCCCCTGACTTTACCTTGAAGCATCACCAGGGACTGCCTCAGGCGGCAGTTTTCTCTCATGGTGTCTGTCAGCTTCCTCTTGAGGCTTTTTATTTTGGCACACAGTTCTACCTTGGATAGTTGAAATAAAGGCTCTTCATCATCACTGCTACTTTCACTGTATAGAAGGTTGCTTCCTGAATACGGTTCTCTCTGGAAAAAAAAAAATAAACCCGTGATACCTAGAACAACAGCAGCATAAAATTAAAGCATTAAAACTAACATTAAAATATCTGGCTAAATCAGAATATTTTCTTTGTACACGGAATGCATGAACAGACTCAGTGTATTTTAGTAATAGCTGCTACTGGACGTAGCTATCACAGTTCTTATTAAAATTAAAAATGAAACATCAGTGTAGTACGTAACTGTTAGATACTTCTCCCTCTGTTCTCCATTCACCAGTTTTCTAAGGTAGTGTCTTTGAGAACCGTTAGCTTCACTAAACCAAAAGCCTTACGCCCCCCTAAACGAGTAAATTTCAGTTTGCTTTTGCTTAATACATTAAAATTGCTGAAGATGAGATGTTTACCTGTTTGTTAATTAAAGATGTTTCAAGTTGACTCAGGATGTTGGCAGGAGCAGATGCCTGCAATGATTTCTTTCTTTTTATATGCTTCATCATCTTCCCCTGGAAACAAAAGCATAATGGTGCCTTTGCATTCCTATGGGGTCTTTCATTACAGTATCTCATAGTATATCATAAACTTTTATTCACTGTGCACTTGGCGTTCTTGGTTAGCATTTTTTAAAAATATGTTTGTAACTTTTTGTTAAGATTTATGTTTTCTGTCCCTACATTTTGTCACTGCAGATCTCAGCACAGTGCAAAGCTCAGAAAACCTGGTCCCTTCACTTTTTTATGCAGTGGTCAGATTTCTGTCTTATGGGAGAAAAAGTAACGAAGCTACAGAGCATCCAAGTCTCAAATAACACTTTTCTCTTTAAATAGCAAAGGACAAAAATCTATTGGCCTACTCTGACAGGTTATTGGGCTGAGCTACCATGTGAAGACTGCCTGTATTCCTACCTTTACTGTACATATTTTGTGTATCATATTGTGAAGAATTAATAGTTAAGTGTCCTTCATTCCATTATGGGCCTACCAATATCAGGCACGCAAATAGAGAAACTCACCTGTTCGTTATCCAGATCACTGTCCTCACTTTCTGAGAATATCATTTCTATCCTCTTCCTCTTGCCTTTTCCAAGGACTTGAATTTTTGTAATTTCATCTGCTCGTAATATCTTTTGCATCATTTCCACCAGCTCTTGGGGGTCATCTGAAGTGACGGAAAAATAAAAAAAAGCCAAAGCACAGAAAATCAGGTAGCAATACCTTACAACTAGATTAAAATTTTGTATCAGACAAATGCTCTGGAACTGCACTCACCACTCATGTACACAACTTTCACCAGGTGCTTTTCTGTCTTTCTTTCACCCACAGGCCAGTTTACTAGCACGTGCTCATTTGGTTTCAGAAGTCTTTCTAGTTCATTGTCATCACTGGGAAGGTCCTGTATCCATGAAGTCTCTCCAATTTGCAGTGAATTATCATTTACAAAATCAAACAGCGTGAATTTTTTCATTGTTAAGTGGTTTTCTTGTCACACAGACACTGCCTGCAGGACGTCATAGGAAAAACAGCTGTTACCTTGTCATGCCACAGGAATGTTACAAGAATACTTTAAAAAGCCCCTATTCCTGGATATTGGTAATGGCCTTGTATGAAAATATCCTGGGCAGGGAAGTGAAAACTAGCCAAGCAGCATGTCATATCTCCCCTGAAAGATGGGAGATGGTCTGCGCCATACATGTACATCAGACAGTTGCCTCCAAAACTATGCATAGAAAAAGCTTTCACCCACAGAGCCCTTGCTTCCGTATTACTGCCATGCCTAATCTATCTCCTGGCTGGCATCTCTATTACTACTGCATTTGCCCCAACAAAAGCTTTCAGTTCAGCCTCTGGCTAAAAGACACAGGTGTGATAAAAACTTTCCCTAGAATGAAGGAAAGCACTAGCTATGCATGCCACGAAGAGGGATGTGTGACTTCCAGGGCTGCATTAGTCACCTCATGGTCAGAAAGATGAACAATTGCAGCCACAGAAAACCAACCCAGCACAACGCAGGACAACTGACTGGGTGAGGTATGACACATTCCGGCAGTGGAAAACTTGACGTTCAAAAGAAATGACAGGCTGAGGACTGGAAGAGAGCTGGGCTGCTTCACGAAGAATAACAGCAACAAGGAGAACCCGAACCCAAATATACAGCTAAGTCCTTTGCTTACATAAAACAATGTTTTTAAAGCAAAAGACCATTTCTGGGCTTTTTAAAGCACTGAAGTTCTACATTGGCAGAAGGGAACAAGTCATACTTTGTGCTTTATTTTTCTAATAAAGCTGATATGCCTTACACAAAAGTGTGAACTGTAATATACATTACTAAACTATATTGGAAATGTAACCGATTTATTTAAGTCTTTCCATTATACTCAAAGAAGATATTTTCTACTTTAAAATTTTTAAATCAGATAAAACCAATAAAAGAAAATCTGATTTTAAATCAGATAGGACCTTGATCTTCTTTAAAACAAACATACGGTTTAGCCTGTCAGTTCATAGAGGTGAAGTACTTTTACAGAGCTGAAAACTCATGAATTCCTAGATGCGACAGCGTGATTTGCGATTTACTTGGCCTCAATCAGTCAGAAGCAAATCTAGTGCCTCATGCAGAAGCTGTCAGAAAGGTAACTCAGAGCTAGGAAAGGAGAATTACGCGGGGTTATTATGTCTAAGTGAGAAAATCTGGCTGCAGTGCTCTAAGACGCGATGTCAATTCATTTGCAGAAGCCCAGCTCACCACTATTCACCATGTCTGTGCTACGCCTCAACAGAGCTGGCTTTTCACACAGGGGTGAATTTGTTAATTTGCAAGAGACAGCTGCGTGCTTGTCAACATGTTTACTGATACAATGAGGCAAGCAGAGTAAGAAATCACCATTAAAAAGAGTGTTAAATCATGCTTTTATGCAGAATGTGTTGAGTGTGATAGCGGTAGGATTGTTAAGTACTGCCCTGATGAAGAAAGGAGACTGTGTTTGAAAGAATTCACATTAATTTTCCTTAAAGACACTTAGAAAGACTGGGAAACATCCATCCCATGTAAATGCTGGAAAGGTGGCAGCCTGAATATCTATGCCTAGCATGAATCGCCGGACACCTCATTCTGCCACTGATCCATGCCGAGTGGATCCTCATACTGCAGACAAAGCAGAACCCAAAAGAAGAAAAGTTTCAGCATGGACCTCACTAGAGACAGGTGAGGTCCAAAATGAAATGGCATGTTTGTCCGAACGACAATATAACAGATTTAGAACAGCTGGTGTGTGACTGCATCAGTATTCTTCCTTCTTTTTCAAAATGCTTTTGAGTGTATAACCCAGTCAGCTTAACATTTCTCATCTGGCACGAAGAGGTTAACTTCTACCTCTGATCAACCCAGCACAGCCATCCCCATCACCCAGTTCTTCGATTCTCAAATGAAGTACTCTCAGCTTTCCCCTCCTTGGCCCTTGGCAGTTGCGAGCTACTTCATTACCCTCCTAAAAGCCCACAGAAGATCAACAGAATCACAGCAAAGTCAGAGCTGCCAGTGAGCTAACACTAACAGCTGATTGACCGACTTCTGTATTTTTTTAATGTTTCCCTGTAGTCCTCTAACAGTCTATATGTTGTTTCTCATTTTGTATTGAGACAAATATTCTCTGAGCCATGGGATGTGCTTGTGGTCTGGGCTCGTACAGGGTTAGCAAGCCAGCCTGGGATTCCTGGGGACGCACTGAATGCACAGGCTGTTCTCAGCGTGGAGGGTAAGTGATGGTTCCCCACGGCACTGGGGCTATTCACACATACGCTGTGCCAACACTCTGCACATCGGTACCAAGTCCAACAGCTTTTGGAAGGTATCAGACTTGCGTATGTGTTATACATCTTAATGAGGTCAATGGACATGCGGACGTCTGGATGTTCGGAGCCCACGACAGCAGCCTGGTGCCACTGGTAGACACTGTGAAGACCACGGCCAGCAAAACCCTTTGCACAGTCTTTGCACTAGACAAGCACCTGGATCCACGAAAATCCATCCCGCCACTCAAAGCTAAGGACAATTTTTACGATGGTCACAACAGGACTCAGAGCTCAGCAATTTGTCTACAGTATCTGTAAAGCTCTTTTGAGCTGTCAAGATTCTTGCCTGTGGTGGGAGGGTGTACTAGTAAACAGCAAAACTGATTTCACCACGAGTCTTAACAGCTGCCAAGTTAAAATATAAGCTACATAGGATGCTGAGAGAAATAAGGAATGGATGGGATGGGGTCGAGGTGGTGGAATCTCCTTCTCTGGAGATACTCAAAACCCACGTGGATGCGCTCCTGTGCTCTAGGTGACCCTGCTCTGGCAGCGGGGTTGGACTAGATGATCTCCAAAGGTCCCTTCCAACCCCCACCATTCTGTGATTCTGTGATCTACTCCTTTAACTCCCGAAACGAGTCTAAAAACTTCCCGGCAGCTTTCTAAGGCTTGTGCTCAGTCCTGTTGCTCCTGCTGCTTTTGAAGGGACCAAGGCAGGAAAGCACTTGTGGGACAGCAACAGCAACTGGCCAGGTCCCCTCTTCTCTGCTGCAGCTCTGCTGGGCATCAACTCAACTGCTTGAATTATATGTAAAGTAACAAAACTATTACATTGCCAAATAAAAGGAACAGAGTGCAATAGTTGATTGTTAGTATTTTCATAATGGAGCTATGGCTTCAGCTCCCCCAGCAGACATTAATCAAACTGTGTCTTTTCACAGAATTTATTGTGACAATCCATGGGCCCTGGGGATAATACCTAACTGTCTGCTGGCATCATCTCTAGCCAGTGATTAAAGGGAATGGAAAGGTAGAACAAAACGTCTTTAATGAAGAAGAGGAACAGTAAAATACTTCACTTACTGGTAGAGAAGTCCTGCAGTGTTTTCTCACCCTGTTCTCCCACTGGAGTCAATGTGAACCTTGTTTGAGTCAGGATTGCTGCAGATGCCTCCCTTTAAAACGTTTTATTTGCCAAAAGAGATCAAAGGCAAAATGTACTGTATCATCAGGGAAAAAAAATAAAAATCTTGGGGAGCGGGATTAATCTTACCAAACTTTTACTGCCTTAAAAGTGAGAGGTTGTCTAGCCACGTTTGGCTCAGTCACCGCAGAGAGAGGTGATTCATCTCACCCTAAGACATGTATCTAAAAGACAGCAGATGACTTACGTCTGGGAGAGCCTATTTCTCTCCGCTGACTATTCAGTGACTATACAGGGGTAGGTATGTCTCCTTACAGAAGCTGGCTTGGTTGAACCCACCCGATATGAGCTTTTTCTAATTTTGAATAGACTTTGAATAGTAGGATAGATTCCAGTAGACCACCTGCTATAGGGAGCCAAAAGGATGGAGTATGAAGTCTGCTAAAGTGTATCTGGTTCCCTGTTTTAAATCTTTCTAACACAGTTCTGCAAGTCATCAAGTAAGATTTCTGACACTGAGTGCTTTGTTCAGTGGTTTAATTGGAAGATATATAATCATTCATAGACATTACCCTGTGTGCAGCTACTAACCACAGAGACAGAATTACATGACCTTTGAAAGCCATTTATGTTTTGCAAGTTACTTAATTCTGCTATATTCTCCATTTGAAAACACTAGCTACCTATTTGAGAAGCACTGAAATGCAAATTTATGATTTGTCACTGTTCTACGACACAAATCTGTCGTCACTTTTTCTAAAAGCAGGTAATTTGTAGAAGGGGGAAAAAAAGGAAGGAACCATTTAATTTTAGAGCTCTGCAGAGGAAACATTAACTGGACTCTTAATTTTTACAAACATGTTAACACCTCACATTGGGCACAGATGCTACAAATTTGCACACAGAATATTGTTACTAAGCAACCCAAAAAGCCAGAACAAAAAAAAAAAAACACCCACAAAAGTAATTTAAAGACGTATCTCACCCTTTGACTGACATAGTCTGTTCCATTCATCCAGAGAGCTGGCAGATGGCATGCTGAGATCATTATTTCTCTTTCCTTTCAGTAAACGCAGTGTAAAGTATTACAAATTTACAACATGAGACTGTAGACTCACTGGGGCCGATGGGTCTGACTCTGCCATGGCTTAAAACAGGGCTTTGCCACTGATTTCAGCAAAACAAGAAACTGTACCACGACTGTGCAACACAGCTCCGTAACAAAGTACTAACATTTGATATTATCTATGCTGTAAATCCAGCCTTTGATAATCTCCATTTTCCTTGGGGGAAAAAAAAACAAACCAAACAACAAAAACCCACCGCCTTTACTGGGCTAGAAATTCATCTGCCTCACTCAAAACTATATATTTCTAGTTCAGCATATTGATATTGAGTGGTAGTCACAGATTTAGTTTGTGTTACTTAGACTGTGGCATTTTACATTGAACTTGTCAGGACATTCAATACAATGTTGGAGTAAAACTCTAGGGCTGCACTGAAGTCTGAAAATTCCCAGTTCTCTGTAGCAAGTGTATGATGGAAAACATGACCACATTTAAATATGTTACATGCCATGTTGCGGGTTGTAACCTTATTCTCCTGAAACCAGTGTAAGATTTACTAATGATTTCAGTGGAATTAGGTACTGTTGGAAGAATGCAGTAGTGTTACTGCTCAAAAGATTTACAGTGGGATATCTTAGCCATTTTATGGGAAAATATGGCTTAAAAGCACAAATCTGCTGTTTTCAGCTAAGAAACACAGAGTACAGATTTTCCAGAATCATCAGTACCACTGTGTTCCAAATTCAGCTGGAAATCTGGGGGAGCATCCATCAGAACGTTACTGCAACTTTCAAGACTATAAATGCACAGAAGTGATCACGCTTGTCTTCCACAGGAAGGATACAACCACATGATTTTTATTACTGATAACCAACAGCTCACTTCCTGAGTGTAGATCGCTATCCTGGTGTGACTATGAAATAATCTGAGATATTTTTCTAAGAAGTGATGCTATTCATGGTACAGTAACATCTTCTGGTTTTATTCAGGCAGATTGTCTTGTTGACTTCAAAGCCTCAGCAGCATTTACAACAATCCATTTGATTTTGGAATTAATGAAGCCATTATTATTTTTCACAGCAGTGCCCTCCATGCTGTGAGTTTCAGCAACCTAGAAGTTCTATAAAGTAGCATTAATACCTAAATATGCCAAAGCCCTTTGTAAGACTGTGGCTTAAATCAAAAGCTTGAAGAAGTTTATTGGAAAAGCTCTGATTTTTGCATCAAACCATTAACTTTATTTGTAATGCTGAGTGATAGGAAAGGATGAATAATGAACTTACTTATTAAGCAGGTATATTTAGTATGTCTAGAAGTACTAAACTTTTGGTCTAACTAATAAGTTATTTAACTAACAGTGAAAGATGGTGTTCATTTTAATAAATTTCAAGATAGCAGCCTGGCATCATTAGTGGGCTTTCAGGACAGGATTCAGTTCTAGATTAAGAGGCTTACATTTATGTGCCACTGGTGCACCAGCTACCTAAGCTGTAACTGTAATCACTGGAGATCTAGGGATCAATTTGGCTTCCTGAACGTAGGTTTCTAGCACCAGTGTCCTCCAGTATTCTGCTTGGCCTTCAGCTGCTACTCCAGAAGTGCAAATCTCCCACAGGTCTTTTATCACAACTGCCGTCCCTTTGGAGATGGAGACGTCTCAGCCGTGAGCAACTCCAACAGTCGTAAGAGTCAAGCCCCTATTGAGCACGATTAAAGCTCCCTGGAGAGCAATCGAGCTTATTTCAAATGCTCGAGGGCTCAATTCACTTGCCTGAAAATAAATGCATGGTGCAATCTTAGATACCATAAATTATTACGCCTGGCCTCCAACTGCCTCTTCTGATGGGCACATCTCTCACATAGGGCCTAGACGCTCCTCCAGGCTCAAGGGTGATTACTGACTCCAGGCACCTCAAATGGCACTAAACACATAAATTTAGGGAGGTGAATTGTTCTCTGAGCGCTAATGATTGAACTGAGTTTAAATAGGTGCTTAGATACCTCACATGCCTATAAACCACATACATTTATTAATCTGTATTTTAATCCCACACAGTGAAAGATCCCCATAAAGATAACAAGATGCCAAATAACAAGACACAGGAAGTTATATTAATTCTACATCACAGATTAGTATCTTTATTAAGTAGCTATTTCACAGCTGACAGATGGAAAATTAATACCTACTTTGATTTGCTTGTTTGCAAATGCCATGCTCAACAAAATGTATTAATATACAGACCAACAAAAATCAGTTTATTTTTTGAACTGGATGAGATACCTAAGCTACAGGAATTTAACTAGTCACATGAAAGCTCCTTCCATGCAGGTTAACATATCCAAACTTTTAGAAGCAGTAAGTGGCCTCGGAGGAGAAACAAGTCAGCATGGCTCTGTAGAGTCAAACACCTGACCGTACTCATTCTGACCTGGCTTGGGTAATTCAACACAACACATCTTAACAGCTCCCAAATTATCAAGGCTAAAGACCAGTGATGCAGTCACTTATTTTGTCTAAAGATGTTTATGGGAAGGCAACATCATTAGGGAAAGTTTGAGCACATGCAAATCTGTGCTGAGGTGCAAAAACTGCGTACTTGTAACAGCCCAAGCAGTCAAGTAACTTTTCCTAAAAGGCTGAAAAAATGTCAGACATCCTTTCCATATTCAACTGATGTACTTTCAAATTGGACTTGTTCAAACAAACCCACTGAATAACCTGATGTAAGAGTTTATAAGAGGATGCATCTTCCTCTTTTTATAAGGTGGCGTAAGCTATCTTATGTCTTTCAATAGTGCTGCCCCAAAGCACTACTATCGGTGACATTCTCCCTTCAGTTCTATGAGCACAGAAGTGAAATAGCAGCTAGGAAATTCAGGCTTGAGCTGGCGGCATCTTAACTATCTCTACTCATATGTCTTTACTGGCTGTCATAGGTGAGTGATGATAGATTAGAAGTCATGCCTGGTTAATACTCAAAGTGCCTGCTCTTTTACTCCAAAGCTCTTCCTCAATTGCTCTGTTTTTGCAGCATGTTGGTAGGAGGGAATGCACCTGATGATCTCCAGTTAAAAATAAAAAAATCTGCATTACTGTTAAAGGTCATGAGCTAGAACAAGAGACATATATGTTGTCCTCTTCCTCCAGGGAATATTACTGAAACTAAAGAGTAGTTCTGCATACACGTAGGAGAATTGACAAAAAGGCATCTTCCCTACAAGGCTAAGAACCTCAAACCTTATTAGAGCTATTTTTTCCCCTCCTGTAAAATTAAATGTCTTTTTTAGTGTATGTAGTTCAACCTAACTTTATAAATTAATATGAGCTGAATGACCAGTGTTGTATATCACTCTGAAACAATCCTTAAACAACTTCCAATTATATACATAAAATACTAATGAAGTGCAATTCCCTCTGGGATGCAAGGCCACATTCAGATTGACAACTGCTACATTAAACACTGCCAAAAATGAATACAGAGCAAATTTTAACCAAGGACAAAGGGGCACACCACTGCTGTAATAAAAAAAAAAAAAAAAAAAAGAGCCATAGGAGCTTTAGCAGTATATTTCCATCTAGGCTCAAGATCAGCCTCTCTGTCTGCAAAGTCAATTTATGCCGACAGAATTCCTGCCAGCATTTTTCCAGCAACACTGCAAGCCATGAGTGCACAACTGCATGGCTCACACTCCATTCGATTTACATTCAGTCTAATAAACAGATGGAATCAAAACATACAAGTTGTGTGAGTTGATGAACCTGCAAAATAAGGACAATTACCCTTATATATATATGAAGCAGGCAGGAATTTGGTTTTACGTGGTCACCTAAGACACCTGCAGACGGCAAAATGTTCTGGTCATGAAGGGGTCTAGCCTGCAGCACTAGAATAACACTGTTTGGTCTTGGGTAAATCAAACAACCTTTACAATGTAGCTTCTCTTTTCAAAGGATCTGAAATAATAATACATAATTACCTAATTTCAAGGATATTGTGAGAATTTACTAATGCTAGTGTGCCTTCCAAACATACAAAGCACTGTATGGAGCAAACAATTTAACAAGTTTCGCAGAAAAAAAGATTTCCAGTAACCTTGCTGAATTTAGAACATATCATTTCACATAACAGATTTTTTTGACATCTGATGCTTATATCAAGCTGGAAATTGTTACTGAAGAATGTATTTTACAAGGTTTAATAATCTACCAGAAACTCCCTTAATGTCTTCTCATACATCATGCTTAAAGTGCTGAGGATAGCATGTAACCCGTGGAGTAGAATATTGGGGGGGAAAGTAAATTATTTCATTGATAATACTCAGATACTATGATATTTTCTGTATTTACTTTGCTTGCTTCTATGGTTTTTACTGTATTTACTTTGGTTTCTGTTTGATTCGAAAAAAAAAACAGGTATTTTGTGAAGAAGTATTAGACGATTAGAGAACCCTTCTAACCAGTTAAGTAGTCCTTTAAGCAGAATATTTTATTTAATTATAATTAATTAGTAGAAACACAGTCCTTAAAGCATACCTACGTACCAGTGAAAGGAAATGATCTTACCCTTTCATTTACTCAGCAACTTTTCTGAAATCATATAATGCATCATCTCCTATTCTCATGTCCACATCACCAGATCTATCGTGATCTTTTTCTTTTGACTTCCTGATACAGGGAGTCTTATAATTGCAAAATGAGGTCCACAAAACCTGAATCTATAGGAGCAGGGAGGTGCCTTCGCAGAGTTGTGGAGTGCCCTTGAATCCCACAGCTCGCATTGGGAGAGGTCAGCAGATCTCTGCAGACATGGTTTCTCCACTGAAAAATACCATCGTATTTTCTTTTTGCAATTTTTTTCTCCCTCCTTTCAGCCTAACCCATGGTACTCAGCTAGGATTTTTAGTTTCTTTTCAAAAGCATTGCTGAACCTCATGTAAATTATCCAGGAACATGCACTAGTCCATAAACTGTACCACAATTCTGCATACAAGACAAGGGTAAGAGAAGAAAGTATCTCTGCCTTCAGCCTTGCTGGGCAAGACTAAGTCAGAACAGGTTATCATGAGAGACTGGCTGAAAGAATATTTTAGGTCAACACTGCCTTGTTTCCCTGCAGGAGGACTGTGGCTGCTACAACACATTCCCTGCTCAACTCGTCCATTAAACTGCAGAAGTTCGACATAATTTTCATGCTGTTACACTTCCTCCCACATCTTGGGAAAACAGGTAAACAACTGCATTCAAGAGTGACTGCGGGCAGAGAAAAATCCTCCTGTCCTGTCCTGTCCCTTTCCACTGCAAACGTTTTGCTGGTCACCTCTTTTTTGTGGAGTCTCTGAAGCAGAACTTTCCTTTTTTATCCCTCTGCCCAAGTACTTATCACCACCTCCTCCCCCAGCATTGCTGAAGTAAAAGGCTGCTTCCAAGCCTCCTGCCGAAAACTTCAGCTATGCCCTGACTTTGTCACTGCTGTTTCCCAAAACAAGCATCTGTAGGACGCTGCCTCCCATCTTTTTCCATATCCACATCATGCGTACTCTGAAACAGCAGCATAACCCCTGATTTATTTCGGGGTCGAAGGCTGCCTTCATACCTTATAAAACTCTTGCAGACTTGTTTCAGCCTCTCAACAACTTATATCTCTTTTCTGACCTGCCTTCCCATTCCACATGCTCTTGCCATTAGTCTCAAAAGTTTGTTACCTTCTTTTACTTCCTCTCCTCTGAAATAGCTTCACCTCCGGGATTCTCCTGAGGTCAAATCTCAGCTCAGAGCCAACGATTTTGTTTTAACCTTCTCTCTTCATTCCTTTTCTCTTCTCTGTTTATCATCCTTAAGATTTATGAAAAGTTCCCTGAAAAACATTCTGTAAAGAAGCTTAGATTAAAAATGCTATACTTTTAAAACTTCTTTTAATTTCTCTTTATTACTATTTGGGGGGAAAAAAAAAAATCTACCCACATACAGTTTGCTTTTTTTTAATGTGAAATAACTTCAGCAACTTAAACTTTATTCACCATGGAAGTAATATTTTAACGACACTACCAAACCCCACAGTATTTAACAAAGACAGAGCAGTAATGGATATAAAGAAAGACATAGGAGCAGTTTGGTATACATGTGAGACAGTTGACTCAGAAGCCTGGAGCAGCAGCTCTCTGAAAAATCATGCCTGTCAGCATTTCTTGTACTAAACTGCACTGTCTTTTGCATTTGAAAAAAAAAAGAAAAATGCAGTTGTCATGAAATATATCCTTTTAGCAAAATATTATCCTCAAGACACCAATGGGCTCTAAGCCTTTGAAGGGAAAAGCTATAAACCTTAAACTAACAAGCAAGCATTAAGAGATTTGTCTGTCAAACGTTTTCTATCCGCTGTTAGCCGAGAACAATGTGAAAATAACCGTTCCCTCTCGGTTCTCTGCAGTTTACCGTGCGGTCACTGCTGCTGTGCTACACTTCCTCCACCATCCCATTCTGAAGCAATAAATCAGTGCAGTGCGAAAGGCGTCGAAAAGTTTCCTGCTCCTGCAATATGCTGCGGGGAAGCACTGCAGCAGGGCAGCGCGTCGCCGGGAGGGTCACACCGATTTGCTTCAGGTTACAGTGAGGTAACACGAACCGTTTGAATAATCTCCAGGTAATCTGCGTTAAAACCATTTTACTGCAGTGTACTGCGGTATTAGGAAAGA
Organism: Larus michahellis; assembly: GCF_964199755.1. Classification (NCBI taxonomy): domain Eukaryota; kingdom Metazoa; phylum Chordata; class Aves; order Charadriiformes; family Laridae; genus Larus; species Larus michahellis. The sequence goes on from NC_133898.1 coordinate 104,128,030, forward strand.
TTTCAATATTGCACCACGTGATGCAACGCAACCTCACAGCATTTGCCAGTTCCGAGGCAGTGAGGGAAAGCTTTAAATCAAAGGCTGCAATGTAGCAACTTTCCATTCTATGAAGTAATAGGACAGACTATTTTGGCTCACTATGTTGGCAAATAGTATGAAATGCTACAAAATTCCTGGAATAAAACATTATAGACCTAAAAGTGAACATTTTTTTCTTTTCTTTCTTTACTTATCCCCCCCCCAGTATCAAGAGAATCTTTCAATGAAAATGTATTTCCCTAACATTACGTGTACAGTAAAGCGTTACAATGTTATTAGCTCAGTGATAAATTAATTTTAGTATTCTAATCTTAGCATTCTAAAGATCTTTTTTCCTGTTCTTACTTAAGCTACCACAGATATGTTTCCCTCTCTCTGTCCTTCCAGCTCACTTATTTTGTAGTTTAATTTAAATTTGTACATATGCTTTTCTATAATAGTCTTATGGCAGTGATATAAAGCAGTAACATTTGAATATTATTTCAATGTTTACACAGAGATTTTCATTATTTCCATAAAGTTTTGGAAACGTTCCTCAGATTTATGCGCTCACATCAAAGATGCACAAAAAGGAATTTTGTCCTGAATAAACATAACTTTTCCCCCAGTAACACAGGCAAACACAATACTGAAGAACTGTACCTGGATATATTTTCAGCGCATGATTTTTTTTTTTGTGTTTAGTGGTGCTGGCGAGTTTAGAACTGCATTTTTACATAGTCTTTGAAAGTATGGAGCACCATCAAAGTAACGGCGACAGCGATAGTAACAGCGACAGAGACGAGCCCTTGTCATTATCTGCGTTAGCAACCGGCACATGGAGGATTTTTATGCGATATGATGCGATGCATCGGCCCCGGCCGGGCGACAGACGGACGGCTCAGGGAGGTGACATTTGGTGCGGCATCTTGCAGTTTACTGCAGTACGAGGGTACGGATACAGGCGGCATCGGTGCTCCCTGGGTACGTACACACGCGGATGATGCCGCTTTCGCTGGGGCCAGCCCCGGCACCGGCCGGCTCCCCGCGGACCGCACGTCGGTGCTAATTCCCCACTGCCCGTCCCGCAGGGCAGCCGGCACCGCGCCGTGTCCCGGCCCCTCCCGCGCTCCGCGGTCGCCTCGTCACCCCCGGCATCACAAACACGGGTCCGGCACGGCACGAGGACCCTCATCACCTCGTCAGGACGCATCTCTCTCGTTAACGTTTCCCGATCCCTTTCCCCCCCTGCGGCAGCGGTCGCGGTCGGCGCCCCGGGTCCGCGACAGAACCCCCCCTCCCCGTACAGTCGCCGCCACCCCACGCCCCGCCAGGAGCGGGGGCGGCCCCTCTCCCCCCTCCGGGGGTCCCCGGTCGCCGTGTCCCCCCCCCGTACCTCGCAGCAGCCATTTTCCGCCTCCCTCTGCAGCAGCTCCAGCGCGTGATGTCACCGGCCGCCCCGGCCAAGTGCCCGCGGCGGCGGCAATGGGCTGCGCCGTGCTCCTTCCTTCCTCCCTCCCTCCCGGCGGCGGCAGCACCTTCTTCTTCTTCCTCCTCTTCCTCCTCCTCCTCCTCCCGGCTGCCATGCGGCGCCCCGCCCGCCCCGCCCCGCCCCTCCCGGCCCGGCCCCGCCCCGCCCCGCCGGTGCCCGCGGGCCCTCAGTCCGCCGCGCGCCCCTCTTGCGCCCCGCCGCGCGCCGCCCTCCCACCCCGCCGCGCGCGGAGTGTGTGGGGAAGCCCCGGCCGCCGCCGCTGCTGAGTCACGGCCTGAATCTCATCCTGCTCCTCCTCCCTCCCTCCGCCTCCACCGCCTCCGCCTCCCGCCCGGCCGCCGGCTCCAGCAGCGCGGTGCCGGCGGCGATGCCCGCCCCGCTGGCGGGGGGAGAGGCTGCCCGGCGCTGCCCGGCCCCCCCACGCCGCCGCCGTCACTCGCCGCAGACCCGCGCCGGCACAGGGGCAGGCGGGCGCTTGAGCCATGATCGCCGCGGCTTTCCTGGTCCTGCTGAGACCCTACAGCATCCAGTGCGCCCTCTTCTTGCTCCTGCTGCTGCTGGGCACCATCGCCACGATTTTATTCTTCTGCTGCTGGCACCGCAGGCTCCAGAAGGGGAGGCATCCCATCAAATCCGTCTTTTCGGGTCGCTCAAGGAGCCGAGGTAAGAGATGCTGCTGGTCCCCGAGGCGGGGTGGGGGGGGTGAGTTGACCCCGGCCCACCCCCGGGGTTTCTGGCGGCGGAGGGCGGCTCAGCCTTGCTTTTAGCCGGGGAAGGGCTTTACAGAAAATTCAAGCCGAGCCCAGGACTGCGGCAGCCTTGTCTCCACCCATCCCTCAGCGAAACCTCGGCCCGCGGGAGGGAAGCGAGGGGATGGGGAAACCTCCCCCACACCCCCCCACCCCGGCCCTCCCCGGCCTCTCAAGTGCAGTAGAACTTTATGCTCAACTTCTTCCCCATGAATTAAATATAAATGCCGGGCGGAGCTGCCAGCCGCGGCGGGAGAGCCAGACCCCCGTCCAGGCATATGCGCCAAAGGGCGAGCAATTAGATAAAACCGTTAGTCGGAGCGAAATCTGAGGTGGAGCTGGATGCAGCCTGTGTGTCTTTCTGCTTCCCTTCCAGATGCTGTTATGAGAACTCATCACTTTCGCTCTGAGGTAATTTATTTAGCACGCAATTTCAAGGTCAGAAGTTGTTCTCTTTTCCTGAGTACATATCGTTGTGGTCTTTTGTTAATGACATCACATAGCAAACTTTTCATTTTGCATGAAAGACATAATGTCCTCTTTCATTTCTTGGGTTGTTTTTTTTTCCACATAAAATGTGAGTTCTTCATTTGTGTCACCCTAACCGGACAGCTGATATATGTCATTTCCCAGCAATCGGTTACTTCAAGAAAAGCTGTGCTTGCTGTACGTGCCAGACCTCCCTCTGTCCAACTAGCAACCCAAAGCCCAGTTATTGACCGCACTGTAAATACGTGCAGAGCTGGTAGGTTGTGTGACCGCAGAGCTTCCCCTCGCTTGCTTTGCCTCCAGCCCTCACCTGCGCCTTGCCCCTTATCAGGGAAGTTGCCTGCTTGGCTCAGATGCTGCCGCGGGAGATCCCAGAAGAATCCAGACTTACAGCCTGCTTGGCAGGCGCCTCATTTCATGACTCTGTATTCATAGGTCAGGGGAATCAAAACTCTTACATGCCAGTACTAAAAGTATAATACAAAACCCAGTCACTTCCTAGGGATTCTGAATGAGGAACATAATTGATGGGAAAATATGGAAAATAATATTTGTTTTCATGCTGCCCTGTAGAGCTCCTGTCTAGATATTTCTCTTGCCTGGTTTCCTGCTATTGATTTAAGGCATATCTTCATGCCATTGTCTGTTATTCTGGAAGCCTTGAGAGAGAGCTTTGCACTAAAATGATCTTTTGTTTTAAATTATTTGCATTTTTCCTTACCCGGTTGTGGGTGAGAAAATTACCCGATTATGAGTAATGCTTTAAAAAGTGCGCATGGGATACATTTTTGCAACGTGGTTCGTATTGGCAATTAGCTTGAAACTCCTAACTATTTTGAAATTTGTACGCGTTACCACAAGAAGAAGATGACATAGGGAGTGTCCTATCTTTAAAGCATGAAAAGTCTGGTTTTGTTGTTGACTGAACAGTGCTGCAGTAAAGTGAACAAACTAATGTGTCCCTCCGGAAGTCAAAAAGATTTTTTCATGATTTAGTTCCTCCAATATGAAATACTTGGTTTCCATGTCAAGTTCTCTCACTCTTGAGCCTAGATAAAGTTTAATGTGTTATGCCCTTTTGAAATACTTGTCATCCTGTGTGGTGACTCTTAAAAGAAGGGAAGTTTGCAAAGTAACTATTTATTTTTATTACTTCAGCATGTAGTTATTTGCATATCAGACAGTTAGAAGCAGACACATTTGAAATATTTCCTAGAAGTTTGCATTTACTGCAATATGCTAGGATAAACCACAAGAACTGTTAAATTTTTTTCATAATTTTCTACATTTTGTTTAGACAGAATAACATCTAATGGTCTAAACTGCCCCTTTTGGTAAGTGGTGGAGGTTTTCCCCTTCATTGACTGATGATAGACCTTCAATACTTAAGAGAAAACAATGACTCATTTGACATGACGTTTTCGTTTTCCTTTTTTTTTTTTCCCAAGTAAAACCTTATTTTGATTATTCTAATTTAATTGATTAATAACAAATTACAGGCATACTCCCATGAAAATATTGGCAGCTTTATCTGAAACAGAATTCGACATTCTCATTCTATATCAGCATAAAACATAATGCAATTCCAACTCCAGTAAGATGTTGATGAAAGCAAAGCATGATACATGAAAACAGGGGCTTTGTATAATCCCCCCCTGCCCCCAAATGAACATAACATCTCAACTCCAAGTTTTACAGCACAAGGTCCATCTGCTAGCTTCCACTATGCTTAGTTGTTCGTCAGGCGCAGTTATAAATGGTGTTTCTTAATGATAATAAAAGGTTACGAAAAATAGGTTGATAGTAAATAGCAGTGGGTTGGCATTCATCTCCTGAGAGCTGGGTTCAAATCCGACTTACATCACACGTGAACGTGCAGGTGGTCTAGCGGCAGTGCACAGAGAATTATAATTGCCCTATCTACAGAATGGCTGGCAATTCCTGCATGATTGGCTGCCTGCCAGGAAAGCCTTATATTTGGAAAAATAGATGTGTAGCAAATTTATGTTGAGGTTCTTTGCCAGAGCCACAGCTCTCATGGTGCATGCCTACGTTGTCTTTGTCTCTATACAGTGAGAACTATTTAATCCCTTTCCTTTATTACTGAACCCCACATTAAAAAATAAGACGCCATACTATGAGAGAATAAATACTACATTTGAAAATGTATTTATGATCCTTAACAGCTCTCCTGTTCTGAATTTTATATGCCACCGGTAAACTGAATCCACAAATAGTCTATTTTTGTGGGTCTTGACTTTGACTGTCTCTGCAAAACATGCCTCATTATTAAACACAAAAAGTCTATGCAGATATTACTTATTATAGAATGAACTTAAACACTTGACCCCCTGCCTCAAAAGGAGGTAAATTTGCATGAATCATTATGAATATAAAGTAGGTTAAAGTCTGTCTTTGTTAGTGGTGCTTCATAATGAAAAAATTAACCAGCAAGAAGATGTGAGAGAGTTTCCTGGGATAATACAGTGGTGTCTCCACCTCCTCACTAACATTTAGTTACTGCTATCTGAAGTTTGTCAAGCCTAAGTTTGAAATATATTTCTATTGCAGTCCTTTTAAGTTCATTATGACTATAACTGGTCTTAAGATTCCTCCATCCCCCAGGTACTATTGATACTCCATGAATTCACATAGGAATCACACCTAAAATAGTTAATGTTTCCAATCTGAGGGAGACCTAGATATGCCATAGCTGTAAAAAGAAAACAAGTAAATTTCTAACGGAAATATTCATTGCTTGCTTACACGACAAATCAGACTTTGATGTAGCTATTTGCACTAGTCTCTCCTTTCTTTATTTTGAGAATTAGTTGTAGAATGAAATGTCTCTGTTCGACCAAAACCACACCAAAATAACAATATAACTCAGTAAGACTTTTACCGAAATAGGGACTGATCCATTTTATTATGATGATGATTATTATTATCCCTTGTATATTCAAAAATGTGAATGTTATCAGTGATTAACTGACTTAATTCTTCTTGTGATCTCTGCAGAAGTTTTGTTTTTCATTAAATACAGGAATTTTCTTGGGGGCTTGGGCTTGATACATTGCAATGTTTATCATCTTGCACTTTACAAAGAGATTTGAATGTCTTCTGTACTTTGCAATTTAAAGGCATTGCTTAACGTGTTGGTGTTGCGACTTCTTGTGATTTACATTTCTTTCTGAATTCGTTTTCCTTATTGCCAAAGCCTCTGGAGTCATGGGATTATGTGAGATTTTTTACCTTTCAATTAAAGAGGAAGTAAGCTTCTAGCCCTTAGGCTGGAAGGGATTAATCCAAATGGTATAATTCTTAAAATCTTTTGATTTTGGGGTAAGAACTGTTGAAAAGGAATTTTTTCATTCAGGATCTTTAAATAGTATGAGATTGTGAACGGATAATTGTGCAAATTGCTATACCAGTAGTTGATGGTTTTCATATTGTTGGGGGAAAAAAATCACCAGACTTACAAATCTTTTGCCTGGTATTGTCTCTGAGCTTTAGAGTTTTCCTTTATCTTACCTTTTAAATTAGAAATACTGTGATCTCAGGAACTGAAGTTATCAGTGTCAGTGGGTAGTCACTAGCAATATGGTATCTTTTTGTATTTATTTTATTTTGACTCATGTATTTCGGGCATGTTTCCTGTGAAAGCTTCCACTAAGACCTACAGGTATAAACCTACTAGGAAGTAAATCCATAGAGGTTTTACAGTCCACTGTAAATTCTGACTTCACATAACCCAGGTGTATGTCTGGTGGGACTAGACACACCAGTAAGGCAAATGGGAAGCGGCACTTTGTGAAAAGACTCTGGGAGGGCTGGCAGCATGTATTAACCACAGCTGTAGCAAAGGAATAACATTCGGTCGTTTGAGTTTTGCAGACCCTACATTTTATTCTTAGTTTACTGAACAGTCACTACAAGGTTAATATATGTTCACTCTATTGTTGTGACGAGACTGGTAGTGAAATAGGTCAACCAAGACTGATGACAATTTTTAAGAGCAAATGAATTTGCTAAATCATCCATTATGGTACAATGGATGCAAAACTGTAGTATAACATAAACTCCGCTAAATGTATACATTGACTTTGCCAACAACCGATGCCCTGAAACAGAGTTCATAAATTTATCCCTAAGCATACTTTTGCCGTAATCGTCCCCCTTCTGAGGCTGACTGTGAGGCAGTTGCCTAAAGATGCAGTTCTTGGTATCTTACAAAACAATAATGAATAGTCTTTGAAGAGTTGCACCATAATTCATCCCGAGCGTTGCAGTTGTTTATACACTGCTCCAGATATGTACAGCTCCAATGAAAAGAGAAATCAACAGACCCTCCAAGCTGAATTTGAGTCTTCTGTTTGATTGGAGGGAGTGCATTCAAGGAGCAACAGAAATATACAGGACTACCCAGGAAAATACATTCATTCCCCTATTCAAAGGATGTTTCTTTGTCTTTACAGAGCTGAATCAGCCTGAAAATATTTTACCTTTGTGTTACCACGCTTTTCCCCCAGGATGTTTAAGCTGTTTTTCCATTAGCCGCCTAAGAGTTAAGGAACAGGTTCAAGGGAAAATAAAGACAAAAATAAATTTTCTTAGATGTATGAAAGCACTTATGTACAGGAATGAATGGAGAACTATAAATACAGGTTACACTGTGTAAGGACAAATCCTTCTATCCATTTTTCATAACATGTCCAACAATGTGGCCCAGAGTAGATGATCCTGAGCTGTTACATGGCAAACTAGGTATCACTGAGATTCTGCTTACTGTACGTTGTCTGTCCATCACCAGCTTTATTCACTGCAGTGCTGCTTTCAGATAGCCTAGCAAGCATGGGTCTATGCTGAGAAACAGCCTGCTTAACAATTTTATCGCAAAGTACATGGCAATTCCCTGGTTGCTGCAGCAAGAGCACTTGGGTTCAAGAGCTAACTCCAGAGGAGTTAAGTCGGCTGCCTTTACTCCGTACTACAGCGCAGTCTAGAAATGCCCGATATATTTCTATAGCCATCTGGTTGCCTGCATCTGTGTTCTGGTTTCTGACAGTCTGCAGAGCATTGAAATGCTGAGGGGATCTCCTCTTAGCTCCATCAATCACCCCGTAAAGGACTGACATTGTGTCATGATCCACGTGAGTGGTAAGGCATGGTCTTGTTACACTGCATATTGGGACCTGCATTATAAATGAACACATGCTCACAGTTCTCTAACAGGATAGGGACAACCACTGCATAAAGATCCGGTACATAATAAAAGTTCTTCCTACTACTTAGTTTCCCATTAGTATAGTTATGTCAACAAGCTCCTAGCTATTGTGTAAATATTTACATATCTAGGCTTCTCAGTGTCTACTGTTATCTCTGGAAGTGCGTGTTTTAGATGAGGTTCCGGCTTCAGTTGTGTTTTATGCCAGTTACAGTGCACATTCCTGGTGCGCACCAGCAGCTGCTTGCAAGCAAGCAGAGCCCCGGTTTCAAGGGGAACCAGGTGGAGCATGGCTTATTGCCACCCGTCTGTTAGCAGCCACATTGTACAGAATGGGAATTTCTAGCTACTGTTTTTTGAGCAAAACTAACCTCGGATTGAAACTGTGAATTAAAACAGCTGAGGTCATACTTGTGGTGAGCACATCTGCTGTAGAAACTTCTTATACAGACAGAAAGGGTCATGTAGGGGTCCGTAGATCACATACAGCTCAGAAAAGCTTAAGCATCTATACTGATTTCTTAGTTACCATGATTAGGGTGACAGATCAGGTTGTGGATGCCCTTTCAGAAACAGCTCAGCACTTAAGGCTGAGGGTATTAAATGAAAGAAAGCACCGCATGAACAGGGTAGTATGGCCCTCGGTGCTGTTTCTGCTCCTGGGTTGTTATATGTGTTTTCCTAGGGCGTGGAAATGTCACTGACAGTCTTCTGCTCCCAGGCTTTTTTAAGGAGAGGTACCTTCGGTGTGCTGTGGAGGAACCACACAGAGCACTACGTGAAGTCACCTTGCTGTTTTCATGCAGGATCCGATTCAGCTGAGCTGGGCTGGTTGAGCCTGGTCATGTCAAACATGAGCGGGTGCCATCCAGAGCTGTGGCTTCTCAGCCTAACCCCTGTGCTCTGCACTCTGGAGGGTTCTCAGGCTCTGAGGAGGGTGCGCTCGGGCCCCTCCGTCTCCCCTGGACGAGGACTTAGCACTCCGTTGCAGAGATGCTTGAACATCCTCAGGCCCATGGCTGATCTTGACCTAGTGCTAGCAAAGCTGGCTTGCTTTTGTGCTTCCAGATCACCTGTGGGCCCGGGTAGCTGTTAACTGGGCTGTTATCTGGGTACTTCTGCCGTCCAAAGTGTCTGAGCCTCCGCTGTGCTCCCTTGTGCCCTACGGCCTTGCGTCAAGGAGAGTCAGTGGTTGCTGTTCCTGACTCATTAGCGAGAATGAAACATGAGTTACAGCTGAAATGTGGAAACACTACATCAGCTATAGAAACTAACTGCAGTTGACATTTGGGCAAAGACGCATTTCTTGCAAGTTGTGCTAATGTCCTTATCGCCCCTGTCCACTCAGCTGCTTAAATACAGCACTCGGCTTTGGGATAGCAGGGTAAATAGTTGAAACAGTTCTTACAAAGCTTAATTTATTATTATCTAAATGGATAGCACTAACTACACTGAAATGCATAATCATGTCAGACTGAGGCATTATATTTATCCTCCTTCATTCTAGAGAGAACAAAGTGATACAACTAGGTCGAGGCATTATTCTCTTCTGATCTGCTGCCACTACCTTCCTGCACGTAAAGTGCAGCCGGAGTTGGAAAGTGACTTTGCAAAACCAGCATCTTCTTATACAGCAAGATAAGCTTGCTGTAAGCATTTACAGTTTATAGTCTGCCGAGCTACTCAGCTGACCTAGTGTAGGTGTCTGCTTCTGGATGAGCCGAACAGTTTTTCAAGCCTCACTGAATGTATTGAGTAAATTTTTCATTGGCTGTAACGGGAGCTTAGGCTAGTAGCTCCTGAAGGAGAGACCTGTTCAGAAATATTGTTGGTATCTTAATAGATGTCTGAATTCTACCCTAGGTATCTGTTTTTTTAATATATGCCTGTTAAGTCTCTCATCAATTATGCATCTGTTTTATGCTTGGCAAAGTGCAGACCCATCTTCACGCACACTGGACAGAAGAGAGTCATTTCTTTGTACTAGACGTTGGGCAGCACTAGCGGGTGGTTCAGCACTCTCTCTGTTATTTCTTATTCTCCTTCTTCCTGTATTTTTAATATTTAAAGTTAATTCCTTATGGCAAATTCTTGATGTATACCGTACACTGCCGGAGCTGAGGAGAAATGAGGAGGTGGAAAACGGAGGAAGCAGGGGTGGAAGAGGGACATGCTTAGGGAATGTGCTAGTATATTGTAAATTAAACTTTCCAGACCACTGATCACGCAGTACTCTGATTTATTTTTATTCTTAAATAATTGTTCCGTTCCTGCTGTAGGCTTGTAGTGCCCTGTGGTAACAGGGAAGGAACTGGGACAAGCCATCACGAAGGCATAGGGCTGCAAGCCTTCTTGTCGGAGGACGGTAGGACTGTCTGGAGAACGGGCCAGCCTCTGTGGTTTATAGATTTAGACAGGACAGAGTATTTAAAGGGTGTCTCGAGGCGCGACTGGGGATGCTCTTTGGGTATTTGCTTTACACATCGTCAGATCTTCCTAGAGTTACAGCTTACCTGCTTCCATAGGAAGGGAAAAAAAACGGTTGGAAGGAAAAAAAACGGTTGGAAGGGAAAAACCGGTAGGTGCGGGAGAGGCGGTGGCCAGCAGGAGGCGGGCTGGCGGGGCGGGGGCGGGGCCAGCGGTAACGGCGGCAGGTTGAAACGGGGCGTAACCGCCAGCAGCGGCCGCTGGGCGAGGGACGGCTCCGGGGCAGGTACGTCCGCAAGGGAGCGGGGCTTCACGGCAAAGAAAGGGGGCTTTTTCCTGAGCTTTGCAGAGCCGGGGAAAGGCCGGGAGAGCGCAGGCACCGGCGGGGAGCCAGCAGCTCACAGGAATGCATCATCATGCACTGTTACTTCTCTTAAAGTTAATGTTTATTCATAGAATCATAGAGTGGTTCGGGTTGGAAGGGACCTTAAAGATCCTGTAGTTCCAACTCCCCTGGGCAGGGACACCTCCCAGTAGACCAGGCTGCTCAAAGCCCCATCCAGCCTGGCCTTGAACACTTCCAGGGATGGGGCATCCACAACCTCCCTGGGCGAGCTGTTCCAGTGCCTCACCACCCTCACAGTAAATAATTTCTTCCTAATATCCAATGTAAATCTACTCTAGTTCAGTTTGAAACCATTACTCCTCGTCCTATCATTACACTCCCTGATAGAGTCCCTCCCCATCTCTCCTGTAGGCCCCCTTTAGGTACTGGAAAGCTGCTGTAGGGTCTCCTCAGAGCCTTCTCTTCTCCAGGCTGAACAACCCCAACTCTCTCAGCCTGTCCTCGTAGCATAGGTGCATATTAACTCTGAAAACACATACTGGCTGTAAAGGTTGGGTTCCAGAATTAGAATTCTGACACCCAGTATATTCTACATAAAATACTTACACACTGGAAAAAATTATGGTTTCTTATCAACAATAAAGATAATAGATAATATATGATCAAAGCAAAAGGGATAGTAGAAACTAGAATAGGAAGGAAAAGGATCCGGTGAATTAATAAAATCACACATTGAAAAAATGGAGCAGTCAAAGATTCGTGTCACTAAAGCAATAATGTACTAATGTATTCATATGGTGCTATTAAATTATTAGACTAATAAGACTAATAAATTAGACTAAGAACTAAAAAGAAATACAGAAAAACTAAGAAAGTGAAAGGAAAAGGTTCAACACATTGTCCAAAATGCCCTCATCTGTAAATAAAAAAAGTAAAAATTAGACAAGTTTTTTAGGAAGTTTCAAAATCCTGGTTTTTATGTTAATGAATGGGCTAAGAATGGGAATAGGGAAAAACATAACAAGGATCGCAGAGTGTCACATACTTGGCTATTAAATACCAGACCATACTGAAGAAATTCTGGAGAATGGGGCAAATGAACACACATGATATTCATAAGTGCAAGGCTGGATAAATTATAGATAAAAGTTGTTTATCCACTTTATTAATTTTGAAGTTTGTGGTCTCCAGAAAGGACCTTTTGAATTACTCTTGACAATTCAGTGAAGACCTCTTTGTTATGTATAGTCTGATCAGAAAAGAAGATGGGATGGAAAATATTTAAACAGAACAGAAAAACGTGCTATACTATTTTTTATATATATATCAGCAAGAGTGATGTCTGTGAATAAGGACATGTAAAACTCTCGCCGAAATAACAGTGATGGAAGACAGTGGAATTATTTCATGTAGAAGGAGGAAAATAAGAGGAAATTTGATGATTAAATATATATATGGAATGATGAATACTGTATTGAAGGCAGACCAAAACCTAGTCATCGTGGGTCTGTTCCATCCTATCTAATTTTGGATACTTACAGTATAGATATCTATGAGTGAAGAAGTCAGCTTGGGCTCCCTTTATGGCCAATGGAGAGAAATAGGTGCTGTTAGGGAATGGTTTATCTGACCTGCTGACTTCAGTGGCTCAAAAGGGAGCTCAGGGAGGGAAGGTCTGCTGAGCTTTGGTCAGAGGAATCCCATGCTGTGTTTCTACGCACAAGAAACCAGTCACTGAATCAGAGGTGTGAAGTTAAAATTTGGTTGGATAAGAAATTTTTTTACAAAACCTATTACACAACCACTGGGTTGTGTGCTCTGGCACGCAGCACCCAGGCTTGCAACATTCATGGTTGGTTAGGGTATAAAGATAGACACAGTAGGTCCTTTCAATATTACCACACTTATTCCATAAAAAACCACTTTTAGAGAAGACATAAAAGGATTAATTCACAAAGATGTATTTCATCTAAAAGAGGCTGATCTCCCCAGCCACCTTCCAAAGACAGAACAGCTCCCTTGAGAGTAGGTGAACTAGGCTTTGGCTCTGTGCTGGCCTCCAGAGATACCTCTCTCTTCCTGCTGACTGTAGAGGATGATTAGGAAGATCAGTCTTTAAGGATTCAAACAGACTAACTAGGAGGATGTGCATGGATGGTTTTGGAGAGAAGATAATCCTGGTTTGCCTCCTGTCTTCCCCTGTGATATCTAAAACTAGTTCTGGTGGCCATTTGAGTTGTTTCCTTAAGGAAAAATACTTTTTAGTGTAAATGTTGTGCACTTTGTGCAGTTATTTTAGTATTTACAAGAAAACAGATTTTTCTAAAAATATATATTTGAAGTTTTATTTGTTTGGTTTGCCTTGTGTCAAAATAGTACAGGCATAAAAATGAGTCAGGCAGTAGGCACTGAGCAACTCTCAATGCAAAGAACAAGAAAAGGTTTGTCACTGTCCAGTGACACAGCATTCACATGATACAGGAAACTACAAACAGCTTAATGGTGTTATAGCAACCTCATTGTATTGCCAGCATGATTTTAAAATCTCTAGCGTTTGCTCAGCGATTTGGTCTCAGGTGGTGTGCTGTGCATCCCTGAATATTTTGTAATACTTTTCTGCTCTTCTCTGAGCACTGGCTTAACATCTAAAATAGTGCTCTCTTTACCAAACAGATATTTGTGTCACTTTCATATTTTTAGATTTTGATTGCTGTAATAGCATGACATGTTTTCAATTTTGGGTTCAGCTGAAGGATAAATAACACAGATGACACAAGGAGTGTCTGTTCATTTCACCGTTGAGAATGAATTGCTGGCCATTCTAGTCTTGCATTGAGCATAGGAGTGGCAGTTCCCACATATTACATGACTTTTGACTCCCGTCTTTATTTTTGATTACCAAATTTTGAAATTTTCCAGATTTGGGTTTTTGCTCTGGCAAAATCTCATTGCAGGAATGAGTAAGCATTTTGGGTTTTGGTCTGAGGACTCTGCCCTTGTAGCATTATCTTTGTTGATATGGAATTAATTTTCCACCTGAAATCATGATCCTCTGCCGTTATTGCATTATAATCCTCCCCAGAGCAACCATTTGTGATACTGCAGGCAGATTATGACTTCAAGTGAAGAATAAGCTTCAGCAAACAGAAGCAGATGAGCTCTTAAAGAGATAAAGATCCCATTTTCTTGCTTGCAAAAGAGAAAAATATATAAAATATGAAGGAGAAGCACTGTCTATAAACAGGCTTTTCTGGAAGTCACAAGTGACTTTTTTGTATCAAAGCATAAAACTCAATCAGTAAACCTTGAAGTATTTTGAGGTGAAGTCATTCAGTGAGAGAGACCCACATACTCAAATCCCTATCTGGCATGTGTCTCTAAGTACTTTTAGAGCTGCTTAGCTTCTACCAAATTCTTCTGTTACATAAACGTACTTTCCCAAAGAGTTTTATCCAGCTAATGGGAATGGGAGCGTGGTGAGGGAGCAGCTGCAGCGCAGGGTGTATAACCAGGCTTCGGCCAGTAGCCATCATCTGTAAATGAATCATAATACATTTAACATTAAGAAAATCTCTTCTGATTTCAGAACTCAGAATAATTTGCTGGGTATTTTGGTCTCTTAAGGAATATTTTCTTTTACTATGGAATAATCCCTGATGCAAACTAAAATTTTTTTTAAAAGAGAATTTCCACAAGAAATAAGCTTGATAATAGTAGGCTCCCTGTGTTATATTTTTCCCTGTCATCCTGAATAGTCCTAGTATCACATTGAGTGATACAACTTGTAAGTATCTGTTTGCTATTTCACAGTGTAGAAAGAAAACGGGGCAATTTGTTTTCCCATTGCAATAGTGTGGCAAAGTATCTCACAGATGTACATCTTTGAATATTCAGAGATCTTTCTAAATCCACACTTGTCTGCTGGCTGCTGTGGCTTCCACTATGCTGCTTATGTGGGTTAATACGGACAGGATGCTGCTTCCATTAAGATACAGGGAGTCAAAGTCTGGCCCTACCTGTAGTCTGGACGACTCTATTGCTTCAATAGAATAGGAGCAACCATAAAAAAGGATTCAGGAAATTTTGTCTGTATCTTTCCATCATATGTATTTCATAGCCCTGATGCATCACAAACATGAACCTCCCACACAGACTAAGTGGAGCCTGGCTCTATTCCTGTCCCTTGTGTCCAGTAGAAGGTTGCTACCTGGAAGTTACCTCACCTGATATTTCACCTTGGCACTTCAACCTTTTTACATCATCTGTTGCATGCAATGTGTATCTGTAGCAATTACTAGCATGTGTGTCTAAATGTGTGTTTATGTGTTTTGGCTATTTAGGGGTATATTTATTTAATAGAACATACTTTTAAATAATGAAAATAGCTGTCTTTCTGAGTGCCCAGAACGGACTGCCACTCTTTTCCCTTACAGTCTCATGAACACTAGAGCAGTAAACCAAATTTGCACAGAGCCATACATATGACTTTTGATTGCTTCAATTTACCAACACAACAACATTTAAGCATAACTTTACTATGCTGATTTCTTAACTGAAACAAAACAAAAGCAAAACAAAACACTAAAACCAAAACCAAAAGCTAAGGGAAGGGAAAAAAGAACAGCAGGTTTGTATAGAAATGTATTGCTCCCACCAGTTTTTAGCTACAGGAACTCAGAATATTTAGATTCACAGCATAGATTTCTGCAGTTTTAGCTAAAATGTCACCTTGCAGAAGCTTGATTCTTTATATGGACCAGCCATTTCTGAGTGCTGGGTTTGTTGTATAAGGACTTCAGCAGAGATATTTTACTAGAAGGGAAAAGAAGGTAGAAAATTCGGAATTGTTGCATCTATTCTTGGTTTTGAAAAGGAATGCTCTTAAGCTGCAGACTGTCACTAATGACATAAATTTGGTTTACTTATTCTGAAAGCTGATGTGACTAAGTGAATGAAGCTCTTATTTACAACCTGGTCAAGTTTAATATCAACCAACATTGTATTCAGTACAAATGGCGCATGGTAGGTTCCTGCATGGTCATGATGGTTGGCGTAGAGGGGACTCAGTGAAATAAGTGAATGCTCATGGTAAATGCTCTGGAGGTAGCAATACAGGGCTAGCGTTATACATGTTGCCATTAAAGGAATGAGATTCTGTAAGGCTATGAGACATTCTGGATGATGCTCAGAGGTCTTCAGAGCAAGCCTCTAAAAAACATTTGTGAAGCTTTTCCTGAGTTTTTTAATTTGGCCAAATATACATGTATTTCTCAGATGGCAGCAAAAGACAGCACTCTGTCTTAATTATTTTATTCCAAATGGAGGAGTCTCCACCTAAATGCAGCAGCATCAGAACTCTTAACACAACTGTTAGTCATAATTAAGTGTTGCCAGCTACCAATTTTTCTTCACTTTTATTCTCAGGGAAAAAATACACTTTTTCAGCTCATGCTCCCTAAAACAATTTCTCATGAGGCCAAGAATTAACCTGGAAAATTTTAATTATAAATTTTAAATTAGAACTCTTTTGTTATAAATAACCAAAAGTGTGAGCTTATAAAGAAAAGCAACAGGAGTTAACTGCTACTAGCTGTGTCAGTAATAAATATAATTGAGAAATATAAAACAAATGTGATTTTAATAGCACTTGGCAACGTCTCTTTATTGTTACATGCAGTATATATGGACAATATATTAATTTAAGATGAGCATGCCTGTACCTTGTCATTGTTAAGATCCTGTATGATTTTTCTGTTGTTACATGTGTCCATTCTGGGAGATGTCAAACACGATGATTGCTTTTTCTGTTACAGGGCTTTAGATCAAGTCCTCGTCACGCTAGAAGACGTGTAGCACCTCGCCTTGAGGAAACACAACCTATAGTTGAAGCTCACCACCTAAGTGAGCAGGAAACTTCTGTAAGAAAAAGAAAACTCAAGAAAAGCAGCCGAGTTCAACCAGAATTTTATCATTCTGTTCAAGTTACCCCAACTCGAAAACCTGTAAGTATTCTACCTTTAGGGATAAATAGCACTCAAAGTATATTATAGAGGCACGTAATATAATTGTAATTTTGGGGCCATCCATATTCTGTTCCTCTATTTAAAAACTTTTTCAGTTCTCATGTTCAGTGAATCTAGATATGAGTTTGTCAGACTGTATTTAATGTTGATTCATAACTCCAAAAAATTGGGTTACGAAGAGGGCTTTTTTTAATTTTGATTTTTATTTGATATTCAGTCTATAGTCGGTATTCAAATAAGACATTTGATATGATACACTATAAAACATTTGATAGTTTTATAGTGATATTGCTTAACAGATTTTTACAACATATGTTTGTTATTGACAACATTCCTCACTCAATTACATTTATCAGAGATTCTATGTACCGAACAAAATTTATATGACATTTCGTTAGTAGATACAATTTTAAGGTCTCTTCTGCTTTATACAGCATTTACAATCTTTCTGCTCAATAAAACGTGTATCAAGTCTTATCATTCTTTGCTCCTCAGCTTGAGCTGTTCACAATTCTTTTAATATTGATAACCTACTTTTAGTGAGGACACACGACAATTCATTGAACACTTACACAATTCCTAATGTAAATGCACGTGAAGATATATCCTGCAGACATAATGAATTTCTCTTTTTAATGAGAGTTCATTGCTTTGATGCATTTGCTGACTAAGCTATCTGGGACAATGTTAAGGGGCTTTAACTACTTCTATTAAGCCAGTATCTTTAAAAAGGTAACTATTGAGCATACCCTAAAAAAGATTACCTTGATGTTGCTCCACCTAACTGAACCTTCCTAGATTTGTGTTAACTGAGCACCAAGAATCATCAGTAAGCTCTGAAGTCTGTTTGAGAAAGAGCATTCCTTAGTGGAATTACGTTGCCTGAGACAGCAAGAAACTTGTGCAAGGAAAAGAAAGCCAGAGCTGACAACAACTGTCAGAACTTTTACCTTTTTAGCCAATACATTTCGTTTCTCTGCATTCACTTCACTAGTCCCCAGTTTCCTCTGTTCTTTCATACTTCTACATATTATTTATTTTACTCTGTTGCTGTTCCTGTGGTTTAATTTGATCTGATGGATTCGTCTTCTGCTTTTCTTATAGTATCTGCTCTTCCTTTCTTCTTAACCACGTCCCTTTCACTCCCATCCTATCTTGCTTTCTAGACTACTTTGTCTAACTCTGTTATTCTTAAGGTCTCCAGCCTCTCATCAGGCTCTCCTCTGTTCGTTACTTGCTTCTGGTCCTTTCTCCGCTTTGTTGTCCTTCCTTCATTTCTTCCATCATCTTCTTTATTATTTTCCACTCCAATCCTGTTTTTTTGATTCCCTTTTTTATTCAATTGTTTTTATTTTTTCCATGGTAGGCTTATGCTGAGGGTAAGCCTGCCTGTAATTGCTGAGGCTGTTACCAACTGCCACTGATTACCAACATGGGAAAAAGAGCATCAGTGGTGGTGAATTAAAGACCAAAAACTGTGGAAACAATGTAAGCAGCAAAACAGGCTTTGAAGACTGGATTAGTGAAGCTAAGAAACCCCTGCTTTTCCCCCAAATCAGTAACGTGTCAGGGAATTCATGACCAGCAAAGAAAAAAAAATGTACAAGAACAGAAAATGCGCAGTGTTACTATGTGACTTCACTTTCATATCATTTCATGGGTCTACGCTGTGTCTGACAAGACCTACCACTGAAACAATAATAAATCCCAGATTTAGAGAAAACTTCTCTCCGTGCTGTCACCATTATGTCACTATTTTGAAACTGCTTTTGCAGTATATCTTTTATGCAACATTATGTAGTTCTTTTGATAGCCTTTTTTTCTACAGCCTCAATGAACTCACATTTCTACAAAAAAGAATAAATCATTATCTTTATTAGACTATGATCCAGAAAACATAAGTCACCAATTTCATTTCTCATGGACGTTGTAAGTTATTCTGAATGTATTATTAACGCCATAGTGACAGGGTGAGTAAGGTTCACGCCCTGACAAATCACTGCAGCGTTGTGAAGTTCCACGCAGTCACAATGTCATCCATCCCGCAGTTGTTTGCAGCTTCATTCCACTTAGTCTCAGTGTCTCAAAGATGAGACTTTCGGCCTTTATCTTTGTACAGTTTTACATGATTCAGTGCCAAAAATGCTCTTGTTAGTCTGCATAATTTCTTTCCATTATTTTTTCCTGTTATTCCTAGCTCTGCCCACTTGAACCACTTTAAATAAATCATCTGTTGTCTTGATGTTTACACTGTGGAAATATTTGTAGGCAGCTATGGCCATATCCTGCTTAGTCATCACTTGAAAAAAATTATGTATGATGTCTGCTAACTAGAAGACATAATTTCTCCTCATAAAACAGGTCTTCGTCTGATCATTTTTGTTGCTTTTTTCCTACTTGTGCTTTTTTGACTATGTTTTCTGACAAGAGAGAACGGTATTTCCAAAGTAATTATGAAAAAGCCTTATGGAAAGATTTTTCTTTACTCCAGGAAATATTTGAGTAATCAGTCCTAAAATATGTTAGCCTGTTTTGTTGCCATATTAAGATATAGGCTTGAAGACATTTCAGATATTTCATTAAAAGTTTTGTTGGGTGTTTAGATGCTAGGCTTTCTTATTCCTGCTAATTTAGACTATTTTGTATTTGGTTGGTTTTGTTGTGTCTAAATCTTGTTTGTCAGTTTCCTAGTCGTGGCTATAATTATCTGAATTTGCTTGGATTATTTCTCACTTCCTGCGTAGCAATCTGAGATCTTTCCAGTATTGTCCCTGATCTTGTCAGAACTAAATTAGGTGTAATTGTGTGTATGGGAGTAAACCTGCTGAAGACAATAATTGCTCCCCTTAAAAATCTACGTGACCAGATCGTTGCAGAAATAGAACATTAGTTTTCTCTGAAAATTTCATTATTTTTTTTACACCTTCCAGGCCATTAATGAAGACATGAAATACATTTTGTCCTAATACTGACCCTTACCAGACAGAGTTCATATCATTTTCACTTTATTTTATTCATCTTACTACAGTGCAACATCAACATAATGGCACGTTGTTATATATTGTGCCCTGTAGCTGACCCTCTTATTGGTGTCTTTATTATTTGTGCTGACATTCTCTATAGGTGACAGTTTTACATCAACTTCACACAGAGGAGAGTACAGATACCTATTACTGAAGTGTGCTTTGAATCTTTGAACACAATGGAGAACTCTTAAGAAGAAACTCTTAAGAAGAAACATTTAAAGAATGTTCTTTAAATTAGCATGACTTCATGCAAGTCAAAGGGGTGTTACATATCAGTCCTTTCAACAATCGGGTATCTGATTCTGTATGGGTAGTTAAATTTTCTGAAGGTGTGGAAGGATGCACAGAAGTCTCCTATGGTGAGCTCACTGCTGTCTAGCAATACTTCTTCAGGGCAAACTTTAAACTGTGGGTTTTATTACAAGCATTTTGCAATTATTATCTGTATTTTAACTAGTGGTCTGCTCTGAAGTAAAAGTATAAAACTCTGCAAATTATTAATAGGTTTTTTCCCTGTGCTGGCCTGGAACCAAAAGATGGCCTTGAGTTTGTGTAAACATATCTGGCTCCTGAGCTGTGGGGTTAGTTAGACATACAGTCCTGCCAAATTCTAATTTCACCTGTATGTCCAAATACATAGTTGAAAAGAGATGCTGTCAAAGCTGCATCTTTTAACATCTCCGTTGTTAAACACTTTGAAGGGCTCCTAAATTGCCTGACTCATGCAGCCACCAAGGATTACTTAAGATCATGAGATGTAGTACCAAAATTTGCACTTGCATTTGTCATAACAGGATCACAGTAAGATGTGTGGCAGATAAGGCTACAGAGACTGGGGCGTAAATAAATCTGGTTCGTTCACTTTCAGTTGTGAAATCCCTGTTTCTACTCAAAAGCCTTGTACTTTACACATCCAAACTCACTGGTCTGTTTTGTCCCAGCACTGCAGCAACAGCACATATTGAGGCGATTATCTAGTAAATAGTGTTTAAAAAAAAAAAAGTATCTCTGAAGATATACAAAGAATAAACTGATGACAAATAATGATTATTAAGGATGATCTCAGAAGGATTGCTGCTTTTGGGTATCCCTCAGTGTCTCCTAATGAACCTGTTTCTAATTATTTAAAGACTGCCATTTGCTGAAGCAATTTAGCTCCTTAGGGGTGCATGCAGCATTGCTACAAGTCACTACAAGGGAACCGAAAGAAACATCAGATGTCTGGGAGGACACATGTAAAAAATCTACTGATGGGAGCAGCTTCATTTGGCTCCACTGAGACTATTCCCATGACTGACCTGAAGCTTGCACTGTAAAGACTCTGATGGTGCAAGCTTGAAAGTAAAGTTAAACAGTTTCTAATGCATGTAAAACCATGAGCTGTCCCATCCATGGTCTCATTCCCCTGTCCTGGTTTTTTCTTTTATGTGTTTAAGCATTAAAACTTATGAGAAAAACAGTATTACAATTCTGTAAGAAAAACATTTAGGAGGTTTTTTAAGCATCTGATACCAAATCATTTACAGAAGAAGTCTGGGTATTAGCTGACACTCAGCTTACTTGAGATGAAATTTTTCATATGGATGACGTTGTTCTACAGGGCTTTCTAAGAGTTTTTTATATGTTCCATTAAATAGTTGCCATTTCATTTTGTTATTTTCCATTTATTCTTACTCTGGTGTTATTTACTAGTTTTCCAATACCATGATGTACTTTATGTGATATTTGAATGACCTAATACATATGACATACAAAAATGACTCATCACCCTGCACAAGACTTTGTTAATTCCAAGTATTAGCTATTTAATCTGTAGATTGCATTCATACCTTCTTTCTTTTGGTGACATCTGCTTGTGTTGGATTGTATCTCCTGTGAATCACATTTAGAAGCAAATATGGCAAAACATTATCATCTTTCACCTTCAGCATTTTTATTAACATTGTATTAATGTTCTCAAGATGTATGACAAAGCTGTGAGCTACCAGACTCTGCACGCACTTGAGCGTGTATACACACACACGTGTCCTCTCCCAGGATAATTTGAGCACAGCCACAATGAAGGAAGGCAAGGGAACATGTGAATGAATATACAAAAAGGGAAAAAAGGGCTCCATTTTTTGCTTTAAGACCTAAAGGCTATTGATGAGGATTTTGAAAAGCACCTGAGAGTTTATTAGGTGATTGATTCGTAGAGTTTTTAACAAGATTTAAGCATCTAGCCATCTTAAACATTTTTTTAAATACCTCAAGCAACCTATTTTAGGTGTGTAGGATCTTTGCAAATATGACCATAAATGCTAAATCCTGTCATCAGAAATAAAGAGAAGGCTTTCAGTGGGCACTGGGTTGACTTTAAAGGTACCCCTTCTCTTTCCAAACATACATGTGCCTACCAAGAGAGCGTTTACATCTCTTTCTTGGACTGTTGTGTTTTATTGCTTTTCTTATAGCAAATAACTCCTCACTAATAAATTCTTCATAAACAGTTTGTCATGGACTTCATTTTCCCGCTCTTCTGCGGGCTTCTGTGACCTCCTCCCTTGCTGCCTCCTCCCGATTTCCTCTTGGCTGCTTTTCCCTCTCCACCCTGCAGCTCAGCTATTGCATTGTAGCAATTGCCATTTCTTCCACTCCTTTTGCCCAGCTTTTAGGCAGTTTAGATTTTTTGAAGGAATTTCTTAAAGGTGTATTGCCATGAGTTACACTAGGCCAGGGAGGTGATATCTTCACAACTTTAAAAATGCTTTTTGTTAAAACACAATGAAAACACATTGAGAATTAGATCTGAGATTTAAAATTATTGTTGAGTTGTCTTTCTAGTGATTTTTTTTTTCTGTGATGAGTTATTACAGCTATTAAGCATAGGGCAAAAGAAACAGTTAATTGCCATAGTGGTAATAATTATTGACGACACATATAAGTAAAAATATATAGAAATAAGCATAGCAGTAACGGTACAGATCCACATTTAGAGCACTTTAACTGACATTTCACTGCTAGCTCTTATGTGGAGAGTTAAGGTCATTTGAATTAATTGTCCTTGTGATGTGATCATGCTTGAGTTTATTTACTTAGATTTACACTTGTGTGGTTGCAAATAGCATCAAATCTATGTTATTTTTCTATACACAGTTTCAAGTCATCCTACACTGTGGGCAAATTCCTCTAATATACCAGGTTTTGTCTTGATAGCTAAGCGGATTCCATAGAATTTTTGTTTTGTCTGTATCAATTTTCATTCCTGGGACAAATGCTTATTTAGTGAAAATGGGATGAGAGATTAAACCAGCCTGGTTCTGTTTGATTTAAAGTGTTGAAAGTTAGGGTCAAGGTGCACCATCAGCATGAAGCTAAGAGCAATCTTTGTTGTAGGATGTGACTTTGACTGCTGTTCTCTCTTAGAAGCTCAGAAAAAAGAAAGCATCAGAGCTAGTCTTGGGAGAGGCGGGGGAACAGCAAGCAGCATAGCCAATTACACTCTTTTTGATGTAAAAATAGTGCTTACTATCAAATAAACACCTTTGACTTCACTTGCCAGTATGGTGGTTTGCTTTCTAAACTGTGGATTACATATAGGAAATTCTGCATGGTAGCTAAAGGCAGGTTGAAAAAAAATATTAATCAGCTCTGACTGTGTTATGATAGTGGTGTTTGCACAACTTAAAATGACCAGTAATTGTCTCATAGATGCATAGTAATTATAGAGTCTAAATGCAGATGTTTCCTTTTCCTTTGCTGCCACAGGAGTCACTCTTCAGAGTTGTATTGTGTAACATCCTACTGTGGCACATAAACAGTACATCTTTATATAGCAAGGGACTCCCTTATCCATTTGTATTTATATATAACATTGCACATGGGTATTATGTTAAAAGAATAGTTTGGCAAAGGCAACTATTAAAACGTTAGGAAATGCTGGAATTAAGGTTACACGTGCAGCTTTAATTCAGTCGATTCTGCGTTCTCATATTGACTTTAATTGTATGATGGTGTACTGTTTATTCACAGGGTGTTTTCTGTATTCATCGTAGGATGGAAGTGCTCTTAAGATGACTCTTATGTGTAGGAGTTGTGCAGAAGTTGTAAAGTGTGTAAATGAATAAAATAGGAGATTGCAGGAAGAGAGAGGATCTCTTATTTCTTTAAAAAGCAGTGAGTGCTGCCTTGGAGATTGAAGTGTGGGCATCTCAATTTGACCTAGGAATCACAATTGATCTGCTGGTTTCCCTTTGCTTCCTGTGTAATGGGAAAGATCATTAGTATTCGTGAAGCACTCAGATACTACTGTGCCACAGAACAGTCTAGGAAATAATAATTTCTTCTTCACACCAGCATTTGAATAGCATGAAACAGGTGAAGTTCTGGGGCTGCCCATTGAACAAAGGATGACAAAACACAATATTGATCAACTGTTTATGGAGTGAATATCACCCATCATTTGCACTAAATAAGAGCAAGACACTGGGTATGTAATAGCATACGACCACATCATTATGACTGCATCATGATGTATAAATAAGCAGGATGAACTAAGGTTGCATGGTGAACCTTGAACCTGGGATTTGGTAACAATTTAGTGCTTGACTTTGTAACCTTAAGAAAAATATTTTAACAGGAACTTGGTATTTAATTTTCTGCTGTTGACAAGAAGTAAACTTAAACCCAGCTCTGTTGTGTGGCTCATCAGCAGGTTTTGACACTTGAACAACAACACAGAAAATTCTGCTATTGGATTGCAGGGAGAGACTGAGGATAATTTGTATTCCTCCAAATGAATCAGTAACACAGGGGAAGAGGTAGTTTTTCTAGAAGAGCTCTCAGATATTTGCTAATGGCAGAGTTGAGGTGAAGTTCCCATTTCCTACCAGGCTCCCTAGGGAGATCTGCTTTCTTGTGCTCATTTTCCCAAGCATGGCTCTTTCTGCCTTGTCTCCTCCAGCTTGCTCCTGACCTGCCTCTGCCCCACCGCTGGCTCCTTCCTCACTGCCCAGTCCTCACTTCTCTGCCAACCTCAGCCTTTCTTCTCTCACTTTGTCAGTCCTTGCATCACTCCTCCATGTCACACCTCTTGCACAGCCCTTCACAGGCTCACCTAGTCAGTCATCTCGTTGCTCTGAGGCACTTGTTCAATGAGTGTCTTTGATTTCTCTGTCTCCCTGTGGCATTTGGTTGCATACTCTATGCGTACCTTCTTTGGCTCTCGTCTCTTTTCTTGGAGATCTCACACACAGTTTCTACCCTCCTCATTCATCAGAGAACCTTGTTTAAAGCCTTTTGCTGAGGCAATACCAGTTTCATAGAATCATAGAATAGTTTGGGTTGGAAGGGACCTTAAAAATCATCTAGTTCCAGTCCCCCTGTCATGGGCAGGGACACCTCCCACTAGACCAGGTATGCCAGCATCTCAAATCCTTAGCTCTGCCCTGATCTGCTCTCTCCAGCATTGATGGTTACTAGTCCCAGCTGTTACCTTGCAGGTCCATTTCTCCTCTAGTCCTTAGCCATGAACTCTGCTGCTCCCTTGAACGCTTTTCAGCTGCAGCTCCGAGGCTCTGCTGGTCTCTGTGTTCGTCCCTCAGGCTGTCAGTCCCAGTGTATTTCTCCAGCCCTTTCCTCCAGTGCACCGGTTCCGGTGTTTGTCCTCTCTACATTCAGATCATACGGCTTCTTCCTCTCGCTGGCTAAGCACGGCCGAGCGAGTCACAGAGAGCATAAAAGAAATGGTCTCCTGCCTGTCAGGTCTGGTGCCTGCTCTCCCTTGCTCTCCATGCCTCTTGCCTGCACTGCCATTGGCCTGCGACCACAGCAGATAACTATTAGATGGAAAGATTAGTTTTGCCTCCGTACCTCCAGGCTGGAAGGATCCTGTTCAGCTCCTCGGTGGGAATGGTAGGTGTCCTGAGAGCAAAGGTAAGAACTGCGAAGGTGGAATTTTCTTGGTCAGTCCATGATGATGCTGGGGTATTGGCCCGGCAGCTGTAAGACCCCTGAAAGTCTTTGTTTAGTGGGTGTCTGAAGGGATTTTAGTTGATAAATTGAAGATATTTTAATTGATAAATTCAAACATGGCTTTTTAAAAATAAAAATCTCGTAAAATCACATTGGTAGTCACCTGGGCCCTAGGAATAGCTAAATCAAACTTTTTATCTTTGCAAAGAAGTACTACTAGCAGATGAGGAGGATTAAAAGAAGTTGACTTGCTTAGCTCAACAAAACCAAAAAAGGCTGAGAGGAGGTACAATACAGGCTATGAATGCATCGGGGAAGCAAAAAAGGTATTTAAGGAAATGAACGCTGTTGTCACAAAAACCAAAAGACCAGGAATAAGTTTCAGGTGGCAACTAGAGGAAGATTACTTGTAAACAAGACAGCAGTAGGTTCTGGAGCAGCTTTCGCATCAGAGCAGTGAGATCACAGGGATAGCAGATGATATTTATATCTCAAAGCCTTATCGCTCTGACAAATGTAGACAGATTTTTAACAAAGTTGGCAAAAGGCCTATGTCTAGCTTAAAGGATATTCATATTTGAAGTATCCATCCCAAAGCCTAGAGTCTTCTCAAAAAAGATTACTGGGATATTTTTTTAGTGTTGACGAATAACTACTGGATATTTTCATCATCTAGCTCTCAGGCTTCTCAGTCAGCTTTTGACTAAAAATTTTCAAGAAACTTCAACCTTGGGAAGGGAATATTTTCAACCAAACATAAGATAAGGCAACTTAAAATGGATTTTATAAGAGAAAACAATCTGATAATTTAATTATTAACAGTATTACTGGTGTCGTGTAATTATAAGAACCTGTATTTTCAAATAGTTAAATGTTGATTGATTGCTGGATCAAGTCTTGAAACTTTGTTTTAAAACATGGGATTGAAACAGTTTGAAAAAAAATGAATGTTTGTAAGGAGGGAAACTTAGGAGTCAGGAATGTTAACAGTTGTTACTAAAAGCAGAATATCAATACCACTGTTTTAGATTTTCATTCAGTCATTTTAAAAAAATCTTCCAAGTCCTCCTTTTATTTTTTTCTTGAAAATAATCTGTGCCCATCAGAAATTCAAAAGCTACTTAGAACTCAGAACTTTAATTTGCTCTTTGCTGTCCAGAGTGTTTGCATACTCTGATATACCTTTTATGGCAGGAGTAATTTGGTTTGCTATTAAAACATAGGTATAATAGAATACAATCTACAATGAGATGTTCAGAAGGCTGAGGAAAGTATTTGAAGCTAGATGTTTTCTTATTCCAGATTCTTCCTCTGTTACATGGTTGGCCTTGTAGGCGTAGGAAGCAGGTAAAACTCTGTGTGCCTTCTTCAAACCTTAATTTTCTGTCACGTTATTTTCTTTTGTGTCTGGCAGACTAGGGGGATCTGAATGGATGCAAGATAGCTGCAATTAAAAATTAATACAAAATTTATTTTTAGGTAATAGGAAGGGTTTTTTTGCAAGAGTTATATACAGCAATCATCTAAGGTATATACATTTATTTCGCAGAAATAATTCATGATTTTAAGACGATGAAATCCTGACATTTTAGGTATTGATATCTATGAAATGTTAATTTTGAAACAAGGTAATGATAATTATAATGGAAGTAGCACCTTGCTGATGGTTTTAGCATAAAACTCAACTAAAATACCTATTCCACATGCTGTAGCTTTCCAGATACTCACAGCTCAAAATACTATCTTCCCATCTGCAAAACCTTCAGTACCTTTCTGTCGGCTTCTATAATGTAGGTAAGCTATTTCAAGATTAAATCCTGCAATTCATATTGAAAAGCTAAATAGGTGAGGAGTAAAGGAATGGATTAAATGTGTTATAGATCATGGTTGTCATGTTGATGATATTATTAATTTTCAAGTGACATTCAAAAAGAATACACATTTTTGTTAGCGCAGTTTTACTAAGTAGCTTTTCAAGAGGACTGATGGCTTTGGCACAGTATGGCTAGTTAAGCTGAATGTTATCTGGCCCCACTTACATGCAGGTCTTGGTTACACTGATTGAAGTATGCCTTGCTTTTCAATTTATTCATTTGAAAAAGAAAAAAGGGCAAGCATGTTTTCTTTGCACAGCAACATACTTTAAATGCACCATCAGGGAACTTTCTGCCTTACTTTCCTCTTTATGATGGCCATCTTCCTTGGTGGAAGTTGCTGAGATCTGTGGAGATTATCTTGACAGTATCTGATCCTGCAGCTCATCTCACAGTTAACGGAGTTACAAATGTGGAGCATCTCTTAACTTTCTGCTCCTGGGAGAGATCACTGATACTTGAAGGAAATGAAACAGAAACTCTACTTGCTGTAGAGTAATATTCACTAATTTACTCTTTTAGCTACTAGAAGATAGTATCACTTCAGACCAATAAGTAGTTTAAATTTGGTCCGTCTGTGCAGAAGTAGTAAGCAAGCTGGATTGTGGTTTCTGTTGCCTCCATTGCACATGTCTCATCCAGGGACTACTTCAATATTTTACCCAATTACTAAATGAAGCAGGATTTATAAGCAGTCATCGGAGCAGGGATCAGAGCCCAGCACTTCATTCTCCCCAGACAGAGCCTGGCATGTTCCAATGCAGAGTGCTACGCTCCCTCTTCCGCATTCCACACCAAGAAATCTTGAACTCTAGCTGTACCACTTCCACAAACAGGAGGTTGTTGCAGAATAGTCTCCAGGCTGTCTGCTGGAAAATGAGGGTTTAAGCCTAGCTTTCCAGCTTCTTAAGACAATAAGGAAAAGGCAAACAGCTGCTTAACTTATTTTATGGTTCAAAAGAAACTAGTGATCTCTGTTGTTATGAAAGGATGACTGAGGACCAATTTCAGGAGACGGCTTGGGGGTGTCTTATGTCCCTGAAGAATGAGATGTTGCATCATCCTGAGTGACCAGGTTTTTCTGACTACTTAGTTCCTACCAAAAACTCAATTTTGCATCATGTCAGTTTTAGATGTGCAAGTAGATGGTTATCCAGTAAACATAGTTTGATGTTACAAAACTGTATTGCAGTGTCCAAGTACATTTGTGGATCTAGCCCTTTATCCATTTTGAATTTCATGTCCTCAAATAATCTACCTCTTTCATGAAACTTGCCTCTGTAAGGTTATTTTCAAAGTCGGGGAAAGGTAGAGATTGAGCATCAAGAAAAGATTTCCTTTTGAAAGCCTATGAAAGTATCAGAATTTCCTTGTATAAATACAAACACAGGCTCAAAATGCATTTGCTGAAATAAACACGGAATGCTTATTTCCATCTTCTCCTACCTTTAGAAAGAAAGAATGTAAATTCTCTCTACAAAGCAATAATGTGATGTTTGAAAAGCCTAACTGTTTACAAAGTTAGTTTAACATAGAGTGAGACCATTGATGCTCAGGACTTTCAGATTTAGTGTGTTTGACTTCCAGCTTTCTGCTTATTGCTTTATAACATTAAATACAAACCCAGAAACTCTGTAGTTTTGTTTGTATATCCTGGCAATGTAGGCACTTTCAAGTATGGATGTCCTCTTAAACGACTGGCATAGAACCAGAGAAAAAAATTCATTTAATATGGCTGCACCTCCACTGGAGGATTTTTTTTTTTAATTTAAGCTTAGCCTAGTTGGTTTTACATTGCCCTTGTTTGTGCTTTCATTTTGTGTATCTTTTTTGAATTTTGATAATTTCTGACAACATGCAGTCCCAAGGGACTTGCATAGCCTGATTACATACATTGGATGTTTTGTATTCTGCATTGCATTATCATCTAATCAGGTTAAAGCGGTAAAGATTTACTAATGGGAACATTCAATTGCCCTAGATTTTGTCTTAAATTTATTAAGTTATTTTACTTTAAAAGTTGATCCACTTTAATATCATTCAATCTGGGATGTTAAAGGACAAAAATAGCCTGCTACATTCAATTAATAGTCTAAATTATTCTAAATTAGGAAGATTTCTGTTGAAACACGCTCAGTAAAACCATGATTCAAACACTTCATTTCTGTTCAGATTTGTTCATTCTGAGCAATGAACATAATGAAAGAAAAGCAAGTGTATTCCAGGAATTCTGAGGTAGTTTAGTATAAGTGAAATATAAATAACTCACAACTAAACTGAAAATTAAATTTCAGTCAATGTTGACCTGTACTTCCCAACAGCTTTCAAAAACCAACGTGAAAGAACTCAACTGCAGCAGAAAATTTTCTCAAAGATAAGATGTGAAAGTACAAGATATTTGATAAGAATTCAGTTGGCCAGCACAACCTCCGATGTGTCATAAAGTCAGGGAATTTTTGCAATAAGACGATAATTCGGTACCAGCCTCTCGGCAACTTTTGCCAGCTGGATTGCTTGACCAAGCTTAAAAGCTGACCTCTGCTAATGCTTCTGTCTCGAGGAATGACAGTGCAAAACCCACTGGTGTTCTTGAGGTATCAGATGCTATTTAGGGGTGTCTTATCTGATATATGGTGGTGTGTGTTACCTTATACTGTTTTCCAGCTACCCGTCTTCCATCTACTTTCCACCTGATCTGCAGTGCCCCACCATGACAAACAGTCCTTCTTTCCCTCCTCAAAGGAAATCATGCTTTGGTACTTGGCCAAATCCCTCTTACAAGAAATATACTGAATACTTCTTTGAAATCATCCCCATTACTGGAAACCAGCTCGCTTTTATAGCAAAATAGCAAGTCTGACTCTCAGGCGGCTGCTGCAAATCACCTGATTGCAGAGAAAACCCTAGACATGGGCAGAAATCAGTTTTGCTCTCATAAATGCCTGTCCCGAGCACTTTGCTTCCCGAGACACAGCAGTGAGGACTCTGTGTGCAGTTTGCACCCCCCTGTGGTACTGACGGTGAAATGATGCATTAAATTTAATCCTGTACTTTGAATGCAGAAAAAACTCTTAGATTTGCTTATGTATGACCAACAGGCTTCAGTGCACAAGCTGTTATATGCATAACTGCCTGCAAATGCAACAGTTCCCACTGATTGACAATAGAGACTACAGTTAGTCTTTAGGCTAATGAGCAGAAGGAATGCATAATCGGAGGCATAGAATAAGCAGCTATAGCTTATATATATATATATATAGCATCTTATATATATATAGCATCTTATATATATATATATATATAGCATCTGGGCTGTGACCTTGCAGGCCTTCAAGCTAAGAAGGGTCAAGCCCTGACCCTTGCTAAGTCCCAGAGTAGGCTAAGTAAGGACATGTCTAATCAATATTTTAGTGGATATAAAAGACACTTCACTCGCATAACCCAAAAAAGTGTTGTGTATTATTAACAGTATGTTTTTCACTGGCATACAGCAATGTGCTTTATAGAAAGATAACAGAAGTGCCTTACATATTTTGATTTTAATAGAATATAACCAATCTTTTTTTCACATGCTGTCCAAATTGTCCAGGAATCCTTTCCAGGATAGTACAGATGTTCTGCATTATTTTGTATTTTTTAAACTCGTTACTATGTTGCTGTAATCATGGACTTATTTGGGACTTACAGCTATGGCATGGAAAACGTGTTTGCTAGAAACTAACAATCCGGTGGGATGAGAGGTAAGCATGTTGTGAACAGTGGCTATGCAAAAAGAGAACAATTATGGAGTTCTTATCAAATCTATTAATTTACTCAAGCAAAGCAAAGCAGTTAAGTTCCATTATAAACATCTTTGGAATAGCAAAGTTGAGATACTTAAAAATACTTACGTGCTTAATAGCTCTGTGTACACATTACTCAGAAGTTATCTCCACGCTGAATAAAAAAAGTAGACTGTAATCAAGTTAGAAGCTGGCATTTCTTAGATGCGAGTTTGCTAGATTTTGCTACTGTGAAAAATTCCTTTTGGAGCTTCCTGCCTTGTTCTGAAAATGTGATAACATGATTCCTGAAGAGTCAGTAACCTGAAGTGGGTTTTGTTTATTCATTTTGTTAATGCATGCATTAAGTAGGGTAGAAAAACAACTTAGAAGAGGATGGCTAGTTGTAATACACATAGATACCAAAGATTGCTCTACCACTGCCTGTTCAGTTTGCTTTCTCAGGCATATGGGAGTGGGGTCTTCTCACATAGCTTGTCTTCCAGTATTGTAGCACAGCTGACCAGAAGGGCAGTCTCCTTTTTCTGAAAATCGACATCTCAATAGTGAAAATGGAGAATATATTCAGTGGTGTATATGGAACGATCACACAACAGTGCTTTTGGTTTCTAAGGGTAGGAGGAGGTATAGGAGGAGTTATTATAAAGAATAAGAATGGGCTGTTAAGGCCTCTTTTGAGAAAAGGCTAAATCCTACTGGATAAAAATTACAAACTACTTTCAAAGATAAATCTGAGAGTTGAGAGATCTTTTCTTCAAAGCTTCACTAACAACTGCTATTGTACTTTGTCCTTGCATATTCCAAGCTGCTACATAAATATTAACAAAATATCACTATAGCACCCTCACAACACTGTGGCTGGGCTCTTTCTAGTTTTCGTATTATAAGCTAGAAATGAAGAAGGTGAAGAAATGGAAAGGCAAAATCTGTCTCTGTGGGTCTGTGTGATCCAAAGATACTGAGGCTTGCTGAGCAACCAATAGAAGATACAGGCCTGAAGCAGGATGTTCAGAGCTGGGATTAAAGGGAACACTTTCGCTTTTGTGGTAAAATCTGGATTTAAGGACAGGCCATAATAAACCTAATCCCTGACTAAGCACATCAGCACCCCTATTAGCCCCACCTGGTACAGCAAAGTGCTCTCCATGCCCTGCAGCAAGCTATGCACTTCCAGCTCCCATCAGAAAGACACCTGGCTGTGACCATCCTGCTCTATAAGATCCTATGGAGAGTTTTAGTTTATTATATAAACTGGCAGCAAAATATTCCCAGCACCAGAGCTAATTACGACAGCAATCAGAGCTGAGATCACACATCTCATGTTTCTGTTTTTCCGCACTTACCTCTTGCTCTCTCTGCGTTGCAATACAGCGAACAAGAATTCAGTTAATTGGTTTTATGTATTCATTCCCTCCCTCTCTTCCCATCTGAACTTCACCATGAAGTACTGCAGAAGGAGAAAAGAGGATTGGGATAGAAGTGAAGGAGGTCAGGAGGAGCAACCACTAATAAGACATGCTTTCTTATTTAGCCAATTATTTAACTGTATGTTATTGGCAGTTTCATACATAGTATATAGTGCCTCACATTGTTATTCTGGATTATGTGGGTTTTGTGCTTTAAAAAGGGTAAAATACTCCCCAATGTAATAATGATGATTCACTTGTCCACCCCATGAGAACCAACAGTAAAATGGTTCCGACAGAACCAATAAATTTTATCAGATCTCAGTCACAGTACAAATTTCTTCTGTAAGTAAAGACACATTTTAAGCCCCTCTTTAAAAAAAAAAAAAAAAAAAAAAAGGAGCTACAAAATAAGCCTAAAATAATAGCTGTTGTAGTGTCAAAAAATATGGAATCTAGATGGGCTGAATGAGGGCTCTCTGCAAAACGAAGTATACACCTCTCCGAACTGAGAACAGCATACCCCTAAAAATTAACGTCATACCTGGACCAGCATCAGGTTACGGTAGCTCCCACATGAAATCACAAATCAAACACATCGTTTTCTAGTCAGGTGCCCTGGAGAAACCACAAGCCTCTCCAATCAGAAAATGCGGAGGGAGAGAAATAGCACCTCTGCCCCATCGTGTCACGATAACCTGCGTATAACGTATCTTAAATTCTCAACATGGTGTTGAAATGTTATCGTTCAGACATCTGCATTTCCCACTTCACCCTGACCAGGGAAGCCAGAAATGGCAGCAGCCCCATCCCTGCACTGCATCAGCGCTTATTTACGTTTCTGGAAGTGCGCTTTTTTTTGGGGTAGCTGGGAAGCCTGAACGTGGATACGGTCTATAAGCCGACATCAGCCGTTTGTCTGACGATGCCGTCTCGGCAAAGCGTGACCCAAAGCTGCCTGTCACGCCCCGCTATCCCAAAGGACTGCTCTGAGAAATCCTGTTTCCCTTTCCCCTTCCCCATCCCCTTCCCTCCCTCGCCGCGGGGCTGTTCTGGCAAAGCGGGGCGGTAACAAAGAGCCCGGCGTGGGCCGTCCGCGGGCGTGGGTCTTTCCCCAGAGACGGATTTACACGAACGATCTCGCCAGCAGCAGCTCGGCGATGGCAAATCTTTCCCTCCTCCTGGCGGGGGAGCCAAACGCTATCGATTTGTAGCCCGGAAGGTTTTTTTTTTTCCGCTTGTTGTTGCTGCTGCTGGGTTTATTGTTGGGGAAGGGGGAGGCTCATTTGCGAGCTGGTTGCCCAGCCGCCGGCCGCGGCTCTCCCCACGCATCCCTCCAAATGCATTCCCACTAGAGACTGGCTGTTTTTTGGGAGGATTACCCTCGGTGCTCGGCACACCTCTCCTTCTTCCCTCCTCCTCCCCAAATTCACAGCAATGGTAAGCGGCGTCCCTCTCCCCTAACCTCCTTTTCCCGTGAGATGCTTTTCCACGCCACGCGGGGCGGGTACTCGCCGGTGCTACCGGAGGCCCCGCGTCCCGACCGGCTCCCCGCGCACTCTGACCGTCTGTCTGTCTCCCCGTGCAGAGCTCCGGCAACGCGTCCTACCGATGCTCCATGTCGTCCTCCGCCGATCTCTCCGACGAGGAGGACTTCAGCCAGAGGTCGGGGACGGTGTCGCCGGCGCCGGGGGACACGCTGCCCTGGAACCTGCCCAAACACGAACGGTCCAAGCGGAAGATCCAGGGCGGCTCGGTGCTGGACCCTGCCGACAGGGCCGTGGTGCGCATCGCCGGTAAGGCGCGGCCGGGGGCTGACGGGGCGGGCGGCCGGGGGGCAGAGGGATCCCCCCTCCCTCGCTTTTCTGAGCGCGGACCCTCCGGGAGGTGACTAAGCTCTTGGCTGCGTTTTCCGGCCGGGTGAATTGATGCGTGAGGGGAAGCGAGCTGAAAAAGGCGCAGGTGCGCCCATTAAACTTTCATGGGAAAACGCATTAGCGGTGCGGGGGCCGCAGCAGCGGCCTCGGCCGTGTCAGCCGGTGCCGGCGTTTTGGCCGGGAGGCCGCGGGAGCAGCCCACCTCCTCGGGTGGGAGCGGGGAGAGGCGGCGGCCGGTGCTGCCCCACGGTGTGTGCAGGGCGAGGCGCCGGTTCTTTGTCCGTGCGGGGCAGGGGCCGCGCTCGGAGGGGATGGGGACCGGGACCGGTGTGCCGGAGGCGCGGGCGGGCGCTGGTCTGCCGCCCGGCCGCAAATGATGTCGAAAATAGGGCGGAGGTCTGCTGCTCCCCGGCGAAAGCTGGAAACCGCCTGTAAACGAATCCTAGGAAGATGCGGCGGACCTCGGTGCTCCCCGGGGACGCCGCTGTTGCTCCCCCCCCTCCTTTGTGTGCGCCTCCGTGGGTGCCCTCCCGGGACACCATTTCCCAGGGTAGCGCATCTTAAGGGTGCTGCTGGGGGCAGCGGAGGGCGCGGTGGCAGCGCTTTGCGGGGCCCGGCTTTCGCCAGCCGCTCAACGCAGCCGCGGGGGGAGGCTACGGAGCCGGCCCGGCCCGGCCGCCCGTGGGGCTCACCGCCGCCCCCCGGAGGCGGGAAGCAGGGGCCCGGCGCCGGGCCGTGCCGGGGTCAGGGCAGGAGAGACCGCTCGGGGCGGGCCCGGCGCCGGGATCAGGGCCGGGAGGCGGCGGCGGGGCGCAGGCGCGGTGAGGACACCTGCGCCAGGGCCGGGGCCGCGCCTGCCCCCGCTCCGCTCCGCCCCGCCCCGCCCCGCCGCCGGCGCTGCGGGGGGTCCCGCGCTGGCTGGTTGCCAGCGGCGGCGGCTGCCCGCGGGGTCGCTGCCCGCCCCCCCGATCAGCGTCCGCCGTGCTCGGCCCCTTAGCGCCAGCGCCGCAGGGCGGCGGTGTCCCCGCCGGCCCCCCCGCCGGCCCCGTCTGTGCCGCGGCCGTCGTGTCCCCGCCCCGGCGGCCGCCACCCTCCTCGTCCCAGGGAAGGACGGGGAAGAAACACCAGGGGCGGGTGGGAGGTGGCTCGGGGGCAGAGCTCCCCGGCCCCGCAGGCGGTGCCTCGGCGATGGGGCTGGAGCTCGGGGGCTGCGGCGCGAGGCGGCGGCGGTGGATGCCGGGCTGGGGCCGCCCCCTCCGCGCTCCGAGGGGCGTCTACCGACACCCGAGCGGCCGGCGGGGGCGTTTCCTCGGCCGGGCTGGCAGCGCCCGTCTCTCCGCCCTCCCTCCCGTTAGCCGCTGGGTTTTTTTCTTGTGCCGTCCCCGCGGCTTCTGGCTGCCCGCAGCCGCGCAGGGAAGCGGGCAGGGCTAGCCCCCGGCCATGGCTGGCTACCTCTCCCCCGGCGCCTACTTCTACGCCGAGGAGCAGGAGTACCTGCAAGCCTATGAAGATGTCTTGGAGAGATACAAAGGTAGGGCAGCCCGCCCCGCCGCACTGCCGGGGCTGCCGCTTGCCCCCCCGGGCGTGGCGGCTGCGGGCTCGGGCGGCTCCGGCGCTGCGGGGTCCGCGGGGAGCAGCCGGGCCGGCGTGAGGGGTGACCGGCGGCCCCGGGTCCCTGCCTGGTGTCCGTCCGTCCGTCCGTCCGTCTGCGGGGACGGACGTCGGCGGCGCCTGCCATAAATAAATATACCGTCTGTCCCTCACCAGTGGGTGAAACGCACTCTCTTGTGTTTAAAAATGTATTTTTCGGGTGAAATGCAGTCACGGTCATGTACATCTCGGTGTGCGTTTGTCTTTAAAGCTTCAGTTTATGTTGACCTTTTTATTTTTATTTTTTTTTGTGGTCGGGCAAAGAGTGATCTTGGTTCATGTAGCACCTGAGTTTTTTCATCGAATATTGGAAAATAAGGAAAAAAGGCATTTAGCGTAACAAAGATGCATACAGCTAAATTTATCTTGCTAGAAATGCAAATTACATTGCTTTCTTAAATTCGTCAGAATGGAAGACGTGGCTTGAGAGACATGATTCATTACTGTTTTTCAGTAGATTCACTGATACTAAATCTGAAAATGCTTATCAAAAATGTTACGGCTCTGATTTTAATTCAAGTAAAAAAGGGATTCAGTTAAATGTTCTGATTGAATCTTCATCTCAGAAATAGTTTTTACAGCATGTCACAGCATATGTTGACATTTGCAGCACTGAATCCTTTTGTAATGTTTGGGAAAAGGATGGCTTAGATTTTATACCTGAAATTTTTCAGCCGTATGTTTTAAGTCTGTTCTGAAGGTTGTGGTTAAATGGTTTCCACTGATGGGAATGGGAGTGGCATAGCTTAAGACAGCTTGATTTGAAGATACTGATAGTTGGCCTTTTTTAATTTGGGTTGATAGTGATAATATTTTGAAAAATAAACCCTCTACAGATGGTTATTTTGACATGAGAACTTTTCAGGTCCGAGTCTAGTTTATACCTGTGTCACTGGCAGTTTCATGTGTCATTAGCAGTATTGACTAATGACTCCTTTGTGTCTGTTGTCCATTGTGTCAATGCAGCTATGGAGCATGTGGACTATTTCTGTGCTGAAATGCATTAGTGCATTTTAGTTAAGAAATAATTATGGTTTGTGATAGGTCATCTTCAAAAGCACATCTCTATTCCATTCTCTCCTGTCTTTTTAAGTCATCAATTACTTTATATGTAGCCGAAATGATTTTTGGAAAATTTTAAAGCAAGTAGATTGTTTACTTTTTAAATTAAAAAAAAAAAACACACTGAGAAAACTTGTTTTTCTGTTCTGGTGCTAATCCAAAGCACTGTGATTCTGCTTTAGATTACCTTTGATTTGCTGCTAGAGTTAGGTTTAATAAGATTCATTCTCATACCAGTTTGTCTACTTGCTTAAAAATCTGGGAAAGATATTAGGCCTAATTTCCCCTATTTCAGTGAGAGCTTTATTGGTATCAGGGCTGGAAGGTTTGTTTTTTAAGTGTTGGGGGACAAAGGGATTTTAATAAAAATAAATTCCTAAAACTAATTAACATCTGTATTAGAAATAAAGCACATTCTGGAAATATTTGAGTGTATATCATATTATGGAGGTAACATCGGGTCCTTTCACATGCTATTTTCAGTGACAGTCCAATTGTGAAATTATTTGGGAGGATCCAATTTCTGTTGTCTTAGTTTTTAGCGTCATACTCAGTATATCAGTACGCTGTGTTTTGCTGCTCGAGGTATACTTTATTCAGCCATTGTGAGCAAAGGTAAAGATTCAGACTTGTTTTAATTAAGATATATTGGAAACCTGGAAAACACATTATTTTTTAAAATGTGTTTTCAAGCCGGTCATGATTTCCCATCCGAGTCCCAGTAGTATGACTTCACTACAGTGATTGTTGTTCTGATGACTTGCTATGGGAGCTGATCTAATCAGAAAAGAATTGCTACAATATAGGCTTTGAAGAGGGAGTGCCATTTCTCTGAATTTCTCAGTTTCGTAAACACTGCCTTTAGTAATTTTTTTAATCAAATGCAAACCACGTTGACTTTATATTTTTAAGGCGAGCTGCAATCAATAATTGTAATGCCAATAGTTCTTTTTTTCCTTTCTACAGTTTGCAGAACGCTCTCGTATTCATTTAGGGCATTATCAGGGAGCCAAATTATCTATGCCCCAGCTGTTGAGTACTGTAACTAGCAGAGTCAGCTGTACGAAATTCATTGCCTGTCTTGGAAGGCTTGGGATCATATGATGCCGCATCATTAAGACATTTGGGCCATTTGATTTAGAAAGAGAAAAGCAGCCCATTTTAAATGTGGAAAAGTGAAATTTTACTCTTTGTCCGTTTCTGCAGCCAAAGTAGGCTGTGGATCTTGAAGACCGTGCACTAGCGAGTACCTTGTTGCTTTAACAGTTAAAACCAGGATATTTGTATGTCTCCAAATTCTGTCTGCTGACCGTGTCTCTGGCTGTGACAGCAAATAATTAGGCAACTGTTTGCTAAATCTGTGATGGCACGGAAGAGCTGTTTGCTGTGGGAGAAGAGTGGTGGTTTCTGATTCTTGGTCAGCTCAGTTGCTGGCTGTCATATTTTTTTTTCTTGGTTCATGTAGTAATTCATTGGCAGTATTTCTAAAGCATTTTGGTGGAGGAGAAAAAGTCACGTTATCTCAGATGATTTAGAAATCTTGTTCAATCAAGCTACTTACTCAAGGGGAAAAAAATGCTTCTTTGTTGCTAGCACCTCTAGGAATTCAAAGGCAAAGCCTCTATTGTGATAGTGGCAATAAAATGCCCAGTATATTTTATCTGAAACATTTGATGTATTTCACATCTTGTTTGTGACTGAATAGGAAGATGAGAAATTGTACAAATACTTGTTAATATAACTAACAGTTCAGCTTTATCTCAAAAACTGTATTTGAGTTCTCTAGAAGGTTGTAAAGAACTTAAAAAAAATTAGTCTTTCTGCTTTGTAAGTTATCACAGTGTTGCCTGGGAACAAAAATTAATAAAATTATTGTTAG
Source organism: Larus michahellis (assembly GCF_964199755.1). Classification (NCBI taxonomy): domain Eukaryota; kingdom Metazoa; phylum Chordata; class Aves; order Charadriiformes; family Laridae; genus Larus; species Larus michahellis. The sequence goes on from NC_133898.1 coordinate 104,167,309, forward strand.
CTGCAGCCTTCTTGGTAACTAAGAAAATGTCCCATAGTATTTCATATACATTTAATTTTTAAAATATTAATGCCATCTCTGTCAGATGGCATAGGTATGCATTGTTCCATACCAACAGGATTTGAGTATTAAATATTTGAAGATTGCCATTTTAAGCTCTAACTGCATGCATTCATTAGATTTACTCTGGTATAAATCTTCAGTAGTACACCAAGAATCAAGACTTGCATATGTGATCCCTGTGAAATTGTATAGTTCACTTCAGGTAAAACTCTTCCATATTTTTCGGTTCAGCAAGTAAATTTATTTAAATACCAATTGCAACAACCTTCTTTCTGCAAGATTTTGAACAATTATGTAACAAAGTTGCCTCCCTTTGACATCATTATTGAAATGGGCGCATCTGTTAATGATTGTATGCTGTCTCTGAAAAAGAGCTAATTCTTAGCATTGAGTAAATCACAGTTATTCAAGAACGTTCTTAACAATCATGTAAGCTATAAAAGCTTAAAATATATAGGGTTATCTGGCCCGTGCAGACCTTTTAGTGCTGTAGATTGTGGCTCTGTAAGAAGCAGATGTATTAGAAAATTCAGCTTGACGTGACTGCCCATGAAAAATACAGCCTTGATATTCAGGGACTTGACTAAATTGCTGTCAGGGATAGGAAAGGTACCACATAAATGTTTTCTTTGGATTGGATGCTTGATTGCTGCTTCCTTAGGGTACTTTGGGCTCACTGAATGGCCTCTGTCTGTGTAGGAAGGAGGGGAAGGTCTGGGACTGGGGATAGCAAAACTCAGGTTGGGTTGTTTAAACTTTGGTACATTCTGTTTCGCTATTGGCATTTTTCTCTTGCTTTAGAAAGATCTGTAATGCTACACATTCAGCTGAAGCACCACAAACAGTTCTCTTTCTGTATTCTGAGAAACAAAGACGCTGGAGATGGATGAGCGCTAGCAGGTCATCTGCTGCGTTTTGTTGCCTGTGTAGGGTTCAGAGGTAATGTAATTTGTCCTAGTGATTGATGGAGGGTAGCGTCAAGTAAAGCTGTTCTGATATTGTTTGGGTACAGTTTTTGAATTAAGATTAAAAAAAATTCAATAGATGCCTGTCATCCAGCTCCTTTGAGCTGACTTCAGGAAGGGACCATTCGCTCAGAATGGTTTTAGTACGTCTGAAAACAAAGCTGCTGCTGCATTTTAGGAATTTGTACGCTCCTAAATGTGTTTGGTATCAGACTTAGTCCGGGGATGTTGTTCTTCAGAGATGGCTTCATAGAGCAAACAGAGGAGGGGCCATGGCAGATGCTGCTGGCTCTTGTGAATTTCTGAATTTCCTTGTTTATACTCTGAACTTGGGGGTCTGAACTTACAGCCTGCAGAAATCCTGCTCGTCTGGGCTCTTGGCTGTGAACTAATCAGATCTCCTGCTTCAGGGCTTCTGATTTTGAACTCAGAAAGAAATACTGGTGCGAGTAATTGATTAGGTGCTTTTAATTTGTTTTCCTTCTCCTTGGCATAACAAAAACTGGTGGCATATAGGTATTAGTTTTGCAGGGTGTATAAGGAATTTCCACCTTGCACGGTTTTCTTCCACCTCTTTTCATGAGCTGGTAGTTTCTAGCCTTGGGATTGATCACTTTTTTTGTTCAAATAGGACAGGGTTTTTTGCTCTCTAGTGAAGGGTATGTGTGGGTTATCCAGATGCACGCCACCTTATCCTTTCTTTGCCATCATGCAAGTCTTCAGCATGATGATACTGTCATTTCCCCTGTTCCTAGCATGTTTCCTACATCAGGTTAGCCTCCCGGGAATGGAGGATTTTAGCCAAGAGAAAGTGCCTTCAATTAGGGATGGAAATGTAGGGCATTTCTGCTGTATGAAGTCAAATAAAATTAATGGACACCTTGGGCCATGTAAAAATGTAAAACCTGCAGTTTTACTCTTTCAGCATTCCTCCATCTTTAAGCAGAAAGTTCTCACTTTCAAATTTCTTGGAGATGGGACTTTTCAGTGCATTTCATCCTAAATATGAACCAAATCTTGCTGGTTTGCCTTGTATGAACGCCTCACTTGAGCTAAGTTGAAATGATCTTTTTTTTTTTTGTTGGAATAAAATAGTAAGAACCTGAATGTTAGCCAATTCAGCGAGTTTTTTTTTACGTGTAAGTCGTCGAGATTTGGGCAGCAGTTTCTGAAGCTGAGTTTGATGGTAAATATAGGCTCCAGGCTTTAACAGATACCTGTTTGGATGACTAAGGCAGGCAGAATTTGTCCATCAATTCAAATATCGTTGGTATGTGAATTGGGGCAGAGATCAAAGGTCTTTTTCATTGCTTTTATGGTACTTCCTGATTCTCATTGAGTCAGCAACATCTTTTAAATGGAGCTCACAGGAATATTCCATAATTCCTTTTTTAATGGCCAAAACTGGGGGTGGTGAAGTATGGGGCGAGGGGGGAAAGAAAAAAAAAAAAAAGAAAATAACCTTCAGTCATCATTGTGTTAAAAGGCTTGTTTTGGTACAGTTTATAGTTTTCGTTGAGGTGTTTCCAATTGTTTGCTGTGATCTGTTTTCCTAATCGCTAATGATATTTTGCTTGAAACCCAGGTTATACTTTTTTTCCCTCTACACTGTTTAAAACATGCCTGGTTTGAGGAATTTATTCCATCATTTTGGTAGGACTTCAGCATGTAGTTGGAATTAAGTGCTCTGTAAAATAAAAATGGGCTTATTCACATGCTTAAAGTTAAGTGCAAGTATTTGATAAGTTCAGGCTTAAAGAATAAAGTTTTGTAAATGTCAAATATGAATGCAGCTTATTGCTGCATGCCTGAAATGTTTCCTGTAAAACATCATTAAAGCCGTTTAATTTAACAAAGCCTTGATTTTCTGTAGTGGGTGAAAATATTCATGTACTGAATGCTTTCTGTCAACCCAGCTTTCAAACAGGTGAAACAATGCTTACAAAGACACTTCAGTCTGTGGGTCAAATCCTGAAGAGCATGTTAATAGCTGGATCTTACAAGTTGATCTGCGTAGGCAGGCTCCGATGCTTTTGTGGGAATACACTGGCGTCACAAATTCAACCACGCAAGCCTCTTCCCAAGATTGGGGCCCAAGTAATAGCTCAGCCTTTAATAAGGCATATTCCTGCTGAAATCAGTCATCCTCTAGGGCATTTAATTTGGCCTTAACTGCATTAAAAGCAAGTTAGTGTGTTTCCGGATTTAGTTTCATTATACCTGGTGAATACGTAGTTTTGTTGTGGAGCATAATCTGTCAGCTCTCTGGATTTTGTACATTTTAAACAAACTGACAATAGCTGCAGATCTGTGAAAAGATGAAGATTCTAGGCAATATATTGAGGGTTAAATTCTGCACATTGCAATTACACAATTAGTGTAACTATTTCTGTAAGACAAGGAGGATTAGGCGTCTGATGGGCTTTTCAGTAGCATAGGCCAAAATCTGCTCTTGATTATAGCCACATGGCCCTTTTGAACTTGGCTTGCTTTGAAATCTATTTTCATTGTTCAGTTTTGTAGTTAATATGTGAAATTATAGTGTTTAATAATGTGTTCTACAATGCATATAAGTACAGATCGGCAATTAAGTGAAGTTCATACCCTAATTCTGTTGGAAAACTAAATTAGTTTGGCCTGAGATTCAGGTATCCAGCTATCTGACAGCTATGACACTTTGCACCACTTGGATCTAAAATTAGTAGAGCTCTTCTATACTGGGATTAGAGAGAAGCATATGTGTTTTAGTTCACAAAATGGGTAAAAATCTGACTCTTTATAGATCTTTTGTATGGATGTTTCAGGCAATTTACAGATGAGACTACAGGTGAACAGAGAAGTCCTCAAACGTCTTTTGCTTGATACTGAAATGGATATCCTCTCATCGTGCTTGGAGACTATTCTGCATGATCAGGTTACAGTCTGAGCATTCCTCATGTGACAAGGTCTTTTAGGCACAGTAGCAGCAGCATTAGAAAATACATGTGATCATTTGGACAGATGTTTTACAGTAATAATGGTAATAATAAAGCGTCCTGAGCAGTTCTAGCAAAAGAGCTTTTTCGAGAGAGGAATAGCATTTGCGATGCTGTGGTTTTTACTCAAACAAAACTGTTCATTTTGGTAGGATTCAGGAACTCAACTATTGATGTTTATAAATATTTAATGCTTTAAGTTACTTTGCCTTTAGATAAATTTTTAATCTAGAGATAAAGGATTTACAGTATGTCCTAGAAATTAGGAAATGACTTGAGCATTTGTCTGGAGAAGCCACTGCTATGTAGTCATCCATAACTTCTGGGAATAAGGTATTTTTGCTAAGATAATCCTGGTTTCAGGGTAGGATATTTTCAAAAGCACACATAGCAGTTTGGTAGCCTCAATGACTTTTAATTGAAATTAGGTGCTTTGTTGCTGTTTGTGCCTTGGAAATTCTCTCCCAGTGACAACACTTTGTTCGGTTTGTAACCTGATGCTGGAAACCACATTATAATGCCACGTATTACAGGTTAGTTCTGTATTTAAAACTCAGTTTTTGGAAGGTTTTGAATATGAAATCTTCTCTGGAGGAAAATTTAATTTTTAGAAGGAAAGTTGATTTCAGAGTTAAAAAGGACATTTTCGAACATACTGAAATTTTCTTTGTATTGCAGAGCAAATGTTTTTCTCAGGCTTTATAACTTCTACTCCCTTCATTGAATTTTTAACAAAACCATTGCTGAGAAACATTTGTTGTGGTTTTTGGGTAGGTTTTTGTTTTTCTGCTTTGCAGATAATTTTTGTTGACGTCCAGTTTACAGTAGAGTTGAAGCGGCATTTGGCTCAGTATCTCTTTAAAGGAGAGAAGACCAGACACAGATGAGCTACAGGAAGAAAGCCAAAGTTGATTAGGTCCCTTGATGAAATTACTTTATAATTTTACCAGGCTCAACAGGATACTTTTGCATTGTTCTGTTTCAATTTTTTAAAATAGAGCCCTTGTTAATAAAGTCCGTATGCTCCTTGTGAGGCCAGATCTAGCCTACCTCTGAGAATGTCACTCCAAATTCTAATTTTCTGCTTGTTTCTGTTGCAAATTGTATCAAATGAAATCAAATTGATTCATGTAAGCATTATATGTTTCTACTTAAATTGTACATGTATTTTTGCTTTCTCACGGATATGCATTTCCTTCAGATCTTGTATTACACTGAATTGGTCCAACTGTCCAACATCCTGTTTGCAGTGGGTTTACAGTAGCACTGAGCAGTTATCTTAGTTTGCATCATCAAACATTTTAAATCTGTTATAATCTAATTTATAAAGATAATGTTAGTGTCCTAGAAACAATACATGTTTATGCCTGGATATTTTTACTATCATACCGAAGCATTTTTTGGCTTTGGGAACCACATAATACTCAACGGAATGTAGAGAATTAAGTTTACACTGTGAATGCATGTGTGGCTCTGCAATAATTTGCAGTTTAATACCAAATGTATGGATTTGATTAAATAACACTAGAAAGTGGAGGATCATCTTTATTCTAAGCATGAAACGTATTCTGAATTTGGTGCTACAAGTAGATGCCTAGATTTCTGTAGTCATTTCAGTGAACAACACTGGGAACGGTCTGTTGGAGGTTTAGATGTATGACTAAATTGTTGATGATCTTTGTACAGTTTGTGCTGGATGTTGGAGTTTTTCTTTGTGCTTCCCCAGCCAGTCTGCTTTATTGAGTCTACCCATCTCTGACCTTTTGTCATTTGCCTTCTTCAGGGCATACTTCTTCATGGAAGGCTGCATGTCCTCTTCTGTGTTCCTAGTAAGAAATACCTCGGGGGGCGGGCGGGAGGGAAGGGGAAGTTGTTTTTAATAAAAGGCTTTATTCCTAGTGTCTGGAAGATACAGCGTGACTGCTGTGAGTCTACCCTTGGTTCCCCTTTTTTCTTTCCTGCATCGCTTTCAGATTACTTTTTGGCTGTAGGTTGGATTCCTTGTAGATTGGATTCTTTGTAGGCCTGCACCTACGAAGTGCAGACAGAAGGTCAGCTTGCTTTGAGGGCCTTCTTGTGGGACACACCTGCCCCTCACCTCGTCCCCATGCCAACTTTGCAGAGAAATGAATCATTCTTCCTGCTCAGACTGGTCCCTTCCCAGTCATGGTGGAAAAAGAGGAGAGCTTGGTTGCAGTCTCCTCCTGCCTGCCGTGGTGTGGAGAGCACCAGCAGAGCACTGGCTCTAGCCCTAGAGAGCAGCACGGGCTTCACTCCCTGAGCTGTAGTTGAAGCTGTAGAGAAGCATTTGAGGTTTTCCTTATCATAATCAAATGTAAGAAATATATGTGTGTGGATTGAGATTTCTCAGGCTATGTGCCTGTGTGCGGGTTCCTGCTGTGAACTTGAGTTCCTACAGTCGGGATAAAGCCGACTGGGACTCGAGTCTCAGGTCATGTACTGACCTGCTGGAGGCCTGCTGTGAGAGCGTTTCAAGTGTAGAGTTTAATCCCTGTCAGTGAAAGTGCTGAGAGAGAAGAATGCTCAGGGGACTGACACTGACATGGTCATTTCTTTTGAAATTGCTGTATTTCTTTAGCTTTTGGTTTCATTACTCTAACTGGCACCTGGATGTGCAAGCGTTGCTGTTTAGGGTGAGAGTCAGTCTGGTTTCAGCTTGGACCTCCTGCTGCCAGTGAAAGTAAATGCTCCCTCCCTGCTGTGTGTGACCAAGTTAGTTAATTATGCAATGCACTAAGACATCTTCTGTATCTTAACTGCATTTTAAATCGCCAAGATCTGTTTTCCATGTATTGGCTTAATGACTCAGCTGATAAATAATTTTAAGTTTGATTTATTTGCCTTTTTTTTTTTCTTCTTCTGAGTAAATAAACAGGCCATCACAGTATTTATCTCAATTACTAGCAGTTAGTGTTGACAAATGGCTTAGATGCTCTGTGAGATAGTGGGGTCTGCTTGCAATTTTATTTTGTCAGGCTAGCAGATAAGCAAAAAAGAGTCTTAACATTTTTGGTCTTTTTGTATTTTTTTTTTGTATTTCAGTTAAAATGCCTTTAGTTCTGTATTTTACGATTAAAAATCTCAGCTTGTACAATCTCTTTATGCTTCTAAGTTCTCTCGGTGCCATATTATTAAAGCATTTAATGACTGTACATGCACTTCAGTGCTCCTACTACTGATGTGCTTTGTGAGATGAGACAGCGTGATTGTATGTAGTACCTTTGTTACGTTACTGTTTTACGTTATACGTCTTTGATATGTATTTAAGAATTCCCTTTGATGTATTTTTTTCTTTTAGATCGTTCTAGAATACCAAGTATAAGGTTAGCAGGCAGTTTTCTGATGATGATCTTGGTAGTTCAGTTGGTAGCTTCTGTTTGTCATTCCCAATACTTTTTTACTTTTTGTTTAAATGATATTTAATGTCCTGTCATTGTCTAATGATCTTTTAAATTTCAATAGGTTGGTTTTGAGTCTTAAAATTTTGGAGTTCTCCCAATCTGAAAACATTTGTATCATCAGAAAAGATTCCATTTTTTTGTTTACTGCCTTCTCTAAATCTTTAATAAAAGCAGAATGCATTGATGATTTCTGGAAAACCACAGCGTTCTTCTCACATTGGAAGGCAGCCAAGATTCAAGACTTTGTTACTCTGTAAGTAATTTTTAGGCAACAAAAGGATTACATGCTATATCATAGTTGTTTCTAGTCAGCTTTTGGACATATATGTAAATTTTCCCGCTATTTACCTATATATATACACACACACTCCTTTTTTGTTTTTAACTGAGAGGAGTCCAAGCAATTATGGAGGAATTTGATTTATCATTGCAGAAATGATGGGAATTTGGCATTATATTCTCAGTATCTTTCCCAGTATCTTAGGTGGATTTTTTTTGTTGTTGTTTTAATTTATGCTTTCCAGTTACTCCCAGTGGACCTAATCAGAGCTGCATCAATAATTTCTCAAGCTTCTTCATTTATTTCTTGCAAATAATCTGGAGAATAGTGATGTATTTTAGTGTAAGTGTTTGTAAGCAGCTTTTTTCTCTGATACCTTAAGTTCCTTCTGAATTTGCAGTAAGGTGATGGTAGTTGGCTATGTAAGCCGCCTGTGGGTAGCTGCGTTTAGGTGTCCTGTGTGGCTACATCATTTCTTCTTTGAGATTCCTTCCTGTGGTGGAATGTGGTAATTTTTCTGTAAAGGAGGTTGTGGGGAAAGAAACAACAAATTGTTGTCTTAAAGACTAGGTCTTTGCTCGTAAAGAGTTTATTTAGATACTTGTCTATTGCGGTAGCTTGCCTAGTCTCACTGCCTCCCTGATTCTGGTCATCCATGGACTTGTGTATTGCCTGATTTGTAACAAAATTCTCTTTTCTTTTTGATAGGTACTACTTCTCTTGTTTTGTTTGCTCTCTTGATTTTTCAACCATTGCTTGGATAGGGCTTCTGTCTCGCTAAGGAAACATTTCTGGGATAGCAAACTTCTATAGCATGTGTCTGTTTACTTGTTGGCATTGGGCATTTAGATTACTAGCCTGCTGGTACTGGAGTAAATCATACTTCATAATGTTCATGTGAAAAGGGATCAACATTGCCATCTCTTTCCTTGTTAAAAATGACTTTATAACATCCTTCGATCATCTAACAATGTCTGTGGTATAGGATGGGAAAGCTTTAGAAAAATAAGGGGTGTGTGTCACATTGATCTTCTGAATTTTTTCTAGGTCTTGGACAAGATTCCTCACTTTTAAAAACAGGTGATCCCCAATCTTGTCCAAAAAACTGACAGTACATTCTGTATTCAGGCAAATAAGTATCTGTTAAATTATATCTTGAGTCAATTAATAAAAATAAAGACTGAATGAAGATTTTGAGATTTAACCTTTTAAATTAGCAGTATATTTTTTAAATTATTATTTGCAAGGCACTAATGGTATTTTTATTAAATTTGACAACTACATATATTTATTTCCCTCTTCTCCTGCTCTTGCACATGCTGAAAGTCTCCTGATGGATACTGTTGGCTGCTTTATAAAGAGTGGCATCCGTCATGATCTAACTGCATCTCCCTGTGAAGTTTGTAAACAGGAATTTTTATGTGTCAGTTACTGATGATATTTTTAGTATGACAACAGTTTTATCTGCAAGAGGGGCTTTTTATCTCACCCGTTGGGCCATTTTCACTTTTGACATCAAGGTAAAGCTATTCTTATGTTTTAATTGGTATCGCAGTTGCTGTTAGTGTGGCTTTTGTCCGGGCCCACCTGGAGGCCGACATCCCAGCCCGGCCTCAGCCTGTCCCCGTCCCCAGGGAGGTGCCCGATGGCCCGCGTTGGGGCTGCCCCGGTGCCCCCGGCCGCCCTGCTCCTGGCTGGGGAGGTGGGATGGGCCCTGGCTGCCAGGCCCTGCCCTGACGGACCCTCCGTGGGGAGGCCCCGCTGCTTCCAGCACTGCTTAGTTTCCTTCTTTGTATCTTGTCCTTTCTTCTGGCCTCATGATCTGTGCATGGCAGCTTTTCATATTAGAGTGTGGTCTACATCTGCTTGGCTTTCTGTACATTCCTGACCGGTTGTGTTATATCACGTCCTGCTTAGTGTTGGCCATTCTAGAAATTATTGCGTAGCTGAAAAACTGCTCTGTGAAAACAATGCATTTTAATGATGTGCTAAGACAGCGTTATTGATGCAGTTTCTGTGAACATAAAATTAATATGTTTATGCAGCTTTGGTGGAGCTTTATTCAAATTTTCTGATGGTATCTGCTTTGCACTTTCTCAATTATGGATGTCTGTTTACTTGAAAAAAGATCAGGCTTCTCCCTTCTCGTCATGCTTTTGAGCTTTTAATACAAAAGGAGTATGGAGAAGTTCAGTTTTAGGGCTGATCAGTGATTTCATTTCAGATGGGCATAGTAGTTGGCAGTTGTCATGTCTGCTCAGGGGAGCATAGCTGCAATAAGCAACTCTTGTTACTCTATGGTGCTGTAGGAATTGTTATGGAACGCCTAAAGAAACTCTGGAATTACTCTTAAAATGTGATGGACTAAAGGCTTCTTAGTGTTGAGTTTTTAATTTAATGTGGTTTTTTGTTCATTCCCCCCCTTCTCATTCCTGGGTGGACTGAAGTGTTAGTAACACCAATAAAATAGTTTGTTTGGGAGGTGTAGATCTCAGAAAAATGTTTAGAGAATATGCAGCATCGAAAGTCTTAGACGGAAAGTGAAGAATTGAGATAAAGGCACTGCCTTTATATGAGGACTTGACAGGAAGATCAAAAGTGTTCCTGACGATAATGGCTTTTATTATTATTAGCAGGGCTTAATTACTTCATCCTTCAGCCTAACAACCCAGTGATGGAGAAGGAAGAGCTATTAGCACGAGTTCATTGCACAACTTAAAAGGTACTGAGAAGTAACTTTAACTTGACACCAAGGAGCTGGGAAGAGAGCTCTCTTAGGAGCTAGGAGAGTGTCATGCTTCATGCATATGGAAAAATAATTAGTTAATGTTTGGGAAATACTATGATCCTTGGAAGAAATGCTCTGCATTGTGTTCTTATGCTGATTTGATACCCACCCCTCAGACCACCCAGTGTACAGAATACTCCTTTGTGCAGTGCAACCAAGAAACGAAGGCTGAGAGGTACCAAAGCCTTAATGCAACTCAGTGATGTTTAGCAGTAAGGGCATATGTAACAAGACCATATAGAAGACAAAGGGCAAAATCCAGTCCGAAATCCTGCCTAAATTGGAATGCTCTGTACAGCAGTCCCGGTTAGTTGCTTTCCACCACTGCCAACTAACTTCTTCAGGCATCTGAATTTATGAGGAGTATCAGCATTTGTCTTAAAACGCCCTTAGGTATCTTGTGCCTTCTCAGAAATATTGCATTCCTAGGGACTACGCTCTTATCTTCTGCCTAGGGTTCACTGTATGCCGAGGGTCAGAGAGCAAACTGCCTGAATGTTTTCTTTGGTTTACTAACCAGGGAAACCTAATCCAAACCTGAATGCTGCTTCTGTGTGAATTTGCATAAGAATAACAGCGATTTGAGTATTTGCCTGAGAATTAGATGCAATTTTAGGCCTCTGAGCTTGAAGAGTTTTGCTTATTAGCAACACAGAATGCCACAAGTTTTTTGATGTTTGGGTAGGAATGTAATGTTTTTCTCTTAAAACTGAGTTACTGCATGAACATGTAGGAGTAAGAAGGCAGAAAGGAAAGCAAGTTATAGATTGGTGTGCAGGAGAGGAAAGTGTAGGTTCTGGTCTTTGCCTCTAGGGCTGTCATTGCTTTTTGTTCACTGACGTTTATATTAATACCAAATCCAAAGAATTGGATGAAACACTGAGCTCTACTGTATGGTAACACTTCCACAAAGGACCAGAGTCAAAGAAATTCCACTAACATATTCAACATTGACAACCCATATAAAATGTAGAGCTGTCAACATCAAGAATACAAAGAGACGTTATGACAGTGCCATTTGAGGATGTGCTGTCTTCATCAAAAGCACTGATAATGTCCTGCACTCCTTTGAGAACACATGATCCACACAGCAATCTGTGTTAGGAAAATCTATAAAAATTATGGCAGAATGAGGCTGCGTCAGGCAGCTGGAGCAGTTTTTATGAAAACAACAGTGAGGATTTGGAAGATACCCATGATTTCCCTTTTCCATGATACCTTCTAATCTGTCATCTGGATAAGAGGTTGGAAACTCTGAGGAACTTGTTGGGGAGCATCAAGCACTGGCTGCTCTGTGAGGGACTGGGAGCCCAGTGTGATAACCAGGCTGACAGAGACCCTGCCTGTGGTGCCAAGCACCACAGCCTCCGAGTGGGGCAGGCCTGGGGGCAGTAGCCATGTTCAGTCTGCAATTCAGATCACCCAGGTGGTTTGGGATGTGCCCAGGGGCCTTAAGAGAACTGTCAGGCTGATCAGTCTCCAGTAGTGCCATCACGGGGTAATAAACACATTGCTGCTGAATCTAGTTGCACACAGTAAATCACTCATTCCCTCCCTTCCCTATGCAACACTTTTTTTTTTTTCCTGCCCCCCCCCCCCCCCCTCCATAGAGTGGTTATTTACAATATTGTTAAACGTTCCTTAAATGATGGTGCAGAGACTGCTTTGCAGTGTCCTGTCGCTCAGGAGGGAGACGCTTATGGTAATTCAAATTGTTCAGGTGGACAGAAGATGCATTTGTTCTCTCTCTGTGTCTGTGGCTACTGATGTGCTTCCTTGTCTGTCGCAGTCTGATGTCGCACTGTAACGTGGGAGTTACTCCAACCAGACCTGGAGTATCTGCAGCAACTGCTGCAGCAGTTGACGTGGTTGTTGGCTAATCAAATACTCTGGATAGGAACTGCTGCCTATAGTCCCAGGATGTTTTAGTTTAGAGAAGGGGATTATCTGCTATATGATATTCTTTGTAGCATACTAGAGATGTACAGTTGGAAGTATGGGAGGGATTCTTGCAAGGTCTTGCACAGTCTCATGTAGATTTTGTTACTGACAGTCCTTGACCATTTGTTGTATTTAAAGAAACTTTTTTGTTTTGTTTTTTAATGACATTTCAGCTTGCCAACCAGTGGTACAAATTTTCTCTGTCTTGTCCTTGTCTTATGATATTAAAGCTTCTCTTAACTGTGAAGAAGTCCATTGCTGCAAGGTCAGCTTTGGATCCAGGGATTTTGAAATTTATGAATCTCCCCTCACATTTCTCTGAATGTTGCCTTCGTGACCTCAGGCCAAGTCAAATATCACTTGAGCTATTTTTGGTAGCTGTTATTTCAGCAACAAGTTTCTACCTGAGTCTCCAAGCAACAGCATTTCACCAGAACTGTGAAATTTCTCTGTGGTTCATTTCTGAATGATGGATTTTCATCTAAAACTCCCCTTGTCTTTAGAACCAGGTTTAGTATAGAAGAAATAAAAACAGGTTTAATGTTCCCAAGATTTATATTTTTTTACTGACTGTTGCCTTCTCTATTTTTTGTTGTATGTGAAAGTTAGGGAGGCACAGCTGTGTCTTCACAGATGATATTAAAGTGCATAACCTAGTTAATTTTGCCAAGATACCAGCTTTCTGGTAACGTTTTCTTCCAGCTGAACATCAGGGCTCACTCCAGGAGATCAGCTGCTGCATCCTCCACCCATTCCAAGGATAGGTGAGAACTGGAGTTAGTACAGCAGCATTGTGGTGTAAACTGTAAACAGCCAAGCAATACAAGCAGTACACTTTGGACTTCACTGCTGAATTAGTTCTTCAGCTCAGGAGAGCAGTGTTTCAGCTGCTGCTTGACCAAGGCAGCTGAAGTGGCTCTTTCATGTCTGTCTTAGAGAGGACAGTGTTGGCCGGTCGTGTGTACTGGGAGCCATACTGACTCACTTGCCAATAGTGTATGACTATACGCTATTTGCACACCGTAATCCAATGAGACATGGGGCACGTGGTCATTTCTGCTGTTCAGAAATACTGAGCTTCACAAGCACCATGGGTTTATGCACCTCCTATCTGCCTCTGAAAGAACTGTAATTGCTGTGTGGTGTTGCAGAACGGGTGAATTACTCTGGACTAAGATAAAATGAGAGATTACAGCACATTAGCTAATCTGTATTAGCTGCCTTGTCTGTCTGCTCATGCTCAGTGGTGAAATGGGATGTAACTAACTCTCCTTTCAACGAGCACCGTGCTTCTAGGCACATCTGACACTTGCCTCAGAGTAACCCTGATATATCTGATACGCTCTGTGTCCCTTCATTGCCTGGCCTCACAGTACCCCACTGGTCTTGGGAAGGCAGCATTGACTTTTCCAGAATGCATGCAGACAGCATGATTGATGTTTATAAGGATTAGAGGTAAGGAGTTGAGGTCAGTTGTTGTGGTACTTTTAAACCTCAATTAAAAAGTTGATGTAAAAGTTACTAGTCTTGTGGTTACATCAATGCTAGTAAATTAACGGGATCAGGAACATTCTGTGATACTGATGCCCACTGCCATGGAAGAGCCTGCATCCGTACTCTGAAATTTTCTCCGGATTAGGCTGCAGGCAAGCTCTGTTGGGAATGGTGCGTGACCCATGCTCACCCTGAACTATGCTGAGAATTGTCTGGGAGACAGGCAGCTGGCACGGACTGAAGCCAAGCTAGGGATGGCTCCATCAAAAGCCTACTAGAATTGGGGGATTTAATTATAGTGCCCAGGAACATCAGGCTGGTGTTTATTTTGCTAGGATAGGCATAGTCTGAAAACTGTCCTAAAAAGACTTTTACAAATTTAGTTTTTTAGTTTCATGATGGTAAGATTGGAAAAATCGTATGTGCAGATTTAGAGCAAAAAATTTTGTTCTGAATACTAAGCTATGGGGAAAAATTGCAAGTTAATGAAAGTGTTATTGAATTTGTTATGATTTTTACTTGTTTGATAAAGTATTCCATCTGCTTGAATAACAAGCTTCTGATGCTTTTCCTGACCTCTTTACAAGTTGTTTTTTGCAATTATGAATTCAGTTTGTATTTAAAATGGGTATTTTATAAGGGAGTATTCCATTGCATAGGATAAGCAAATTCAGAGCAATGACATTACAGGAAGGGTTGGAACAAAAACTGGTGTAAATAAAAGGCTTGATGCTATTGCTACGTGTTCCAAGCAATGCTTGAATAGTCAAGAAAGTTATATGTGAGAATTGAGAAGAAATTGGGTACTTGGCTGAGAAAATAGCCTAAGATCATGAAGTGCAGAGTACACCAAAGGTGCTTGCTTTGGTCTTAGGTTTGATGGGCAAGGAGTATGCAGTAATGCTTGCATGTATTTTAGTAAGATTTTGATACTGCTAGTAGTGGAAAAGTTACTTGGGGAATCAGTGTGCCATCACACAGTGCACGTACAGATAAGAACAACTGAACAAATGTCACACTTGTATTTCTTTACTTGATGAAGTATCACAGCGGGATGGATAAATGCTCTTTTATGACTGACCCACTCTTACAGAAAGGTGGCCAGAAGAGTATGTATGTTGCAAACGTGTTGTCGCTAGGCATAGCTGAAAAAGAATCTAGAAGGGATCTTCTCATGGTTAATTAAGTGTTAATACAAGAGTTTGCTCCCTGTGCCGTGGTGGTTGTTTTTGTATGTGCTTAGTGTAGCTTGATTTGTGAGGGGTATATGTTTGGCTTGATTGCTGACATTTCTTTTTCTTATTTTAGATATGTGTAATACCTATTCTATGCATGTTTTCCAGTTACTAAGTTTACTTGTTTGGTGCCATTGCTCTGCAAATGGTATATGGTATAGTACTTTGTAACATATTTGTCTAATTCGGCTATAGGGTATTGTTGCGTGAAACGGGGCCAAGTGGTTTTGGCAGAAGATAAACCCCCTTGCGTTCTAACACTCCTGGTACCAAAAATAATATAAAAATAGCCCAAGAGAGAGGGGATGTCAGGGAAGACACCATCGCAAAGAATTCCACCGCTGATTTCCGGGATCAGTCGACGGGCTGAGCCTTTTTTCCCCCCCATAGGGACGCCTTTGGGTAAGACTTCGATTACACCGAGCGCTTTCTCGGGGACTTAGAAATTTCTCTAGAGAATCTCTACCCTACATTTATAGCCAGGCTGTATCGTTTATAATTTTTTCGCGCGTTTGTATACTTAGCAATATCTTTATTTGCACGTGCTTTGCAGACAGTGTATTTATCACCGGCAATCCTAAAGAACCTGTATATCTGTTGTTTAAATAAACTGCACTGTTTAAGTAGCTAGTCGTTTCACTTTCTCACTGAACGCGACCAAAGACTCGAGAGTGGCCGTGCTAGTTCAGGAGCACGACTAGACTGAAGGTGCAGTCCACTATTAGTGTATCCAAATCGTAGTAGTTTAACACATATTAAACGCGATTGGACTGATAGTGCTAAATTGGGCATCACTCAGAATTTAAACCTAGCCGCACCTAGCCTCCCACCTCGGTGAGGAGTGTTAGAATGCAAGGGGGTTTATCTTCTGCCAAAACCACTTGGCCCCGTTTCACGCAACAGGTATACAAATTTTCTTTACATTAACTTTGCTCTGGTTACCTAATTTTAGGTTCTGACTCAGTCATTTGGCCACATTTGATTTATCAGGTTATATGTTGGTCCCCAGTTGTATCATTCCTGAAAACTGAAATTGCTCACATTACCTTTTGGCAAGTCAGCCTAGCTCGAGGGAGAACAGCCACCGTAAATAATAATATATGAGATGCAGAGTGAAATTGGATTACTGCTCAGTCATTGTTTTCACTGTGATAGGAAAATGATGAGTTAGCAGCTAATGAGTTGCGCTGGTTTGCATTGTACCCTCTGGCAGATTAGACAAGTTTAACAGTAAGTGTCAGCCCCTAGAAGAAAAGATTTTAATGTATAGGATGCCAATTAGAGTTAACACTAATTTCAGCTTCAGTTAACTGCAGTAGAGGGAAGGGGAAAAAGAAAGATGACCAAAGAGCATACTGTATATCAGTAAATAAAAAATGTATAATACAATGGTGCCCAGGTTTTGGGCTGAAGAATTTGAATTCAGATCATATGCAGAGACATCTGATTCTCCAGCTCTAGGTGCTGCTGGTTAATTTACTGACTTTGGGAAAATTGTTATACTACTCTTCTTCAAGGCAACTGAAACCCATAATTAGGTTGAATTGTCAGCACTGTTAGATTAATGTAAAGATGTAGCAAAATCAGCGGAAAATGAAAAAGTAAATAAACAGTAGATAAAAAGTATTGCTTGTTCATCAAAACAGACTGTGTTTAAAAGACCACAAGAGTAGAAAAAAATCTGAGCGCTGTAGTGAATACGTAGATCTGAGCTCAGAACATCATGCTATGCTGAAAAGATTAATATTTACTGTGAAGTATTTACTATGCTTATAGAGCTGTATGTATCAGGAGCAATAGAATAATAAAACCATTTTAAACTGTACTGGAAGTGTGGCAGACTAGGAAGAGCTAACTTTTTTGTTAAGTAATATATAGCTTAAGTTTGTATGTGGGTTTTTTTTTATCAGCATTTACTTTTTTTGCTCACTAGTTTTCGTTAATCTGAAATAGCATCAAACGCTTGTGGGAGCCATGTTTCAGAGATCACCTCCTAGTTGAAATGCTGTGATTGCGTGGATACCTTGTTGCTTGTTCCCAGCAGCACAAAATAGGCTCTCTGGAGGCGATGTGGGTAACTGAGTTTGCAGCAGATAAGATCAGAGGCAATGCTTAACTTTACAAAAGTCATACCGTTTCTTTTATACCTCCGCTGTATTTTGTGGGTTAGGTTAACCTTTTGAAGTATGAGGAAAGTGTTCATTGATGAATTAATCTCTTCCTAACATCGAATACTCTGAAAGCATATGAGTTTGTGTGATCACTGAGCCCTAGGAGAGTAAGACCTCGTGCAACCCAGTGTTGATTGCTGACATGGTACTGATGTCTTTAGTGGAAAGGAGAAAACTTAAAATAATGTTCGTTTCTTTGTGACTTTTTTCCCATGTTGGTGTTACAATTACATTGCATAATTGAAAATTCCTTATGGCATGGTCACTGCATAAAGTTAATATAAGTTTGTAGGAAAAATGGGAACACTAATTCTTTTTATTCATCTGGATTTTATTTTTTTTAAAGAATGTAAATAACTATGCTATATAGGAGTCTTTTTCACGTGAGAAATTAAGCTGTGAAAGGGAACACAGTAGATTCTCAAATAAAAATGTTTTAAAAACTTTAAAGCAGTAAATACCCAAAGTTCATTTTATAAATCGGGACAGGAAATCTCGTCCACCTAATCCGACTTTCTTTAAGTGCATACGTCTCTTATGTGATCAGTTGAGAGAATGCTTTCAGGAGGAGGGAGTTTCTGAATAGGCTTTGGCTTGTACTTTTCTGCTTACTGGTACTTGGCTTCCACAGAAGGTGTGAAAGATGCTCTGTCAGTGCACATAGTCATCAAGTGGTGTCGGCATCCTCCCACACTGGGGGCTGAACGGATCACTGCTGTAATGAGGTATATAAATGCAGTCATCACTTAAAGACCTTGATAAATGTCGTAGTACTGTTACTGCAAGACTTGTAAAGGTAAAAAACCAACAAAACCAAACCAAACCTTTGCATGAAGAGTTTATAACTAGCCAAGAATTAAAAGATGGGGAGGGTGAAGTTGTGTGTGTACAGGTATGCATATATGTACAGGCTTGTATTGACCTGACTATTGAAGAGTGATAAGGCAAAGGTAGAATATCTGCGCTCAGCTGTACAGATAAGGGAGGAGATTATACGGAAGGTTAGCAGAATTAGCAATTTTGCTTTGCCTTCTTCGTTTGAGGAAAGGGAGACATTTCACTGCTTCCTCTCTCTTAGGTCTGGAAAAGGAGCCTTTCTTGTAGAACCAAGGTGGTCTGGGTTTGAGAGTCCGGGCTATGTTGGCTCTCCTAGAAAGGGCTACAAATACGAAGAGTACCCATGGACTGCTATTACAGAAAGGAAGGGGATAGAGGAATTGTTGCTCTCTTCTTTCTTGAGTAGACCAGGACAACGTATATTTATACATCTAAAAATTGATATATTTTTGCTAGATGTTTTAAAATGGTGTTATGATTAAATAACAGCTGAGCAATTTCAGGAGCATTTCAAGACTTTTGATAACACCGCTTCACTCCCCTTGTCTAGTCATTGAGTATTGGCTGATTTCCTGTAGGGAGGAGAAGTTGTTCTGGAGAAGTGTTTTGAAGTTAGGGTACATAGATGGTATTTGAGCTTAAGTTAAAGCTGGGTTTTTTTGCCTTTGAAATTTCTTTGCAATGAGTTACTGTGATGCATGCTTAAGATTGAGATGCCCAAAACTGCTCTCGCCCTATCAAATAACAAATAAGTGTTGCTCATTCATTAGTTAGTGGTAAGAGAATTTCATAATATACGCTCTTTTTCTTTGGTCGAGAAAAAAAAAAAAGTAACTTGCCTGGTTGCATGAATCATTTGCAGAGGAAGGTATGTTAAGTAGTGCTGCTGAG
The DNA here is from genome assembly GCF_964199755.1 of Larus michahellis. NCBI lineage: Eukaryota > Metazoa > Chordata > Aves > Charadriiformes > Laridae > Larus > Larus michahellis. Next base: position 104,186,371 of record NC_133898.1, read on the forward strand.
AGGTGTTTTTAAAGGCCCTTACTCATTTAGAAAAAAAATAAATTACATAAGTACTATTTCAGACATAGACTTTTAAAAATATCTATGTGATACTTGTTACAGAAAAATTGATATTAAATCATTCCATTACAGTTTTGTTTTTCCTTATGGCATTTAGTTCACATTTTAATGCATTTAAAAGTCGCCTAGATATTTTATACTTAACACTGCTGCTTCTGCATGTTTTTGGTAGAATGCTAGTGAAAGATCCTTTAAGTGGCATGGGTAGCAGGAATTACAGACCCTGTTATGTCTGATGTCAGTTTTTGTGATCAAAGCTGTGACTTCTGTAATGTTATCTCTAAAATACTCCATTGTGTTCATAGCTTTGTCTTTTACTTACATAAACGGATACAAAAAAGCCAGTCTCCCCCCCGTGCCAATCATGGTGGATATTGAGGGCCATGCAGAGGGCTAAGGCAGAAGTGTCACAGTCAAGAGTAATCCCACCTTGCTGAGCTGTCAAAATTAGGAGTGTGGGACCTAAACTTGGAACCACTCTTTGGACGTGTCTCCCTTTCTGTCTGTTGACTACATAAGGAATTGGAAGGCAGTTGTTTTTAACTTAGGTGGGATGAAGGTGGGCCCTGTGCTTTTAGACTGTTCTCCTATTTTGGCTATGTTTGAACTTTGGGATTCAGGAGCACTTTCCTGGTCCTGCCTCACAGCCTGTCCATGTCCTGATTTAATACTGGTGTGACACCTGAGCACGCACTGTTCTTTTCCTGTTCTTTTGCTTCTCCTTTCAACCTGAGTCCTGGTTTCCAAGGAAAGGAAGTATGGCCATGAAGGTGGAAGAAAGCCCGTAGTGTGGAAGGTGGAGCCTGTAGTGTGCTCAGATCAGGTTCTCATTCTGAATAATCTTACAGCCCATTGCAGAACACGGATACTCTGCAGTGTAGATGTAGCCTGCTGAAGCGTCATCAGCATCTGCTGATGGGTCAGGACTGTACACTGAAAATGGAAGAATGCTGGTGTCTAAAATGTTGTGACACAACGGAGGCAAATATAATGACTTTTGCAGAGGAGAAAACCAAGAAACTTCAGTTCTACCTTTTTGCAAAGCCACACGCTCACAGATTATGTAGTGCCTAAATTTTAGGGTTTATTTTCTCTTTTAGAACTAGTGGATTCAGCCTTGAAATGGCTGCTGAACAGCACTTGATTTCAGTCTGCTGGTAATGGTATGGAAGAGCAAAACCTTTATTTTGAGGAACTGATCTCGCATGCTATTTTTGAGGTAACATAAGTGCATGGTTGTGCTTCAATTAGGATGGTCAAGGCCAGATGTCTAGTAAGCTTATTTCATTAGGATGATGAACTTAAAAGAGGACTGTAGAAGTAGGTGGTGATGGTGAATTTTAAGCACAGGAAGCAGCTCATGTTCAAAGACCATCAGGATATTTATTATAGAAACATAATATGAAGAAACAAGTCTCCATCACGGAAGACTCCATCCCTGAAAACCTGATGATATTTCTCTGCTAACAGAAACAGAAAGGCTTTTGCTTCCTTCCTGAGAAACAAATCTGCCTGTAATTGTGAATACTGACTTCTTCTGCTACCCTTTAGCATTTTTCCCGTGATAGTTTTAATAATTGAGGCTTGTATACGTGAGAGAAAACTAGTTGAATATCTAGAAATGTTAATTTTCCCATTAGTCCTTATGAATGACATCTCTCTCTAAGCTGACAAACATTCTTACTTGCACGTATTTTTTTTTCATATTCACATTCCCTTTTACATGAGGAGGAATATGTCTAAAGATATTTGTAAGGTTTGCATTTCATGTAATTAAAAAGCCTTATGTTTTTAAGTACCAATGGCAATTCTGAATGCTACAGCTTACCTTGCAATTGCCAAATATTCTTGGAGAATGCTAACAAACATTTGAAAATTGTTGTCCTGACTACATTTTTGGTCAGTTCCTTCAGAATAGAAGTGTGGATGAGGATTGACTTTTGCAAGCTGGTGAGTTTGCACTTTTGTTTTCAGTGCAACCACTCCAAAGTTATGACACTTGCACAGGAATTACTGCTGGTGGGATCTGGCCTGTCTTTTGGTTAGTACAGCATCATCGACCATGGTGTCAAATATAGAAAATGTAGGATATGGTTACAGAAATCGTATGACTCTGACTTTTCCTCCCTTTTAGAAACAAAAATTGTTTGTAATTTTTTTGGCTGATCTGAATGTTGTCACGCAATCTATGTAAAAAGCAAACAAACAAAAAAACCCCAAACAAAACCAACCAAACCAAAAAACAACAAACCCAACAGTGTTATGTCAGACCCAGTTTCTCTGAAAACTGTAAGATGGAGACAAAAAAACTTGAGCATGACTGGAATTGCACATAGTATTTTCATTTTTACAATTATTTGTGCCTTAGCAGTAGAAGAGGTGTACTTTGTGAAGAAAACTCTTGCATCAGTTGGCCTCCAAAAATATTAGATTTTTCCATCTTGCAGCAAGAAAAAGTTATTTTAACAACCAGAATTTTCTTGCGATTTGGGAAAATGTATTTCCAAAGGGACGAGTTGTATGTGTGGGATTTCCCACTCACACAGTTACAGTACCACTAAGAGCTTCCATATTTTTATTTGGTTATGACGGAGTACTTGTGCCCTTTCACAGAGGGATCTGTGCTCCTGAAGGGTGTAGAATTAAGACCCATGAGAAATTCAGTATTATAGAACTTTAAAGTAGGTGACTTTGTTGAAGCAGAAGAAAACACAACTCATATAAATGGTAAAATATACTTGTGAGTCACTAGCATTCCATGCTGAAGTCTCCTTCTATTAGGCTAATAATAACAGCATCCGTTTCATTAACCATTATTCTTTTCATGTTTCTTGAACTTTGCTCGAGCTCTGTGACAAATACTGAGGGGAAAATGGGGTGAATGTTCTTTTGGGATTTGTGTTCACTTTTATTCTGAGTGATTTCCAAAATATATCAACATGGGTGTGAGTACTGTTCTGTTCCTTTCATGGGAGTAAAAAGGTGTGCAAGTTCTTGCTGTCTGGAATGGATTACCAGAAGGAAACAGGGAAACCTAGGGACTTCAGCTAAATTTTTTACTTCTAATCTGGTAGGTGACATGAGTTTATAAATACTTCTGGATTAAAAGGTTATGTGTTTTATCATCCAAATATAAAAATGCTTACATGGTTTGGGTGGAGGCTTGGCATTGGGCAGGGCAAGTAGACAAGAATTATTTTCTGAAGTGCCTCAGGGTGGATGGTCCAATGCGGAGGGACCTTCCAACTTCTCCAAAAT